>NW_005842229.1:538196-551205 GCF_000455745.1 Alligator sinensis
CGAGACTCGGCTCCTCCCCACCCGGCGGGAGGGGCGTGGCTTCCGCTCCTAAGGAGGCTACGGCGTGACCGCGAAGCCAGGCGGGAGGCTGCGGCCTCGTCCCCCTGCACCGGGGTCCCCTCCCCTCCCCTCCCCTCCCATCCCCATCTCCCCACACATACATGGGGAGACACTGGAGGGCTTCTCACTGCCCCGCAGGGAGAGACGCTTGACCTTCAGGAGGCAACAAGCCCACTCCTAGTCCTAGCCAGGGTTTGGACTACATGGGGCGAGCAATTATTTTGGGCGGAGGGCCGCTTACGGACTTTCCACAAGCCATCGAGGACCTCATGACAGGCAGCCAGGGGCAAATAAATATTAATTTTCTCCATTTTTTAGGGGCCCCGCGGGCCAAATAGAATGGCCTGGCAGGCCACATCTGGCCCACGGGACGCATTTTGCCCACCCCTGGATTACACTTTGCCTCAGGGATCTGCACAAAAAATTGGGCTGCCCATCATGATGCCTGAATAAAATCAGAGACACCCCACCTGTTATGATTTTCAAATCTTACAGGGGGGCTCTTGTCTCTTATCCCCCCATAGGACAAGAGCCCCCCTCTAAGATCTGAAAATCATAGCCTGTGGGGACTCTGATTTTATTAGGCTCAATGCCCCCCCCTTCCGTTCCCCTGTCATTTGAACCCTGGCACCTAGGAGAGCTCCTGCCTCCTCCGGACACCTGGAGGTAGCCATTTCCAACCAGGGTGCTGCAGCAAGGTGCCCCACTGCATAGGCTGCGGAACGGGTGGGCCACCAGGGTCATGGCCCGACCAACTTTTAGCACATTAATTTATATAACCCACAAATGCCCAATTGTCATTCCGCTTAAAACTGTATAGCTATTTTTTTTAACTGCATAGCTAGCTAAATTAACGTGCTAAAAGTTGGTTGGGCCATGGCCTGGGTGGTCCACCCATTCCACAGCCAATGCCCCACCACGCCAGCCCTAGTGCACTGGTGGACAGGATTGGCAAGATCAGAGCGCAGGTTTCAAATGGGATTCTGTGGTTCCTGGAGACGCCCGTAATCCTGAGTTCTTTGCCACAGAAAAACAGCTGTGTTATGTTTCTGTAGTCAGGGGGGAAAAAAAGAGTGAAAATGAAGAATGGGCATTTTTCCAGAGGTGCCTCGCATCTCGCCAGGGGGTGCCTTGAAGTCTAAAAAGATGGAGCAGCGCTGCTCTAAGGTACCACCCTGCCCTGCCTGCTGTCTGACTTCAGACTCAGTCACCTCCCCACCACCTCTGTCTGGGCTTGGGCCAGGGGTGGATCTAGAATTTTGGAAAGGGGGATGCAGGTGGTGAGGTACATCGTCATGTGTAAAACAACACATATATTTCTCCAGTTAAACTAGAATCTTTTCTAATCCCCTAGGGCAGGGGTTGGCAACCCCCGGTATAGGTGCCAGAGTGTAGCACTCAAAGGCACTTTGCTTTGCACTCCTGCCTTGGGTTGAACAGCAGGGAAGGGGTTGGGGTGTGCTGCCATAACAAGAATTGGGCCACTTATGGCTCCCCCATTGTCTGCCCCGGCACACAAACATCTTACAAGTTGAAGTTGCAGATGTTTTTGGCACTCTGCCCAAAAATGTTGCTGACCCCTGCCCTAGGGGCCTACAGCTATATGACTGAATTTAAGATTGAAGCAAAAACCAGCTTCATTGGAATAATTTTAAAACAGTGTGCAGTGCTGTGAAATAGGAGCTTCATGAGCAGGAGCTGTGAACACACAGCAGAACTGCAGAACAAAGGCAAGCTTGAGTGGTAGAATATCAAGACAAGGTCATGAGTGGTAGAATATCAAGAAGAAACAGTCATTAACACCTGTGCAATGTAGAGTTTAGAAGGGATCAGGTAGATGATAATGAGCCATGAAATCAAGTGACTTCCTCATTACTGCCTGACTAGAAATGCTGCTGCCAGGCACTGGTTTTAAGGTTTGGATGGATTAGGAATCAAAGGGGCGTGCAAGTGCATCAGTGCCTCCCCCGTGAATGCACATCTGCCTTGAAGTCTAAAGCAGGGGAGAACCACTGCTCTGAAGTGCCACCCTGCACTACCTGCTGCTTGACTTCATTGCTGTGCAGAAAAGGACCTGGGGCTTGCAGTGGACAATAAACTGAATATGAGCCAACAGCGTGACCTTGTTGCAAAGAAGGCTAATGGCATACTGGACTGCATTAGTAGGAGCATTGCTAGCAGATCAAGGGAAATGATTCTTCCTCTGTATTTGGAACTGGCAAGGTCACAAATGAAGTACTATGTCCAGTTCTGGGCCTCCCACTACAGAAAGGATGTGAACAAATTGGAGAGAGTCCAGTACAGGGCAACAAAAATGGTGAGGGGGCTGGGGGACATGAGTTCTGAGGAAAGGCTGAAGGAACTGGGCTCCTTTAGTCTGGAGCAGAGAATACTGAGAGGGGATTTTATAACAGCTTTCAACTACCTGAAGCGGGGTGTCCAAAGAGGATGGAGCTAGACTGTTTTCAGTGGTGACAGATGACAGAACAAGGAGTAATGGTCTCAAGTTGCAGTAAGGGAAATTTAATTTAGATATTAGGGAACACCTTCTCACTAGGATAGGAGTAAAGCACTGGAACAGGCCACCCAGACAGGTTGTGGAATCTTCATCCTTGGAGGTTTTTAAGACCCAGCTAGACATAGACTTGGCTGGGATTATATAGCTAGGGATAGTCCTTCTTTGAGCAGGTGGTTGGACTAGATGACCTCCTGAGATCCCTCTTGACCCTTCCAACCACTTCCCTATAATTCTATGATTCAGACTAAGACAGCTCCCCACAGAGGAGCCTGAGCATTTTCAGATGTGGTCTCAAAGGGCTGCTATATCTGACAAATTAAACAGCTTCTCTTCTATTTTATTTAATCCACAGTTATTCCAAAGAACATTTCAGACTGTAAGGTTTTGAAAGGAGGAGTCCTTCCAAAGTGTAGTCCTTCCTGGTGGTGACAAAGCACCCTGCAGAGCTGGTTCTCCTTCTCCCTGTTCCCAGCTGCTAAAATTCAGTACGAGACAGATACAGATATATCACATGCACTCCTACTTTTATGCATATGGTTCCCGAGCAGTTGGAACTGGGAAGTAGGAGCCCTAGAAGCAAATCATTATGATTTCACTGAACTAAGTGGCATATGGTGTAATAAAGGTGTGATATTCACAAATGCTAGCAAGATTGAACAGGATTTCCTGTAGTCATGAGACATAGGTCAGAGTTACTGTTTTGCCCTGACACATGGGAGTAAGTTCCTCCTCCTCCTCATCTTCTTCTTCTTCTTTTTCTTCTTCTTCTCTGGAAATCGAATATAGATCTCTCTCCTGGGCACCAGTTGGCAGCAACAAGGGCCAGGTTCAAATGTCATTGCTCCCTGGGAAGCTGTAAGACACTGATCACCACTTCCTGTGGAGAGGGTGTGACGAGGTGCCTGCAGCTTCAGTCAGCATACTGCACCCCCACAATTCCTAGTCCTAATCACACAGCTCTGCTGGGGCAGCAACCTGCAAAAGAACTCAAAGAGGAGCCAGGCCCATGGGCGTCTGGTGCTGCCTTAGTCAAGGGGGGCACGTGCAAGTAGTCCCGCTGACTGGGTGGAGGCCCCCCCCACGGCTGATCTCACTGCCCGGGCTGGGGGAGTCCCCCCATGGCCAATCCCATGAAGGTTGATCGCTGCAGCCACTTCCAGGAGTGGCTGGGGGCCCCTCTGGGGGGGGGTGTGGGGGGGGGGGCAGTGCCCGGCTGGCACTTGCGGGGGGGGGGGGAGGGTGCACTGGTGCTCCCGTCTGCCCCCATGCCCATCGCCTAAGCAGTGAGTGCGACTGAACAGAGGGTGCACCAGTGCTCTTAGGGGGTGCACATCCACCCCTGTGCACCTCCCTATGCGTCACCGCTGGTCTAATATGTTCTTAAGGATGGGGATTCCACAGTCTCAGTAGCATATTCCAGTGCTTAACCCCTCTCACAGTTAGAGAGTTGCTGTTACTATCTGTAATGGTAGATTTGTACTTTATAGACTAAATTTGAGATATGTAAGCTTTCATAAGCATCAGTTTACTTCACCCCTGTGCACCCCCTATGCATTGCCACTGGCCAGGCCTATCCTGCATTGGGGCCTGGACTACAGCTGGTCCCAGCCACACAGCTTAGCTGGGACAAAGAAGCTGCAAAAGCAACAAAAGAACCAGGCTTCAACTCTGACCAAAAACTGCCAGGCTCCAATCCTGGTCAGTTTGCTCCAGGGATTAATACCTCCATGGTATTATCTCACTCAAAACCCAGAAGGAAAAAGGGGGAGGGAAGAAGGAAAGAAGAGCCCCAAACACTAAGACAGATGCTCTCTCCCTTTATCTGAGGTTTCCCCTTCAAATTGCTTCAGCTTGCTTCTCCAGTGAAAGGGGGGGAGACCCTCCCCATGAGGAGCCATTCTCCTGAGCTTGCATTCAGCTCTGCAGCCTTGCAGCTAGCTGCCTAGCTGAAAGATTGCTATATACCTTGGCATGACATCACCCCAAGTATCCTAATCAGGGTTTGCCATGCTTCCAGCCTCTTTCTTGAGCAATTAATTTAAGAAAAAGAACACTGTCCAGTCTAGCCAATCAGGCTAGACATCTGATTTTCAAGCTGTACTTGAGGAAGACCAGGCTTTCTGGTCTCAGCATGGGGGGAAGCAGGGGGTCCTAAACCAAAAGGCCACAGGTACCAGGACACTGCAGGAGGCTTACCTGTCAACCTCCCCAGACAGCATTCTTCTCCACAGAACACCAAGCAGAGGAGAGGAGACAAGATACAGCAAATACAGAAATCATATACCATGAATGGCACATGGCTCCGGTGGCTGGGGGACATGGCTGTGCTGGTGATGGTGGAAGCATGGTGATGGAAGCCTGGCGGCGGTGAGTGGGGAGCCTTTTTGCAGAGGATGTACTGCCACATGTACCCCCTACGTGTCGCCCCTGAATAGAGCAAAGCAGACACATATCAAACATGATCATATTCAAGCTAAAGCATACTTTGCAGTACAAAACAATATGCATAGCAACATGAAACCAAAACACACTTTGCAGTACAAAATTGCTTGTACATTTTGTGTGTTACATAGTATTGAATTTAAAGGGGAGAAGTGGGGGTGGGGAGGGAAGGGGGCAGCTGCAAAGCCAAAGGCAATTAAGTCCTAATAGAAGAGAGAGATCATAAGAAATACCGGGCTGGATGACATCCAAGGTCTGCACAACCAATGTCTTTTGACAGTGTTATGGACAGATGTTATGACCCCCATGTTGACCCAAGGCCCCTAAATATTAGGTCCCATCCCACATATGCAAATATTTAAGATGCTGCCATGCAATTGATTTATCTAAAGGTATAGTGTTCTTTGTATTAATCAATCTCCCATATGATCTTATTTGGGTTTTTTTTTGGGGGGGGTGGGTCTTTTTTAGTTTTGTTTTGGGGTTTAGCTTTTGGAGGGTGGGAGGGGGTTTCTGGTGGTTTTGTTTGTTTGCTTGATGATAGCTGAATATGGAAAAGAAGTCTTCAATTAAGATGCCTAAGATGGTCTTTTCCAATGCCTATACCCCTTCTCTGAACAGGTCACCAAGAACATTGTAACATATACAAGTGGCATATTTTCCATCCAATATGTGTTCCTTTAGATTTGTCAGCCCTGAGCTTCATTTGCCATTGCATTGCCCATGCATCTAGCTTTTTGGGGTTTCTCAAATGTTTCTCTATTTCTTTTGCTCTTATCTAACCAAAACACATTTATGTCATCCTTAGTTTTTGTTACCTCAGTGTTCAATCCCTCCCCCCCCACCGCTCCCTCCAGATCATTAATTAATATGTTAAAAAAATATAGGACCCAGAGTCAGCCTGGAGGTAGCCTGCCATTTTGAAAACTGACCATGTAACCCTGTTTTTGTTTTCTGCCTTCTAACCAGGTTGTGAGCCATGACAATCCTTTGCCTTTTGGAACTAAGTTATTGATCAGACAACCAGTATCCTTTTATCATTATCCTCCACTTCAATGGAAACAGTCAAAGAATTCTAATGGATATTTAAATTAATGAGGAACGATTTTCTATTGCAGCAACCATGCTAGTTAGACCCAATCTGACTTTCAAGCAAGGAACAAACAACATAAACAGTCCAGTGGCTGAGGATATTATTCCTTCCTCTTGTTGGATATCTGTCAAACAGTACTCTGTCTGAACTGCAGGGGCTTTCTGATTACATGACCATCCCCTTGTTTTTAGGGACAGTCTTCAGGACCTAGCTGTCTCTGAAAGAGATCTATTACTTGGATCTTGTGTTGACTCATCCTCATGTTTTCGGTAGCAGTGATGAGTGGGTTATATTCATCTGCGTACAAATGATGTCAGTAGCATTCTGGTGTCTTCAAGATACAGAGAGCCAGTATTCCCTTTTATTTGGAGATCTTTTGTTTCTCCTACAGGACCTTTTCTCAGCGTGGTTACATATGACCTTAGGTTGGATTTGACAGCTACTTCCTTTTTGGGACTCTCTTAGCTCCTGCTTTCCTACCTATTAGGTGTTTTTTTTAGTGTTCTTTCTGTTCCAGTTTCCCAAGACATACCTCCTTTGTAACTGTTTCAGAGCTAATTACATTTCCCAGGATACGCTTGATCTGAGCTGACAAGAGGCCAAGTAGAGGCCGAGAGGCAGTGTGCCACTGAAGGGCAGGGGGGGGGTTGGCACACTACTGAGTGGTAAGGCATGACTGGAGCCCTTGGGCCATCAGGGGACACCAGGGAGCTGGGCCTGGAGCAGGTTCAAACAAGGGACGGCCTGCCTGCCACTGTTCCTGGCTGACCCACTCCAGAAGGAGTCTGTGTGAGGTGCTGGGCTCAGCCAGGGACAGCAGTGGCAGTGCACAGGTTCCTTCTTCCAGCACCTTCTCCATGCCTGCTCCCCTCCAGGTGTCCCTTGCTGGACGGGAGAAGGTGCTGAAAAGAGAAATCTCCCGATCTACTGCTATATGGCTCCCAGCCAAGCCCAGTTCCAAATATAGCCACTCCCCACAGCCCTTCACTGGAGTAAGGCAGGAGTGGCTCTGGGGCTCCCAATGTGACTGTCAGCCAGGGACAACAGCAGGTATGCTGCTCTCTTCAGCACCTGCTCCTGGCCAGTGGAAGACACCTGGAGAGGAATTGCAGTTGCAAGGGAGCAGGGGCAAAAAAAGGAAACCTACTTGCTGCTCCTGCTGTCCCCTACCAAACCTGGCACACTGCACAGCTGCAGCCCATGACTGAAGTGGGGCAGGTGTATTTGTGGGCCTTCCCTGTGCCATGGACAGCAGCAGTGGAAGGCAGGCAGGGGTGCATCCACACTGCTGCACCCCCACTTCAATATGCCCCTGGCACTACATTTTTTATCCTTGTTGCCATAGGTTGTTGAAGTGATGGTCCCCATGCAAAAACACTGAGGTGCGATATAACATTGTACTGATGCTAAGCATCTCTTGAATTCAGTTGGAAATTTCCTGTGGAGCTGTTTATTATTTGCACTGATTTTAATGGTAAACCTGTTTGCCAATATACAGTATGAGCTACATGAACTAACAAATAAAGAACTGCCAAATAAGCCATTTACCAATTAATGGACCATCCTCAGTTATTAACTTTGTGGAATCTATTGGTGAGCAAGCTGCAATTCACAGTGTTACTATATATTACTAGTCATGTGTGTTACAGTAGTTACATTTTTATAAAACTGAGTAATACACTTATAAAAGTTATTTGAGTTAGATACACCCATGCCACACTTAGACCAATGGCATTCAGGAATCAGGAGTTCTTTTGTGTTATCCTTTTTATATTTAATTTAGATTTCCATTTGCATTCTATATTATAGAATTTGGCATAGCCAGAATAAGAGGTCTGTTCTTACACAACAAATACCCAGATGGGTACTGTTATAGTGCGCAGGTTTGTTATTACCCTAAAATAAAATAGTTTTCTGATAAGCATACTGTTAGGTTTACAATAATTTAGATTATTAAAAAATATTAGCTTTACAGCTGAATACAAGGCATGACCTGTGGCCTAGCAATACAGCTGACCACAAGGCAGAATGATAGCTAAGCCTTTGCTTGTGTCAAATAATCATTTTAACTATATTAAACATTTTCTGAGTTAAAAAGTGGATCTGTGTCTGTGTGCTGAAAAATCAGCTACAGCAAGAAGTAAGATAAGACAGGGAAACCATTGTTCTGGGTGCAGTGGTTGTGTCCTTGAGAAATATCTACTACTGTGTAAGGTTTTGCTAACATATTATAATGTTACTGTTACTTAACTTTTAGCTTTTAAAAAGTGCTAGTTCAGCTTAATAAAAATATGCTGTTACAAAGATTTAAAAAACACCACCCAAGTATTGCTTTTTTGTTAACCATAAAGTCTTGCCTTGTTATAATAAGTATAAAAGATCACCTCACCCTTGGAGGGGGGCCATTTTGCCTTTTGCTGGCTTTATGGTCTTTGCTCGAGCAAATAAACAGTTGTCTTTCTTTACCCGCGTTGTCTGTCAATCAAATTACAGCTAGACAACGAACCTTAGGGAGATTTCTCCCACCACAACATGCACCAGTTCTGAGAAAATGGTGGCAGCACATCAACACAGTCAAAGGTGTTTTAGTTCAAAAGTGCACCACTGCCATTTTCCAAACACTGATGTGCCACCGTTTATACAAATGTGCATGACACAGCGCCGGGCATGTCAGCTTCCATGCAGATCAGACCCGATTAATCAAAGGTACGTTGCAGCATGATAAAGGTATGTGTATAAATGCCCCTAGTGGCCTGCAGAGATCTAGATAACCATGTGGTAGTTCGCCCTTGTTTCTGAAGACTAAAAAAAGATGCATTAAATGATTTTCCCGTTGGAAAAAAATTAGCAGATGTCAGTACTATGATAGTGAAAGGAGGCAGTCTATGAAACACTATACAAGTTTCAGAATCCTTGCCTGCCATAAAAACACTATAATAAGCAAAACAACAAAGCTCGGGAATACTGCTGCACAGCATCATCTTTAATAAGTATCCAACACGAAAGATTAACCAAAAAAATTCTACTCCCAGGTTACAGTAGCTATACTTTATACACAACAGCTGCAATAACAAGATAGTGCAACAGTCACTGTCTTGCCTTCATAAGTGAATTCATACTTTCTGCTACCCCAAAAGATAGATTTTTAGAAACTGCACTAGCAAGATCCCTATGGCCTTAACAACAACATAATATGCTAGAGTGACCAGCTCCCACTTCAGGACAGAAGTACCTCAACAGTCAAAAGAGAACAGAACATGTCATTTATCTGTAAAATAGTATGCTGTTTTACACAACTGCCTCACACAGTATGACACTTGTTTTGAGACAAACATTTCCCTCAGATGTAAAAATACAATCTTAATTTGAAAATACTAAATTGTTAATCACACAAAGCAAAAAAAATGAATATTCACCATTTCCCCTGAAATATCTTTAAATCTATTTTAGTTCCTTTTTCTGCCAGAAACTGTCAGGCACCATCATCAGCTGTAATTGCTCATTTCTAGTAAAATTTAATGCTTTAATCTCCTAAGTTAAATGCAAATCTCACAACTGCACACCTGTGTTTGCATATTCCCTTTGATGGGCCCTGTCACCATAAATGTCAGTATTTACTTCTCTTGAGTGTTGCTTCAGGACTAGCTGTGCTCCTCTTGTAGCTGACTTTGCATATAAATTCTGTAACATATTTTTGAGAGTTGAAAATTACAAAGCCCATTTGAAATGTTTAATTATTTATATAAATTCTATAGCATTAACCTTTGGAAAAAAAAAAAAGCTTCTCAGGGACAAAATACAGGATAGACACCACAATATGATAGGAGGAAAAGGGAAAAAAAATGCACTGAATGCTTCTGGAATGGAAAGCATTTAAAATTGAGATTTTCCTCAATTACCATTTTAGATAAAGTATCCAATAGATTAAAATAATTTTAAAGGTTTATTTCCCCCCGTTAAATAAGAATTTGCTTTCTATTTTACATACAAGTATTTCTTGTTTGCTAACATATAAAGCCAGGATTGTACAACAGGTACCCCTTCCCAATCTACCAACGCCATCCCATTAAACCTGGATTAAACTACCAGAAAAGATGGTCTTTGTTGTCAGAAGAAAAATGTATCAAGCATAGTTACTCTGACAGCAAAAACATAAATGTAACCAAATAAACTCTCAACTACAACAGAGGCATTGTTCAGGATACATGCTTGAGTCTGGAGGCAGCAACTTGTAGAATCATCTATAATGATCTGTTGGGGGGGATAAGGGGGTGGAAGAGAACAAATAACTAAATAAATGAGATTGACCCATTTTCCTTCAAAATGAAATTTTGTGCCAGCCAGTTAACTTTTCATGCATCACTTCCCCAAAGATTTAAAAACCAAACTTAAAAACAAAATTTCAAAATGTATTTTTACATTATATTTTGAGAGGAGAAAGTATCTGTAAAGTATTACTTGGAGTCCAGGCAACGCCCCCTACTGCTGCAGGTTAAATCCAGCCCACAGGCCAAAGATTGCCAGCCCATACTTTAGAGGTTTGAAAAGCAATGGGTTTTTAGTGATCTCATTTTCAGTCATATGTATAGCTGGAAAAAATATTAAACAAGCTTTCAGACACAAAGTGCCCTTCTCAAGTAAAGAGCCAGAGAACCTGGATAAAAACATAGTAAGAGGTCGTAATAGGGTAAACTTTACCAATGTTCTCAAAGAGAAATTAGGATAATCTATTAGTTACCTAAAATGCTTAAATACTCATGTGAGAAGCAGGAGGAATAAGGAGGAAGAACTGGAAATTCTAGTAATTAGAAAATGATATGAAATTGAAATAATGAAGACTTGAGTACCGTCACGAAGCATGTAACCTATATAAGCAAGACAGGCAGGGGAAAAAAAAGACGTGTTGCCTTATACGAGATGCATGTTTGTTTGGAGCTAAAGTACATAGTAATACATAGCTGAAGTACATAGCAAAAGGCAGGCCTATTGAAAATCTCTGAATCAAGGTCAGTATGGAGAACAGCAAGGGTGATGCCAGGGTGGATGTCTGCTATAATAAAGCAGACAGGAGAGGTGGATGAGGCTTTCCTTAAACAACTAACCAATGTTTCCAAATTACAGGACGTAAGGGTTCTCAAGAGGGTCTTTATCGTGGTCTTTATTGAGGGAAACACAGCAGAGCACCGGCAGTCCAGCAAGTCTTTGAGTGTGTCGGGAATAACTTATTGATAAAAGTCCTAGGGAGCCCAAGTAGGGAAAAAGTTCTTTCAGTTGCTCCTCACAAACTGGAAGGAACTGGTTAACCTATACATTGACTCTAAACAATCTGTATTACTTTCTAAAACAACCTCTGAAACGTCAAAATTTTTCATAGTAACTGGTTACCCATTACTTACACTGACCAGGAATAGAAAGTATTCTTTTCATACTCTCTCTTCTCTTCACACCTGCCTCTCCTTGAAGAGCTTAGGAGCTTCTGCAAGTTTCACAGTTCCCTTTACCTTTCATACTTGATCTCTAGACTTCAGCATGCAACTCTGCAGATTATGAAGTCTCTCCAACACAAGTAGCAGTAAAATAACAGGAAAGTAGGACTGGAAGAGATCTCAAAGTCATCTAGTCCAGCCCCCTGCTTGAGGCAGGATAGCCCCAACTAAACCATCCCAACCAAGAGTCTGTTTAGACTGCTCTTGAAAACTTCCAAGGATGGAGCTTCCACAATTTCTCTAGGTAGCTTGTACCAATGCCTGACCATCCTCAGAGTCAGAAAGTTTTTGCTAATCTCCAATTTAAATCTCCCCTGCTGTAGCCTGAGGCCATTACTCATAGTCCTGTTCCATAGAGCAGGGTTTCTCAACCAGTGGGACACAAAGGTGCTCTAAGTGGGACTCGGGTCGCAGCGGCAAAACCAGAAGTGCCATGGTGGGACTTCTGGTTTCACTTCTGCACGCTTCGATTGGCCACTATGACCAACTTCCTACTTCCTACAAGAGACATTGAAGAGATTGCTGTCTAGCCAAGCTGGTCTACTGTTACACTTTCCATTTTTCTGTCACATCAGGATAGCTTGCACCTATGCCTTTAATACAGCCTCCTTATAGTACAGACAGCTGTCCTGGATTCCTTTTCCCTTCATAGCGGTCTCCTAGAGAATCCTGCCCACCTGTTCCCCGAGTTCGTTAGTCTTCTTTTCTGAAGTCCAGTGTCCCTATCCTGCTGCTCTCCTTTCCTCCCCTTATGATCTTCAACTATAATTTCATGGTCCCCTATCACCCAAATAGTCTTCTACCTTCACTTCCTCAACCATTTCCTTCCTTTTGTGAGCAATAAGTCAAGAAAAGCTTCCCCGCCTAGTTGGCCTCTTTACCATTTGTATCCATCCCTTACACCAGTGGTTCTCAACCTTGTGCAGGCCGGGCGCGAGCCGGGCCCTTTTTCGTGCTCTGCGCGGGCTGTGGCCAGCAGCCCGGGCACACGGAGTCAGAGAGGGCACGCGTCAAGCTAGAATTAGGCACAGACTCATAGCGGTAGATTTAAAGATTGTTTACTTACACCGGAGATGGTTGCAGTGCAGGCTGGAAAACTTGCTTGAGTTGCGGTTACAGACAAAAACAACACGAAAGATCACATGGAGTTTGCTAGGCTCCACAGAAACAGAGCTCCGGATGCCCTGGACAAGCGCGCCACCGAAATAGAAACTTCGTAGATATGTCTTATAAAATTTATCACTCGAAGACGGGAAGAGGTGGGCGATGGATCAGGTCGCCAAACTCCTCTGAATCTCACACAGGGTCTCTATTACCCTGCCGTGTACCCAGAGTCCCCACAAGATGGATGTGGAGTCCTCTTCGGCTTGGGCGGAAACCGCTCAAGCCTCTTATACGGCTAGCAGGCCA
>NW_005842229.1:551704-552683 GCF_000455745.1 Alligator sinensis
CACCCCCATCTCCTCTTTAAATAATACCTTGTGGTATTGTTTATACACCGATACCTCCCGGGGACAATGCTTCTTCAATAAAACTGCAAATCCTTCCTTTAAATCAAAGGATAAATGCGGGGTGCTAAGATTAAAAAACGGGGGCCAAATACCTCCTAAATATTCAAACCTCGCTGCTTTAAAAAAACAATACTGGGTCTATAACTCCCACGCCTACCATAAAATCCCTGCCAAAGGAAAAGGTATCTACTATCCGACAATGCTAAAACCCTCTACGTCCTTCGCCACACACCTTCCACGGGGCAAATAACAAAACAAAAAGAATTTACAAAAAAGCCGTAATATAATAAACAAATATCAAAAAACTCCGCTTACCAAAAAAATATTAGTCGAGTGTTCTTTAACAGATATACTCCCGGGAATAGGCACTGCTTGTCTTAAAAGATTTACACTACGCCTCCAAGCTATGATAAAAATCATGGCTCATAAATTCAATAAAGGTCACAAAAAACTCTCAAAGGCCGTTGCTGCCTTGGCTAACACCCAAAAAAACCTCCAACAAATAATAATTCAAAACCATATAGCCCTTAATTTTCTCCTTGCTGCTCAAGGAGGAGCTTGTGCGGTTATCAGACCAAAATGTCACATTTAGGTTAACAGTTCTTTTACCGTAATACAAACCCACCTCAATGATACAGCTGTCCATATCCAAAAAGCCAAAGATATAGCTAAAATCCCCAAAAACACATCTCTTAGTTGGCTCACTAATTGGTTGCCTTTCCTTACAAGATGGCTTAAACCTTTTATATTAAGCTTAATCAAAATTGTTATAACTATAATCTGCCTGTTGTGCTGTTTTCAGTGTCTATGCTCTCTAAGACAACAGTTTATACAAAGACAAATAAAAATATATAATCAGTTTATACAAATATCCAGCATCAATCATCAAAACCTAACCCCACAAAAAGTTAAATACCTA
>NW_005842229.1:553137-557233 GCF_000455745.1 Alligator sinensis
GGGGGGGGGGGCATTTTACCTTTTGCTGGCTTTATGGTCTTTGCTCGAGCAAATAAACAGTTGTCTTTCTTTACCCGCGTTGTCTGTCAATCAAATTACAGCTAGACAACGAACCTTAGGGAGATTTCTCCCACCACACTGTGGCTTATGTTTAGTGCTTCTGAGCACATGCTACGTAGCACTATGATATGTCTCTGTACAGAATTCCACATAAAGTGCAATTGATTCTGTTCTAGTCCCATTATATTTTTGTGTTTGAAGGTACCTTGGTCATTTTTTCTGAGTTACTCTAAGTTGGAAGTTGAGGTTATTCACATTTCTCATTTTACCTATCAAATTTGGAGATGGGCAAAACTTGATTCATATTTACTTTATACTTCTCTTTCCTACAGTTTGTGGCTTTTACTATTCAGAGGGTCGCTCCCTACAGGATCACTATTTCACATTTAAGAACTAGTAGTTTTACGATTTCACAATCATTGTCTGAAGTATAACCTTTCTATTGCACAATCATAAAAGGATATTTTTAGGAGCACTAAAATCTTGGTCAGTGAGATAGATACTAAGCTGAAGTTTTCTGTCTGCATTGTCTAGCCTTCAGTACAAGTATCCTATTCTGGCTAAAATGTCAAAACAGGCCTAAAAATTAAGTGTGCAGCAGCTGTGAATAAAAAGCCTTGTGTTCATGAGAGAAATATATGTGGGGGTGGGATACAAGATCTAACTGGATAGGACTAGTTTATCTCTCTTGTGAAAGCAGAAATCATGCTATAATGTGATCTTAAGGCACCGATTCCCTGTAACAGGTAAGGATCCATTTCCGAGTTTTTATAAATTCCTCAGTGGATTGCAAGCATACAGTATATTTTACATGTTGTAATGTAAGGAAAAAAATAATTCTGAGTATAAGTTTAAGATTGATTGTGAAAAAACAGCAATGGCCAAATCTCCACAATGGAAGAATTATCTTGTGCATCCAGGTCAGACTCTACTAAAAGAGCCTGCAAGGGTAGAAACTATATGCAGTGAGACTGAGGAACAGCAGAGGAAGGAAGATGGAGGAAATAGAAGAACTGAAAATAGTAGCTCAAGGAATACTGTTCTCCCTTTTCTACTTTACAAGTCCCTTTGGATCCCTATACCCCACTCTCTGTTTCAGTGATCTGACTCTGGTGGAATATTGGATGCATTCCAGCGTACTTTTTACTGTCAATGGATCACTGAAAGATTATTTGTCATAGGAATCATAGAACTGGAAAGACTGGAAACCATTTTATGACAGAACACCCTTGAAGCTCTGTTCTAAGTCAGGTGTTTTTGATAAACATGTTTAAGACTTCCCATCATCAACTAGACTATGTCTTTTCTGGCTAGTTTATTAATTGCTAGCATCTCCATTGCCACAGACTTAAGGCCTCCAAAATAAACCATAGTCTGTTTATGCACTACTGAAGCAGATTGAAATGAAGCAGTTTCCCTCCTGCCCCCATGTCTTTAATGGGTCTACAAAAGTGGTGCTCAACTTTTTCCCTTGGTGAGCTGGATGGGTAGTGCTCAGTCCATCTGTAGGCTGGATCCAGCTGGTGGCTCCAGTCTGGCACCTACTATGGGTACAGTGGGGCTCCATCCAGCTGTGTGGAGGGGGGCAGGGGCAGCCCAGCTCCAATCCAGCCATGTTGGGTTAGGGGACGTGGCCTGGCCATAACCTGGCCCGATGGGGGGAGACGGCATGGCCCAGCCCCAAACCAACTGCCTGGGGAGAAGAGGGTGTGGCCCAGCCCCAATCTGGCTATGCAGGGGGATGGAGCATGTCCTGACTGACTCACCACGCAAGGCTTGGGAATTTGGCAGTGAGGGAGGGTAGCAGTCTTAATGGCCACTGCTCCCCCACCACTAAATTTCCTACCCTGTTGGCCAGATGTCATGGCCCCAAGGGTTGCATTTGATCCATGGGCTGAAGGCTGAGCACCCCTGGTCTACAACATCAGCCATTTTCTCCCATAATATTTCAAAATACACTTTATTTTTTATTGCTTTTTTATTGGTATTGCTTGTTTCTACCCAGAGAGGATAGCTGAAGGAGAGAAAATAAGGCAATGAAAATTACAGAAATTATCTTGAGTTTTCTTGAGAACGGTTAAAGATCAGTTCTGTTAAAATTGGCAATTGACAACAACTAGCTGAGTATTCTTTTTGATACTGCATTTGAGTACATCTGGGACAGAAGAGGTAAAGGACTACACTTCCAAAAGGTTAGCATAATTATACTTTGGCATCCTCAAGTGGTTTATTCTGTCTAGTTGACAACAGACCCTGGATGCAAGACAGACATTTCTGGAGAGCTCCCGGGGGGGGGGCAACACCCAACTGAAGTACTCACAGTTTCAAGGTAACTAGGAGGGAGAATTATTAACTGAAAGGGTTTATGTGGTTTTTGAGGGTTTTATACTTTGAAAATGTGTGCGTATGTGTGTTTGAAATCTGGATAGCAAGATGAGAGACTGTATGCTTTTAGGAACCTGGGATGTGTCATGCAGACTCATTTCTTGAAAGCTACGCTTGGGTTTTGTGAAATATTCTGTACTTGCTACAAGAGACATTACAATCTTAAGAATGCAGAAGTGTCCAATGACAGGATAATGACTGTTATGGTGTTTCTGGAGGTGGGAGGACCCTGAGGGAAGGGAGGTAGGAAAGGAGAAACAGGAAGTGGGATGAGTAAGGCTCCAGGAATTGATAGCTGTACAGATGGAGTTTCAACATGTGCTTCCTTTAACTAACCTGACAATTCTCTAGCATGGTGGATCCTTTCATCTGGGAATTATTTTTCACTTCTGCACCTACTGGCCCTGAGAATGCAAATTCTTCCCAGACTACACTTTGAAGTAGATGTGGACTTTTAAAATTACTTTGTGATCTTAAAATCAAGTAAACTGAATTATTTGGACTGAAAGAATTTTTTGGTGATACAGTTGCCTCCAAGTTGTATTGCCCACATTTTCTGTTCTACAGCCATGATTTTGCCTTTAAAATGTTTTTCCTTTCCTTCTTCACTGTGCATGAAAGACACACACCAGGAACAGAAGGAAATTGGCTATACCAAACTGAAATTAACTATACCAAAAAATGGTCCAAATTATCATCAGATCTTCTGACCCTCATGGTATGCTGCAAAATACATTATTTAAGGGGAGCTACTGAAACAAAAAGAACAGCGTTAGGGGCAAAATGTAAATAAGGGGAAACTTGTTTTTATTCCTCTGCTACCTGGTTATTTTCTTCTTCTTCTTCTTCTTGTTATTATTATTGTAGTTTCCACTTCTTTTTTATTTACTGTATTTTAAAAATGTTAGGGGCACCAAGAATGTATATATGGCCCCTTGGCAGACAAGGTTCTTTGGGTGAATCTGATATCTTTTATTAGACCAACTTAAATAGTTGGAAAACAATTATTAAGCAAGTTTTCAGGTTCAAAAACCCTTCGTCAGGCTAAGGAAGTTTCAGCAGTTGGTGTTGTGCAGGCTGGGAGCGGTCCGAGGCCCTCGGGGGCGTGCGGCGGGCTGTGGCCAGCAGCCCTGGCACGCGGGTCGGGGAATGCAGGCCGGCAGACTAGAATTAGGCACGGACACGTAGTGGTTGATTAAAGATTATTTTACTTACACCATAGATGGTTGCGGTGCAGGCAGGAAGGCTTGCTTGAGTTGCAGTTAGAGACAGAAAAGAAGAGAAGCGGACAAGAGTTCCCTCCACGCGAACTCTAGCCCAATCCGGTTGAAGGTTCTAAAACCGTGAGCCCGTCGCATCAACCGAAGAAAACAACTCGGAGAAGAGCTCTGGATACACTCACACGAAGTTTGCTAGGCTCCGTGGAACTTGCGCGCAGGGAAGGGGTTCGTCGAGGGATCGTTCGGCGACGGGGAGAGGCCAGAGGTTGATCAGACCCCTATAGCCTTCTCAAGGTACACGCTGGGTCCAATAGGCTCCGCAGCGCTTAGAGATCTTCATGAGATGTGAAGTTCTCCTCCTCCTGATGGTTGTGGAGTCCTCCAACTTGGGCAGAAACCGCTCAAGCCTCTTATACGGCTAGCAAGCCAAT
>NW_005842229.1:557353-563417 GCF_000455745.1 Alligator sinensis
TGGGTGCTCTTCCGGGATGGAATGAAAAGTAAAGAAGCCAGCGGCTGGGCTGGTATGCATACAAGGCAGGTAGTCAATGAAAATGTAGACTGAGGAATCAATGGGTGAGAGACAGGCTGGGGAGGGGGGGGAAGAGAGAGAAGGGGGATGAAAGTGGAGAGATACCTAGGGAGTCAGATGTCAGGCAGGTTATAATGTGTCATAAATCCAATGTCTATATTTAGACACCCCTGTATATGGCCACTTACAATTTTATAAATATAAAATGAAATAAGTGCACAAAGTATATAAACCGACAAAATAGATTCAAAATAGATTCTTTCTTTCTAATCTCAGTTTTAATAACCTTAGCGAATATTTGCAACCTAGTAGTAGATAGAAAAACAAAAAAATGAGTAGGAATATAATTTTGAAAGTGATGATTTTCTAAGATTAACTCCATCTTACATCATAAGACTTGATGATTGCAGGAAAACTAACTTCTTTAAGCATGGAATCATCATTACTTTTATCCATTGGGCTATACCTGCATTAACAGTCCATTTCCAGAATTCATCATTGCTGTAGTTCAATCAATAACAGTAGTCCAAATAACAAAGTTTAATCTATTTTAGAGATTCCTTTACTACTGTCACCAGTAATATTTCACCAGTGACAAGTTATGGCTACAGAATGTGACGCTGCAGACAAAGCCTTAGATACTCATGTTGATAGCCAGCATTGTCACTGATTTGTTAATTTAAACAGTAATCTAATCTGTACAGAGTCTGATGAATAGAAATGGACTATTGATCTTCTGAATGGGATGTTCTTAATTTAAAATAGGTAAAACATGAAAACTACAATTCCTTACTTACATTACTAGTAACCTCTTATGTATAAAAATTAATTCTCTTTTCAACATTGATGCTTTTTAATTTGTTTTCATGACAAAAAGCTGGGAAGTGTGCAGGAAACAGTCAGTATTTAGTCAATACTTATTCATGAATGAGATTGCAGTGTTTAGATTGATGGCACTGCAGGGAAATCTTAATTAGTTTAAAATATATTTAACCAGGTAATTTTAAAAACAAAATGTAATGGAAGCATTTCAATGTTTTAAGGTTCCCTACAAGATTGTTTTTAAATAAAATTAAATTTGCCTTACTGCCCACCCCAACTATTAAGAAGTTATGAGTCAGACATACCTACAGGTTAAATTGGCTTAAAATCATGATTTCTTCACAATATAGGTTTATTTGCCTTCTGGATGCCAAGATGTCATGGTGCCTTCCCTTCATATTTTCAGGCTTTTCTCCACAATTATGAAAGTTATAAATGTACTTTTTAAAAACACAAAATTGAAAGATCTCATCTGTTCACTTGCCTTTAGCAGCTATGGCTTTAAGGAAACCACCAAGCATCATGAGATTCTCAATAAAATTGTGAAATCAACCCTGAATTTAGTAATCTAGTAATCCAGTAACCACTTCACATTACAAGCCCTATGCAGAAGCCAAACTTTAACTATATTACTTAAGGAACTCCTTCATTTTTATATTCTCTTTATTCTGTGCTTGCCACGTCTCACAACTATGACTTCCAAATCTACTTAAAAAGCACATATTATTGTAACTATATACTAGTAATTTCTGTTCTTTTCTATTCTTAATGTTATTAACATTTAGTCATATATATCACCGAATGTGTGTCTAGACATAGGTAAACCATCTGGTATTTCTAGCCACAGTCTGTTAAACCTCATGGTAGAGAGGATTTTGCTTTTAAATTAACCTTTTCAAATGGCAAATGTCAGGAAACTAACAATTTTGCATTGTCACTGATTTTTCACACTTTGTTAGCTCTTGGTAACTAATGGGCTTTTTTGAGAAGCTGTTTACTTAATCTTAACAGTCTATTTAATGCTAGGTATTCAAAGATAGTTTTTCTTGGCTCTGTATCACTACTTGTCTTGGTGTGTCTGTGGTGTCATTGGAACACAAAAGGTATAGTGCCTCAAGTATATTTAACAACTTTGCCTAAATCTGGTAAATGACTTCCATAGTACCTTCTAATTAGTAACATGAATTATTCAAAGCAGAATCCTGAAAGTTACAAAAGTTGCACATGTACTAAAATGTTGTATTTAATTGTTTTACATAAGTGGGTAATATTGTAGCAATTGTTACAAAGGTGTATTCTGTGGAAGATTAATATTAGCAATGTAGGATAGAACTGTCATGGCTTGTTTCAGAATTATCTTATTACGTAAGCATTAGTTACAATGCATTTGGGAACCTAGTTATTTTTTACTGAAGGCCACTTTGCAATTTAAATCAAATTATTAATCTGAAGACTGCTGATTCTATTTTCAGTCAGTACAGATAATGCCACCACCACTTTCCTAGATGGTTGGATTTGGTTCTAGACTCATAATGTAAAGAGCTGCTGTAGTTAAACAGTTGAGTTGAAATTCTGCAGAAACCAAAATGGGAAGGGCTGTCTTTAAATGTTGATCCAGCTCTCAGCAGCATAGGCTCAAATGAGTTGGAATGTTTCAGTTGTGATTATTTAAAGGTGCTAGGACAGACAGTAGCCTGTACAGATGTTACTGATGTGCTGTGGGACAGGAGTGGTATGACCTATAGCACTGTTGGGGCTATTACAGCAGTGATTGCTGTTCATGTTGGAACTAAACTGATGATGAAGGATCAGGTAGTAGTTAGTCTTGCTTGAAGCAGGTTTAGTCCTAACAGGAAAGCTGCAAACCCTTAGAAGTACGTTTATATGGAAACACGTTGGGGTACAAATATGCAGCATCCATAGGCAAAACCATGGGCTGTTTTTTCACCCATAGGCTGGATTTTTTACAACACTGACATAAACAAATTGGAAAGAGTCCAGCAGAGAGCAACAAAATTATTAGAAGTCTAGGAAATATGGGTTACCAGGAAAGGCTAGAATAACTGGGTTTATTTCATATGGAGAAAAGCTGACTGAGGGGGAATTTCATAATAGCCTTCATGTACATGAAGTGTGGTTCTAAAGATGATAGTGATAGATTATTTTCTGTGGTTGCAGGAGATAGGACAAAAAGTAAGAGTCTTAAATGGCAATTAGGGAAATCTAGGTTGGATATTAGGAGGTTGGATTTCTAACTACTGTATAAGGGTAGCTAAGCACTAGAACAGTTTACCTCAAGAGGCTCCATCCTTGGAAGCTTTTAAGAATAGGTTAAACCAATACTTGGATGAGTTGGTTTAGGCAGGGATGAGGTCGTAAGGTCCTTTCCATCTCTATTTTATCTTTTATTATCTGAATCTAATTGGAGACATGATGACAGCTAGAACTGTATGCAATGATAGGACAAAGCAATAGTGAAATGCCTGAACTGGGAAACCCTTCCAAATCAAGCTTGTTCTGCAGCCTCAAATCCTATTGGTAATCTTCACTAATGCTAATCATTTGGGGTGGCAAGTTAGAGTTATAAGTCATGCAGAGAGACTGGCCCAGTTCAGAAAAGGGTAGATGTGCACAGGGGTGGATCCAAATGGGGGCAGTGACATGGCTACATCCTCCCCTCTTCCTGACCACATGGCAGGAGCACCAGCTGGCTCACAAAAAAAGTAGACAAGGTTCTTTGAGTAAATCCAGTATCTTTTATTAGACCAACTCAAATAGTTGGAAAAATTCTTAGCAGGCTTTTGGGCACAAACACCCTTTGTCAGGCTGAGGAAGCATTTGCAGATGGTCTGTGCTCTTCCTGGATGGTCCTCCTTTCCCTTCCCCTCCCATTTCTCCCTTCCCCCGGGGAGTTCGTGGTTGGGCTGTATCAGGGCTGACCTCAGTCTGGGACAGGGGCAGTGGCAGCAATGACAGCAGCAGGGGGTGGACTGTTAGGTGTGCACACTTGAAAGGATCTCAAGGCACCCCAGGGTGCCATGGCACCCTAGTTGATAAACAATGGCTTAAGCACACCCTTAACCTGTGAATGCTCAGGAGCATTCTGAGTGTTGAATTAAATTTTCCACAGGTGTGCAATAGTTGAAGAAAACACACACAAAGTACAGACAGAAGTGCATCTCCCCAGGGGATTGAGCTCCAATTTGGAGCTGATCCAGGGAGAGAAGCTGCATCTCTGTAGCCTCTTCCAGTAGCTCCATCTCCCCTCTCCTAGCCCCCAGTGGGAGGAGAGAAGGCAAGGGAGGAAAGTCTGTTTTTCTCAGCCTGAGCTGCAGCCCCCCAGAATGAGCTCCTTCTGCTCCCATTCTGAAAACAGCACTGGGAGCAGAACTGGTCTGCATGTAATGAAGGTTCAGATTGTAGTGTCGCAGGATCAGGCCCTTTTAAAGCGCTCTGCAGCCATGCATTTGTGTTGGGTCATGGGTGTAGAGTGCTTTCAGGGGCTAGACTGGGCAAAAATTGTCACTTCTGTCTGTGCCCAGAAGTTTTGTGAGCATTCCAAATATCAGTCTCTCTTGATATTAGCTAGTATAAAAAATATACAAATCTCCACAAAATAATAGTGCATACAACTGAATCCCCTGGTTCAGCTTCTTCATCATGCTAAGGTATTCTTCAGGCTCAAAACAGAGTCCTTCATGAAGTCCAGGATCATCTCTCCTGCACATGGCTCTCATTCTTTTACCTTCTCCAAATCATATAGTCTTTTCTCTGCAGCTTGTGTGTGTATGTGCGCATGCACATGCACACACACACACACACACACACACACACACACGGAATCATTCAGTTTCTTGGCCTAAGATGAGAGGCTTCATACCAGCTATGAACTGACTGCCCAGAGGAGTTTTCCATCTATTGACTCCTCTGTGAAATCCTATGAAATATGAACTTTAATTTCTACCCAGGATAACTTTTACAATCTTTTCTCCAATGCCTGTTGAAGGGTGTTTGTGCCTGAAAGGTCACAATTAACATTTTTTTTTGCCAAAATCTTGTTGATCTAATAAAAGATATCATCTCTACTACGAGTCCTGATTGCCTGGCCTTTATATGGCACTTTACCTGCAGATCACAAAGTGCTTTCAACCAAAGAGCATCATGATCTTCATTTTACAGATGGAAAGTGGAGGCAGAACTGCGCATGCATGCGCGTGTACATGCACACACACACACACACACACACACAACATAATCTCTGTGTGCATGTGTGTGTGTGTGTGTGTGTGTGCATACACATATATATATACATGCAACCTCCATTTCCTTTGTAGATGACCCACTGATCAGTCTTATTAGGTGACCAAAGTCTGTCACCAGGTGATCTGTTACTTAGTTACCTCCACCAGGAATTCAGACTTGAAAAACTGGTTTAGCCTGGGTAGTAACTATCTCTTTGTCCAAGGGGGTTTCTATGCGAATAGAGGACCATGAGGTCTTGAAGATACTCTATTGCTAGTGATAAGTCAGCAGCCTTTGGAATTGTAGTCTAATAGGAGGGAAAAAGACAACGGAGGCAGCTGAGGTCCGTGTACAAAATGGAGTTTGCAGGCTGACACACACATACAGAGCCCCCTCCCCGCTAGCAAACAGAATTCTTAACTTGTTTTTTTTTCTTTTTTTCTTTTTAAGGATTTTTTTTTGTGTCCCAAGTTAAAGCAGCCAAACCAATTCCAAATCCATGAGTCATTCAAGAACCATATGTGGCCTTGCTACCAGCAAGCATCCTCCACCCACGCCTGGGGCTTCAGATGCTTCCAAATCCTTTGGCGGGCATCCTATGTGCAGGCCCAAGCCCAGAGGCTTGGGGTTGAGATGCCCCTAAGTTTCATTTGCTCTCAGCTGTATGACCGCAGGAGCAAGCTAGGGAGAAGTCCATAGATTCTCCAAATTGTCACACAAGGTATTGGCCCAGGGCACTTAAGAAGAGGCCTAGTATCTTGCTTCTCCTCCTCAATGGCAGCATGCTTGTTTGTGGCAAGTTTCTGGTTGGTCCTGGATGGAAGTAAAGGACATGAGAAACTTTTCCTTCCACTGTGGCCCTGCGCAGGGACCAAGCACAAATCGGGGTGGGGGGAAGCTCTGATGAAGTGTTGCCAAGCTATTTGTGTGGAGGAAGATT
>NW_005842229.1:563427-599308 GCF_000455745.1 Alligator sinensis
GTATATACCACCTGGGCAGCGGAGAGGGAAGGGAGTGAATACCACACCCTTTCAAGGAGTGCCAGAGCTCCTGCTCTAGTGTGCCATTCCCCATTGGTGCCAGACGAGTTACAGATGAGTCAGACCATTTTTCCAGTGATTTCCTCTGTCATGCATCTTTCCCACTGCCAACTGAGCTATGCTTTAGAGCCTCTGTCTTGTCCTACTCCTTTAAACTGTAAAACATGTAAAACCATTTGCTCTTATTTTTCTGCTAAAGGATACTATTGCCAGGTTCAGGTGGTCCCTCTCAGTTGTAACATATTCTCCCCTCAGTGCGTAATCATAACCCCAGCTCCATGATATTTTCTGAGCAGCTTGGCAAATTCTTAAAAAGCATTTAGTCCTTCCTGCCTCCTTTGATCCTCCTGATAGTTGATTGTATCCATAGATTCAATTAGAAGAAGCAGAAGTACAGCTGACACTGATCTGAATTTCAGCCAGGAGCTGCTAATAATCAGTGCTGTGTATAGAGAGCACAGGAGCAGCAGCCACCTGATGGGACAATGATATCCTATGCAGGCCAAGAGTTATTGGTCCTTAATTTGATCCAAACTAATTTCTTAACAGAAAGTTCTTTAGCTTTAGCGCTTAAAAATCTTCTGCCAACTGCTGTTTGCATAGTGTTTATTTCTTTGCTTTCACCCATTGCCATTTAATCCAAAGAAAATGAAATGTCATTTTTGCCTGTATCCTTTTCTGTTTAATTATCTTTCTTTTGTTGCCATTCCTTGGGCTAACAAAATGTATTTAGTTTTAATTCTCTTTTAGTCCTGCAATCATGGCCTATGATCAGCCCAGTTCTATAAATTTTTCTCATTGAGGAAGCACAAAAGCCTGTAACTTCGGTATTTGATGAGTTGAACCAACATGATCTGAGCTGTTGTAATTTTTTCAGTGACAGAACCAAGTCATGATACTAAGGTAAAGGTGGGCAATTATATTGGCTGGTGGGCCACTTAACAAGTTTTGGTGAGCTGTTGAGGGCCACACATATAAAATCTTTCAGAATACATCATTTTAACAAATTATAGATATAAAAACAAATCATATACTAAAAAATCAAACATCTCCTATATTTTAATTTTATTTCAAAAAATATTTTTGTTCTAATTTATGTTTTTTGAGTAGCTTATATAGAGGCAATTGCATAATAGCTCAATATAAAGTCTTACTCCTGTATATTGTGTGTGGGAGGGAGGGTGGGTATATGCATGGGGGGGGATGTGCAATTATGTGAATGGGGCTGCCAGCATGCTAGGTCCCAGAAACCGGCTGGGGGTCAGGGGAAGGAAGGGGGGTAGGGGGCATGTGCAGCAGAGCTCACCTGTGCAGCGGAACCCACGCGCTCGTTCCCAGAGCTCACATGTGCAGCAGAGCCCATGCACGAGGTCCCAGAAGCTGGCTGGTGGTTGGGGGCATAGAGGACATGTGCAGCAGAGCTCACTTGGGTAGTGCAGTGCAGGTGTGGTCCATGCCCCTCCATCAGTCCATACCACCCTACCACTTCCCCCATGTGGTTGCCCCCATGGCACTCTGCAAGGTGCCGAGAACTACCATGCTCCTGCCTGGGGCAGCCCACGCTGCACGCCCGTCTGCATCCTCTCTATGCCCACTGATGACACTGCCCCAACCCTGGCTGGTGCATCCGGCTTCTATATGGGCTGCTGCAGGTGCTGCCCAGGAACTACTGCCTAGTTTCCTCCACCTCAGGAGCTCCTCCTCCTCCTGCTGTGCCACTCTGGTTGCTTTCCATCTACTTGGCTGCCTGCAGGTGGCTGCTTATTACACTGGGAAGGTGGATGAAAGACAGCCCGGACCTGGAATCGGAGCCCTGTGCACTGGGGCAGGAGCCGCCCACCTGCAGATTCCCTTTCCCTGGCTGGGCATGTGGTGCCTAGTAGGTGCCCCTAAAGCAACTGCTGCTGCTTCCCTATGCTACCTGCTGCCCAGAGCAGCACAACAGGATAGGAGGAGAAAGAGGAGGTGTAGCTGCTGGAGGTGTGGGGAGCAGAGCAGCCCTGCCAGGAAGCTATGCCTGTGGGCTGGGGCCAGGGCCGGGGCCGGGGATGGGGCCGGGGCCGTTGGTGGGTGTGGCACAGGCAGAAGCACAGCACGGGCTGTCCTGGGTGGGAGTGGTGGGTCTCGGACCTATGCAGAATACTGCAGGGGCAGCTGTGGGCTGGATATAATCAATTATATCGCCTACTAGAATTCACCATCCAGTGCAGGGTGTCAAAGGCCTGCAGCAAGGCAGAAGCCCCAGACTTCAGGAGGGACGATTTCAATGAATTAAGGAGATTAGTCGGGGAGGCACTGAGGTCCTGGAGGGGAGGGGAGGGGAGTGGGGAGTCCAAGAGGAGTGGTCATTCCTTAAGGAGACGATTCTCTGAGCCCAAAGGGTGACAATCTCAATGCAAGTCAAAGGGCACAAGAGTGCTCAAAAGTTCCCATGGCTCACCAAAGGCATTCAGGATCATCTGAAAGCTAAAAAGGAGGCATACACCTGGTGGAAGGGAGGGGCCATCACCAAGGAGGATTACACCTCCATTGCTCGAGACTGTAGGGGGGCTGTTAGGAAGGTTAAGGCGGAGATGGAACAGGGACTAGCGACGTGGATCAGAGACAAGAAGTCATTTTTTAAATACATAGGGAGTAAAAAGAAGGCACCGGGTAATGCGGGGCCCCTGCAGGTCATGCTTGGCAATCTGGTTGTTGCACCAGATGATAAAGCTGACCTCTTTAACAAATTCTTTGCCTCCATATTTCTGGGCAGGCACCGGGACATCCCCACCACTAGAATCCTGAATGAACTCAGGAGGGCACAGCCGTGCTGAGGGTCAGAGAGGACCTGGTCAGGGAACTTCTGGTGGGACTGGATGTCTTCAAATCAGTGGGTCCAGATGATCTTCACCCAAGGGTGCTTAGGGAATTGGCAGAGGACATTGCGGGACCTCTGGCACAGCTCTACAAGCACTCATGTTGCTCTGGAGAGGTGCCAGAGGATTGGAAAAGGGTCAATGTGGTCCCCATTTTCAAAAAAGAGAGGAAGGAGGACCTAGGAAACTATAGGCCCATTAGTCTTACCTCGGTCCTGGGGAAGCTGTTTGAGAAAATTGTCCGGGAACACATCTGTGAGGGACCAGCAGGGGAGGTTATGCATAGGGGCAACCAACATGGGTTCATTAGAGGCAGGTTCTGTCAGACCAACCTGGTGGCCTTCTACGACCAGGTCACAAAATTCTGGGATGCAGGTATCATGGTGGACGTAGTCTTTCTGGACTTTAGGAAGGCCTTCGACACTGTCTCTTACCCCATTCTCATCAAAAAATGAGGCGACTGTGGTGTCAATGCCTACACAGTCAGATGGGTCTTAAATTGACTGGAGGGCCGCACCCAGAGAGTGGTGGTGGATGCATCATTTTTGACCTGGAGGGATGTGGGCAGTGGGGTACCCCAGGGCTTGGTCCTTGGGTCCGCACTGTTCAACATCTTCATCAGTGACTTGGACGAGGGGGTGAAAATAACCTTGTTTAAATTTGCGGATGACACTAAGATGTGGGGAGAAGTGGGCACGTTAGAAGGGAGGGACAGGCTACAGCTAGATCTGGACAGGTTACAAGGGTGGGAGGATGAGAACAGGATGGGTTTCAATACTGACAAGTGCAAGGTACTGCACCTGGGGAGGAAGAACCAGCAGCATACCTATAGGCTGGTGAACTCCCTTCTCATCAGCACAGAGGCAGAAAAGGATCTTGGAGTCGTTATTGATTCCAAGATGAACATGGGTCGCCAATGTGAGGACACAGTCAGTAGGGCCAGCTGCACCTTGTCATGCATCCACAGATGCATCACAAGCAGGTCCAAGGAGGTGATCCTCCCCCTCTATGTGGCATTGGTCATGCCACAGTTGGAGTACTGCATCCAGTTCTGGGCACCGCACTTCAGGAGGGATGTGGACAGCATCGAGATGGTCCAAAGGAGGTCCACTCACATGATCAGGGGGCAGCAGGGGAGAGAAGGCTGAGAGGGGATCTGGTGGGCGTCTATAAACTTACCAAGGGGGACCAGTGGGGAATGGGAGAGACCCTGTTGCCCCGAGCACTACCAGGAGTAACTAGGAATAAAGGCAATAAGTTGACTGAGAGTAGATTCAGGCTGGACATCTGGAAGCACTACTTCACAGTCAGGGTGGCTAGGATCTGGAACCAACTTCCAAGGGAAGTGGTGCTTGCTCCTATTCTGGGGGTCTTCAAAAGGAGGCTAGATAATCACCTAGCTGGGGTCGTTTGACCCCAGCATCCTTTCCTGTCCGTGGCAGGGCGTCGGACTTGATGATCTGCTCAGGTCCCTTCTGACCCTACCAACTATGAAACTATGAATTGGCAGGCTGGATCCAGCCCATAGGCCATATTTTGCCCACCTCTTTAACTAAGGGATACAACAGCAGTGCTGAAGAATTTATTCAGCTCCATAATTATATTTATTTATAATGTATCTTGATATTTACTGTATCTAGAAATCCCAGTCTAGCTAAGGGCCTTCATTTTGTATGCACTGTACACACATGCAAAAGGATACAATGAAATAAGCAGACGTAAAAGAGGGAACAGGGATGAACTACTGATAGCTAGCTTACCTATATGGTCAGTTGGCAATTAGGCTTCAGTTCAGAAGTGAAGCACACATACAATTTTAGGATCATGCATAAGACATGTTGCTGCTTTAGGTCACATCTATCCTGACCTCAGGATGGCCACCGAGAAGTATACCCTGCTCACTGATTCCCATTCAGTGGCCAAGTCTACATGAGATGCCGACTGCATAGTCATTTAGTTCTTTCATACCCAAGTGTAGGAGAAAGCCCCCTTTTCCTCTTGCCTGCAGTTGCTCTCCCCTCCTTGGATATGTTTTTCCTCTTCTACCTTTTCTTCCTTCCTGTTTCTTTCACTTTAAGATAAGGAATTGTGTTTTAAAATTTGTATGTGTGCATTTTGTATCTCCCCTTGTATTTTGGTATTTTTATCTATTTGTGTGCCATGGCATTACTTTTGTAGCTTATATTTTATACTCCTCACCTTTCAACTGTAAATGTGTTTAGTAACAATGTTAACAAGGGCAGGAGTCAAACTGCCGCTTTCCTGTATCAGGCGAGCCCCTGAAAGAGCGAGTGAATCAGTGATTGAATGCGTAACACAGTAGCAGACAGCAATTAACACCTAGGGAAACCGCAGATCAACCAGCGGAAGAAATCAATAGAAGACAATGTAGCAACCGGGACATCTCTAAATGTCACTGATCAAGGGCTAGAAGCCCTGGCCTGAGTTAATCAACGCCGTGGACCAACTTTTGGGTTGAATATCTCCAGATCGACCACTCCCAGAGCCCTATTCAGAATTCATCAACGGACTCCCAAACCTGCACGTACATGCAGACGACCCCTGGGGCTGACAGATGCCATCCAGTAGCCACCGAGGGGGGAAGTCCCAGGAGGGTCAATGACCCCTGGATTGGGCAAACCTGCAAACTGGAGAGTCACCAAAGTCTGCCAAGGACAGATAAAAAGCAGTGAAAAGTGACCCTCAGCAGCGCCCTCTTGATCTCCAACTTGACCAACACCCGAACTGTCCAGCCAGAAGGACCAGCCGGCGACCCCCTTCTGGATGATAACACCACTCTGAAAGAAGCCTCAACTGGCCATCGACAGCAGATCCCAGCGCTTGTAGGATAGGTATACCTGACTCATGTAGCTTGCTACTGTGTGTGAGTGTGTGTGTGTGTGTGTGTGTGTGTGTGTGTGGGGACCAGCCCCAAGGTTAATGATTTAACTTCATTACAGTGTTTCAATCCGCCTAATAAAACAGAATTTTAAGGATCCCGAGTTGGACATTTGTAGCCAACACAAGTACTAAATGTCAGGGTAGTAGCGTCCTTGCACAATTTTGTGGTGATGGTGACCGTGCAGTAGCTTGTTACTACTTCGCAGTGCCATTGCATCATGGTTCATGCCCTGTGACGCTACTGCACACTAGTAATGAGCTACTGCACAGTAAATGTCTTGTGTAGGCGTGGTCACTATGTGCCAAAGACCAGAAATGACGCAGTATAGCTGGTTTCCAGTGGCTCTCAGCATGTGCTAGGAAGCAAACCAAAGACAGAGAGCACTGTTCAGGCCTGTTGTAAACCCATTACTCTGTCTAGTATCTGGGCTTTGGTGCACTCTGAGGGAGAAAGTAGGTGGGAGATACTCCTTGGTGGCAGTTCCCTGCTTACCACTGAAGCAGTGTAGACAAGCTCCTGCAGATTAGTTTGGGAAGGGCAGCCTAGGAAGAAGCACAAAGGCACTACTGTTCACTGGAGCTGATCATTGCAGACAAAAGAGGGCTTAATTTACACACTTCCCTTAACAACCAGCCAGATGCAGTTGTTCTAGCCGACCCTAATGGAGCCCTTTGAGCAAGCTATCTATGTTAGGCCCTTTTATAGAGCATTTCATATCAATAATTCATAACATGCATTTCACTACAAGTTTGTCAGAGCTGTAAAAGGACTCTTTGTGTTACTGAACTGTACTAATGGGCAGCGGAAGGAGGGGGGGGGGGGCTACCGGGGCTCAGCCCCCAAGATGCCAGGGCAGCCTGGCTGCAGGCTGCTGCAGCAGGGCGGGGGGAGGGGCATGAGCACTCAGGTACTCTGTGCAGTCAGAATCACAGCTGGCCTAGCAGGCAGGTAAGTCTCTTTCACTTTAGTTTCTTTATGTCTGCCTGAGCTTGGAGGAGGGGACGTGGGAGGCAGATCAAGACTCCCACAATGCAGGAGGGAGTGGGGCAGGAGTGAATCCTTCATCCCTGCCCCTGCCACTCCCTCCTGCACTGTGGGAACTGCCCCATGACCCGGTCTAGCTGGGGCCCCAGCCGGGCCAGGTTGTGGGACAATCAGACCTCAGTGGCTCATCCAGAGGGGCGGGGCATGTGGCCCCTTGATCTGTGCACAGGGCAAGGGCGTGCTGCAGCTGTGGGCTGGGTTCTGCTCCCTGCCTCCACACCTTGCTGCCGCTGCTTTGACAGCAGTATGGCGTGGCTCCATGTGTGTCCACCGCTGAGTGGGCCAGGCAACGAGATAGGCCAGTCCCAGCACCACTGCCACCCATCTGAGCAGACCATGGCTACCGCTGACAGGAACAGTCCAGGACTGCCCCAGGCCCAGCTTGCAGCGGCAGCCCAACCTGCTCCAGGCAGATCTGGGGGCATGCATCCCTGTGCCTCCTGGGACACATGCAGCAGTGAGAGCCCCCACCCCACCCTGTGCCCCTAGGTGAGCTGCGGCTTCGTCCTGTGCCCCACCCCACACTGGCCCGCCTGGCTGTGCAGGGCCTTGTGGGGTGGTCATGGGGGTCCTGGGGGCTCCATTCCCTCCAGCCCAGTGGCACAGCCAAGGCTGGACCCACTCCAGTCCCTGGCTCTGGGTCCCCCTGGGTGGTGTGGGGCTGGGGCAGGTGCAGGGAGGCAGCTGGTGCCAGTACGGTGCTGGGGGGTGGCACCGGGCAACAACCCCGGGCACAGAGGAAAGGATAACTGCACAGGTGCAGTGGGCCCTGATCCTGGGCCCGGCTCAGCTCCATTCCCTCCTGATCACTGCCCAGTCCTAGCCCCAGCTCCACTCCCTCCCCCCACTCCTTCCCCTGAAGACTTTCTTGCCTGGGTGGGGGCTGTGCGTGCATGCATACATGCATGCTGGGAGCCCCCCCCGCTCAATTTTCCCCCCCTTCTGCCTATGACTGTACCATAATCTAATCTATAACAGTAGGGCTGCAATAAACAGCACTTCTAGTCAGTCAAGTTCATGTAAAGGCCTACCATGCAGGTGCAACCAGTCTCCCAAATGTGTGTAATTATCAGCAGGTAGTTACACTTGTTAGGTATAGTACATTTAATCCACAAGTATTGATACTGGACTGAGCTTTACTAAAACTAGCTACTTATGTGGCTTTTGTGCAACTGAGCTGCTTGTCTTCTAACTGAAAGTATGTTCAAGCTCAACAGAAATGATTTAACATTTACTTATAAGTGAACAAACACCTTATGTATAAATAAAGTGCTTGCTTGGCAATACCCTATTCAGAGTCACAAAAGAGTCTTGACTATGTAACTTCCTGTTTCCACATGCTTTTGGCCTTCTACAATATATAAGGAAAGTATAAATAAAACCTGCCTCTTAAAATGCAAACAATTCATTCACAAGTGTTTAAACCAGAAAAAGATGGCAAAACAAGATTGGTAGGGAGTGGCAAGTACAAGGGAAATAGTAGGCCAAAGTGATGATCTAGAAGTACAATATGTCCCAAAAGGTGGTAATATGGGTGGATCAACAATTTCTCAATGCAGGGGCATGTCTTGTGAGTACAGCTTTCTTATGCAGGATCAAAACATACTACTAACACTAAAATAATAGTTCATAGATTTTAAGGCTAAGTAAGACCATTAGGATCATCTACCCTGATTTCCCATACAATGAGGGTATCAAACATTTGTCCCATTGGGCTGGATTTGGCCGATGGAGCCATGCCATCTGGTCCACATAGTTTCCTGAGGAATCAGGAATTTAGGGGCAGGGCAAGCAGGGGCAGGACCCACCACCAAAATCCAGGGCACGGAGCAATGTTGGGTATGTGTGTTGGCAGCTGCACAATGACTGCATTCATTCCCATAGCTACCACTGTTGCTGCCACTACTGTGTCTGGATCCAGCCTGTAAGAAGCCATGGGGTCTGGATTCAGCAGGGGGTCGTGGGATGAGTTTGACATCCCTGCTGTATAACATAGGCCATAAATTTCAACCATTCATTCCAGAATGGCATGATCTTTAGCATTTGTTAACAGAGATGTCAAATCTTGATGTAAAGGTTTCAAATTTTACCACCTCCCTGGTAAACTGATCTAAAGATAATTACCCTAAATTTAAAACTTTCGTACCACATCTTCAGCTTTCCACTCCCAGCCACTGTTAGGCAACATTATGTCTTTGTCTGTTGGATTAAATAGCTCCTCCTATAACATTTCTCACCAAGCAGGTATTTATGGACTGTAAGTCCCTGCATGACCTCCTCTTTGATAAAACAAATAGATCGAGTGTCCTAAGCCTTTTATCATAAATCAGATTTTTCAGACTCAAATAGCTTTTATAACTTTTTTTAACCCTAATTTACCAAGATCCCTTTTGAAGTCCAAACAGCAGAACCAGACACAATATTCCAAGTAATGTTCTCATCACTGCCTTAATGCCACCTCTCTTCTCCTAATACATATGATACATCCAAAGACCTCATGAGCCTTCTTAATCACAGCATCATACTGGGATCCCCTGTACAATTAGTCATCTCTCAATAGGTCTTTTTGCTGCCTTGATATGGTACATAGTTAAGTAGTTCTGACAAATGTAAAGCAAATCCTACAGAACATGATGTAGACATTTTCACAGTCAAAGAAAATCTTTCCCCACTATTACCATATTTTTTTCTCATAGAACATACTCTGTTCCCCCTTAAAATCATTCCCCCTAAAGTGGGGAAGAGAAACTGATTTTCTGCCCAGGATTTGATTTCTGTTCCATAGTACAGCAATGTGGCATTATTGTTCAGGCAGCTGAAATAGTCAATTAATGGTTCATTGTTAACAATAATCTCTCCTTTTTAATGGTCTTGACATTCCACTAATCCTACATCAATTTTGCTGTCTGCTATCGGCTCCTGATCTTTTTCCTCCTGTTTCAGATTCCTGGAAACTCTTTAGCTTTTTAAAAAATCATAGATTCACCCATGAAGACTAGTCTTCAACAGCTGCTAGTGTTTCAGCTTTAGTTAAGCAGGAAAGTGAGGGTAAATTAGCTGAAGATTAGGCTCTGTCCCTGCTCTATGCAGCCATAACTCTAGAATAATCTTTTTTCTTCATGTTACCTTTCAAAAGCAAGTTGTGTATTATGTTCCAGGGCACGTTATAGCTGCGAAAAACTGTATGTAGTTTTTTACAAGTCTCCTTGTTACTCCAAAACATGAACTATTATTGGTACTGTGCTGGCCTCTCTGCTTCAAGATTTTGTTGTAAATGAAATACATCAAGAATAGGATTACAGTACTTCCATGCAAAATAAAAGCATCATTTCCTTTACAGATATGAAAATCTTTTTAATAAACAGCATTTTTATGAATAGATTGTAATTGGGATAGTTTTTGTTCCTTGCAAAAATTTATAGACAATGCTGAAAACATTTCTAAATATACCTTTCATCTTCCATTGCTTGTAATTCTGTCAATTTAAGAAAGACAAAGTAAATCAAAAGAATAGAGAGATAGTCATGCTGTTTGTATTACAGACACAATATAATAATTCAACCTAATGTAAGTGTTTACAGTTTGACAAGTTAATTTCTAGTTGTTATATTTTAGGGCAGAATAGCTCTGTTCTGATTTAACTTCCTTAAACATTCCATTATATTTCCTAACTTAAAAATGTTGGATCTTGGTAAAGAGTTTAGGCTTATGCAGGATATAATATAGTGTTGACCTGCTCTTTTTTTTTCTTGAATGTATTGAGGATAGTGGGGACAGGGTTCACAAAAAAAGATAAAGGGAGAGAGCTTAAAGTCAGCAGGTTGATTATCCAGTACTGTGAACAGATTGCTCAGATCTGAATTTAGCTTTTGTGCCAACAGAGAAAGCACAAAAGACAGAACAGGAAAAATGTACACAAGGATTATACTAAATCAATGTAATATCTCTGATAACTGAAATTTAAAGGTCCAGAAACTCTCTTTTGCCAACTTCCAAAATAGAAAACTCAAGACATGTGTGGCCTGCTCAATTTTACTCTCAGTTACACTGGTGCAAATCCAACATAAATCAAAGTTAAAATGGATTATTCCATCTTTACACCATCCTAATGGAGTGCAAAAATCTAGCCCTGTTTGCATGTACATACACAACTGTAATGTGAATATATTAAAATATATACATATATTACAATTTATATGTGCATTTTAATAATAGGATGGGAGATTGGTCAAGAATGAAAAATGGCTCCTTTATGACATGTTCATCCTAAATACAAAATGCAGGGAAAATAATTTGTTTCCAGTCTGCTCTATCTTATTGCACTGTCATCAGATATGATTACACACAAGAGAAATTATGCACACCCTGGTCATTTGCATCCACTCCATCCTCAAGCAGGATGGCTTGGGGAACTGTCTACATATCATTTTGGAATCTAGCTGAGGTTTGAGGTGGTGAAATTGCCCTCTCACTGAATGCCTCAGTGTATGTGGAGTCCGCTTATGCTCCTAGGTAGGGCCCTGTCACTGTGGAGAGTCATTAGACTTCAGTGGCTCCCATTCAATGGCAACACCTTTGGATTAGCCTAGGGAAGCCTTGGGGCAAACCAGACCAGCCAAGTTTGACGGCAGGCAGGGGCCTTGGAGGTGTTGAATTTTGCCAGAAGCAAAACAAAGAGATCTAGTGTTAAAGCTGGTTCTTAAACACTGCAGCATTTGAGATTCTCAGAGGAACTCAGAGGGACTCAGTGACACAGGAGAGGAAGGGCAGGGGACAGAAAAAGATGCAGACACTCCAGAGCAGAGAGATCTGGTGTAACTGGGGGATGAGCTAAGAAAGAAGGGACCTGCTTACACAGGAGGAATAAACTGCATGATTTGTAGGAGAAGCCACGTACGGGATCCTGAACTCCTTGGGAGAATCTGACCTATGCTGAAGGAACATATAAGAGCAGTGAGGAATCTGAGCCGAGAGAATACATGCAGGTGCTTTTACTGTTTTGGCTTGGTCTGTGTGTTTCTGGTGTCAGCAGAGCTAAAAAAAATCTGTGAAGTTACAAAGCCTGCATGCCTGTTTGCCTCAACCACCACACATCTGCAAAAAGTTTAACTGGAACCCCAGCATGCTCACATAGTTAGAGTTCTGGGAAAGTGAGTTAAACTATTGGGGTTGGGGATGGGTGGATCAGGAGGTTCAGCACTGATCCTGGGGGCTTACAGAACCTGGGATGTAAGTTCCTATTTCAATAAAGGGTACCAGGCAAAGAGGCTGTGCCAGGAAACATGACAGATGCTGAGCAAAGCAATATTGCCACAGTCTACTTAGACCAAGGGGATTTTAAGAGTCCCTGAGCCCCACAAATTGAGACCAAAACAGAGCAGTATGCTCTGTTGCATGTCCCACTGGGGGAGCTGTCAGGGTTGCACCTAGCTGTCTCTTTGAGCAACATACAAACCCATGTCAATTTAACCCCATGTGCATTTCTCAGTGACAATGAAATTGTACTTGCCCTACATGTAAAAGGATTTGTCTCATTACTTTAGAAGAGGGATTTACAGTCGCTGACCCTATTTTTCCAGTTGTGAAATCCTTTATCTCTGTGATGGACTGAGTAACTCGCATTAATAACTCCACATGCAAATGATGTGCATGCCTCTCCATAACCCCTATTTTGAAAGCTGGGTTTGCTTTCTCTGCTTCTCATATCAAACAAAGAGGGTGGATATGTGCTTAGAAGTCAAGCCAGCAGGAAGGACTGAAACAATATCCCTGCCTGTCAAGTGACCTGAATCATCCATTTCATCACAGAATTTCCGTGCGGCAGAAACTAAGAATTTGGTAATCCCAAAGGAGAGGATGGATGATGCCAATTAGGTTAATTAGAGAGTTTCACATTCTTTTCTCCCTCTTCCGTTTGCTTGTAACCCTTTCTTTCTTGATCTCTTTTTTCCTTCCAACTTGCTTGTCAGAGAATCAGTTTTAATATCCATTGAGAATTTACATCTATTTGGTTTTCAAAAATGCAGTCTGCTGTATATTAGCACATACTATACATATCCAAATTCATGCTCCAAATGTATCTTTTATACTCCCTGCTGGCAAACTCAGCCTCCTTAGAATTTCTTAGGCAGATTTTTATATTATTTCCCCAAAAGTAAATATGTTCTATCTTTAGCCCTTTGTTCTTGGATTTGTGTAATACTTGGATTTTCACTGGGTCTCCACCATTTACACCCTGGAGAATTATGCAATTATGCGCCTGCGCAATTTTATGCATAAAAGGCATGACTGAGCATAATTGTATAATTTTGCATAATATAACTGCAGTGGACTCTGTGCTTCTACCTCCATGATGTGGAGGAACAGAACTGTGTGACTGGACAGCTGGGTAAGTGGGGAGGGAGGCTTCTGCCTGTAGGGGGGCTGGGGAGGTGGGAATGGGTTTTGTGGGTGAGCGTGCAGATGTGTTTGGGTGGGTGTGGGCTTTGTGGGTCTGTATAGGCCTTGTGCCATCGGGCCAGTTAGGCAGCTCCGTGCCTCCAAGTGGGGCTTCTGGCACTCCAGTGGGAAGCTGCATATGGAGACAAGCAGGACCCTGCCTGGCCCGATGGTGCACAACTCTGTGCTTCCATGTGCAGTTTTCCACTGGAGTGCTGGAAGCCCCATGTGGAGGTACGGAGCCCGCCCGGCCTGATGGCGCATGGTTCTCAGTCCACATGCCATCAAGTTGGCAGGCTGGCTCCATGACTCCATGTGGGGCTTCCAGCCCTCCAGTGGGAAGCTGCACATGGAGGCATGGAGCCTGCCCAGCTCTGCCTGCAGTGCTGTGAGCCCCACGTGCTGGCATGGAGCCAGCCTGGTCTGGTCTGAAGGTACGTGCCAGTGGGTTGGGCCGGCTTTGTGCCAACATGTGCAGGCCCTGGGACTCAGGGAGAGGCACATGCCACCGGGGGCTCTGCCTGCTGCAGCCATGAGCACCCCTGCTGCCTGTTGCTGAGCCGCCAGTGGCAGGGGCTGTGTACCATGGGGAGGGAGGGAATGTGTGGCAGGGGGCCCCAAACCCACCTATAAACTTCCCCCACACACCCACACACCATTCACAACTTCACCCACAAACCCCATGTCCTCCCCAAACCCCACATACTACCATATCCACATCTCCCCCACAAAGCTCATGCCCTGACCCCTGTCCACAAACCCCATACACACACCCACACCCTCCACACCTTCACAAATCCCCCCACACCCCACAACCATACAAAGTACCTGCATATATTTCTAAAGAAGATTCAAAGAGTGTTATATTTAGTTTAAATTTGTAATTTTGAATTTTTCTATACATAATTCCCTGGGCTGCAACCATTCATACTGCCATTGGTCCCTCTGCCTTGACCTCATCCTAGCTACTTATCTCCATTACCTCTATTCTCACCCTCTGCTAAGCATTTTCCTGTCTCTCCAGCTTGTCACTCTCAATACAGGCTTGCTCTGGTCCTTGCCATTCGTTTCACCCAAACTCGCACATGACATTTATTTTGGTTCCTCAAGTTTCTTTTCCTTCATATCCTCACCCTTGTTCCCACTCTCATCTCACCATTGAAACAGCTCTTAACAAGTTTTCTCATAATCTTTACTTGGCTAAATCTCGGGATCTATAATCCATTCATGTCTTCCTTGATTCCTCTGCTGTTTTCGATACTGTCAACCAGTGGTGGCCGGGCAATAGAGGGCACTCGGGCACCACCCCACCAGTTTCAAAATGACAAACAAAAACTGCGTCAGCTAAATAACTGAATAAATATAATAGTATCATTAATTGGAAGTATCCAAAACAATGTCAGTTGAATTAACAGTGTAAACAAAAGTAATCATAATTTTTTTCTTGCCTATGTCTGCTAGTAACATAATCAATGATTATGTTTATCCACCATGTGTACGCAACAAAAAGTTGTGTATGCACAGTAAGCACCTTGGGGTGATCTCCTTACTGCCCAAGTGGTACATGAGCAGTAGAAACACCTGAACAGTTTGAATGGATGTCAGTAACCACTTGTTTAAGCGGGCAGAGGGGTGCCTGTATTGACTCCCCAGCGTGGGTAAAGAGCTGTTACTTAGGAAACCACAAGAGTGATGACCAGGGATCTGGGTTTTCCATTTCTCATCGAAAAACAGAAAACCATGGATTTCCAGTTTTTATCAGAGAAAACTCAGATTTTCCCTTTTAGCAGAGAAACCCGCGGACTTCCCACTTTTGCAAAGAGAGAGCTGAGTTCCATCCTGCAAGAGCTGATTGCTGCAAGAGCTGATTGCAAAAAGGGCAGGAAAGCCCCAACCTTGCCCAGAGGGGCAGAGAGAAGGGGAGGGAGAGGGGGAAGGGCAGGGTCTGAGGCTTTTAGTCAGTCCCAAGGTTTAGGTCAGGCTCACTTTCCTTCTGGAGCCTGTAAGGTCAGGTAAGTGGGGCTTACAGGGGGCTGAGGTGTTACAGGGCTGGCTGGGCACTCCAGCGGGGTGTTTGCAGCCGGAGAGCTGGGGGTTTGCAGCTGGCCGGGCACCCTGTCTGGGGGTGGAGGGGTTTTAAGCTTTTGCAAACAAACAAAAATTGAATAAATAAGATAAAATAAAAAAAGATTTCAAACTGGATGATATGGTGTGATGCTCCACCGGCCCCACCTGTCTCAGAGTTCACCAGCTGTGCCTGCTGTCAACCATATGCTCTTTAACATCATATCCAGGCAGTGTTCTGATTGTGCAGCTTCTACCTTCAGGACCTTTCTAAGATCTGCTTTTTCTCTCTCTAACTCAGTCAACACACATCTACATCATTCCTTTTCTCATCTCTCTTGTATCTTTAACTGTGCACAGATCTGTAGAAATCTCTCCACTGTTACCACATCCTTTTCCTCAAACATTTCTATTTTGTCTTGGTGGGCTGTTGGTAGACCGGAGGAGGGACTGTAGCTTCATGTGAGTTTGGACATGCCTGAGAGTCACTTTGTGGAAGACAAATAATAAAGTGCATGCAGTCCTCCTCTCTTCTATTTCCAACATATATGTGAAGTAATTTAATGAAGAAATTGAAGCCATTTATGATTTACAACACCTTAACTGAGAAAAAGTAATTATCTGATCTACCAACCTTAAAGAGGAATTTGATAAAATGGAGATAACCTAGTCACACTGGGGAGTGGGGATGAAAATGAGGAAACAATTAAAATAGAGGGGAATTAATAAACATCAGCCAAAGTCACAAACACATGGAATAACTTACCAGTGGCATTTAGTTCAGCAAACAAATAGCATGAGTGCCTATTAGAATGTTTCTAAGGATAAGCTGTGGAAGGGACATTAGGGATACAGTAAGAAAAGCAAGTAAGCAAGTGACAGGCTGGCCTGATAAGTACTAGTAGCCAGTTTTGCTCTTTCAAGCAATCTTGCATTGTAACATCTGCTTCTTTCTCTGACTGGCACTTCCTAATTTAGATCCTGGTCCTGCAACCTGTTGCATGCAGCCCATTAATGTCAGTAGGACTTCGCCTGGGCTCCAGAGCCTACCTATGAAGAGATTTGTGTTCTCATAGTCTGCATGTTCTCATAGATCTGCATGAGCTGGTGGATGTATGTGAACATCTGCAAAGGGCAACTTTGTCTTTCATTTAATTTTGGTCTCCCAGGCAGTTCTGCATGACATTCAACTAACAGAGACCAAGTGACTTGAAATTAAGATTTTGTTGCTTGCACAAGCTTATTTCTCTGAATTAATGTTTAAGGGCACATCTCCATGATTCCCCAGGGACAAGTAGCAGTGGCACAATGTGTGCTGCTGCTTCTTGCCCTGGGGGAACGCCTGTGCCACATGTGCTCTGGCACATGGCACGTTGCCCCGGGTAGGGGAGGCTGGGTGCTGGTCCCAGCAGCCTTACCTGGAGTTCTATGGGCTGCTGGGAGCTGCAGCCATGGCAATCCTGCTGCAGGCTCTGGTTTTCGGCAGTGCATGTTGCCACATGTGCCATCCCACTTTTTTTTTTAGGTATGGGTTTTTTTAAATCCTGGGATCTCCTGAGGTCAAACCCCCAACCCTGAGCAGAAAAGTATCAGCACACAGAATGCCTGCATGTATGGCATGCAGGACCACAGACAGGTCTGTGGTGCCACATGCCACACGTCCACACGCATCCGGACATGCCCTAAAATGCCATTCTGCCCTGCCTTCTGCCTGACTTCTGACTAACACAGCTACCAAACTGTCTTTGTAAGATTGTGTTTGGGCTCAAGTACACTTGAAAATGAGTTTCTACCCTCCCTTTAAAAAAAAGAAAATATCAGCTTTGAATTCTGCGCAGAATATAAATACACCTGCAAATATATAAATACAAAAAAAAAGAAATCAGGCTCAACAGGCATTTGCTAAGTAGGTACTGAAAGATGAGAGCCTTTGACAAACATGAGAGACTAAAACAAACCTACCCAAAGAAAGGGAAACAGGACAGAAGGTCTCTGCTTAAAGAGATATAATTATGCTGTTACTCAGTTTAGTCAAACATATCTTTAGATAGGTCACAACTTCTTTTATTTTCATAGAATAAACACACTCACTTTTCAGATAGCTTTTCTGCAACTTATGAGCAGGAGTCTTGTTCCTATAAGTACCATATTTACTCGAATGCAAGACAAGGTATCCCGTCCCCACCAATAGGAATGGTAAAAAAAGCCCCTCATCTTATAATCTTATCTGAATAAGACATATAGTAATGCCCATTAAGCACAGTCCCCATCAGCACCAACTTTTTCAAGCCTTGGTGAACCATGACATTGCACACAGTTCATGCAGAATCCCTCTGTTGGCCCCTCTCTCAGCCTGGCGCAGTATGATTAGTGTGGCTCCAGGCTGGGCAGGGAACTGTCCCCATGCAGGCAACACCCTAGCTCTGTGATCACAATTGCGATCAGAGTGGGGGCTGGAGAACTTGTTCCCATCCCCTGCTCCATGATGACAGTTGGGGAGCGGGGGCTGGAAGTTCCTTGCTGCTGGGGCAGGGGGACATTGTCCCCACCTGGGCACACAGTGCGGGGGCTGGGGAGCTTGTTCCCTGCCCAGCTCTGTAAGCGGGGAGTTGGGGGGGAACGGATTGGGGGGTTTGTTTCCCATACAGCTCCGTGAGTGTGGAGCTGAGCCAGAAACAAGCTCCCTGGCCTGCTCCCCTCCCAGCTCTGTGCTCAGAGCTGGGTGGGAGCAGGTTCCCCTGCCCTGATCAGCAAGAAGCTCTCAGCGCTGGCTCTGACAACACGGGGCTGGTCCTGGGACATCCTTATCACCCAGCCTGAGCTCCAGGGTCATGGGGCTGGTGCTGGGAGACCCTTATCTCTCAGACTGTGGGGCTTGGGTGGGGAGACCCTTATCTCCCAGCTTGAACTCTGTGGTCATGGGGCTCAGGCTGGGAGACCCTTATCTTGCGGAGATAAGGGTCTCCCAGCCCAAGCCCCACTACTGCGGAGCTCAGGCTGGGAGATAAGGGTCTCCCAAACCCCACTCCCTGATCGTGATCTTGAAGCAGAGGGTTTGGAGCTCCCTGCTACTGGGGCAGGTGGACATAGTCCCTGCCAGGGCTCCTGTGCTGGAGCCTGCCCCCGGCGGCAGGCAGCTCAGGGGGGCAGGAAGCAATCTCCTGCCCCTTGGTGGATGGCTGACCAAAAGCAGATTTTGCTCCCAGGCAGGTGTCTACACGAGTGCTACAGCGCTGTTACTGCCCGAAAGAGGATGATCCCCAGCCACCTCCAGGCTGCATGTGCTTTCCCACATAGCCTGGGGCTGCCTGGGAACTGTCCTATTCAGGGGCAGGTCCCAGTCAGTTTCAGGCTGGGCGGGGAACTGTCCCCATACAGGGAACCAGGGGCAATGCGTAGGGAGTAACCCCACCTCGCTGACAGCACTGGTGGCATCTGCAGGAGCTCTGCACTTACTGCCACCGTGCTTGTGCCACCACCACTGCGCTCCTGCCGCTGCCAGTGCAGCCGTGCCCCCTCAGCCACCTGGGGCACATGCTGTTCATGCTCTCTGATTGCAAGGCTGGGGTGCTTGTTCCCAAGTAAATTTGCTACTTGCATTTGCAGGTACCAAACTTACTGGGAATTAGGGAGATTTACTGCAAAATAAGCATGTGCACATGTAGACACATATGCTTACTTTGTCATAAACTACACTAATGTGAAATTAAGCGTCTCATGTAGACGCACCCAAAGAGATTACCATAGCTGTCTCCTCACCTGAGACTGACTGATAGCCCTGCAACAGCCAGAGAAATAAGAAGGCCGTAGGCCAAAAAGAGGGGAGGCTTCTCTGCCATCCAGCATTTACATACTGGTAATACTAGGGGTTTGGTTTTTTTTAAAGCTATACGGCTAACATAAATAGTTCTACTTGTACAAAAATCAACATGCAGACCCAGTCTGTCACTACAAACAGACTGTCTCATTTCAGTGAGTTTCCAGAAAGTGGAAATGTAAAATGAAACAGCGTGTGCACTGCCTGATTGAGTGCTTGCAATTACTCAATGGTAAACTATAAAGCTAAGCCAGGACTTTTTAGCCTTAGGAAGTCCCTACCCCCTGCTAAGTAAGTCTTATTTGCTGTGGCTCAAAAGGGTCTCTCTTGCCAGGTGCAGACATTACACTTTTACTGATATAAGTGATCTGAAACTGGTTTATACCTGTAACAGAACCGAATTTTGGCGCACACAAACTGGTTTAAAAATGGCAGAACCCAGTCAAGATTTCCCCCCGCTACGAAAGGGTGAATATGTGTTCTGTTTCCTACTGAGCTAAACTTTGCCACTCACAGAAAACCATGCAACTTGGATCAGTTCTGCTGTGGGCTTTTTGACTGTATCTCCCAAAAGACATGCACTCCAGGACTTCAGGGAGAGACTGGAAATTAGTCAGTGAAGTAACCTTGTCCTGCACCAGTGAGGGGAGAAGGTAGGTTCAGTTCATATTGCTCAGCAGAATGTTTCCTTCTCTGCCACTTTCTGAATACTATTTCCTGTCCTTCAGTGACCTCATCTCCCCCATCTGAAGGAATATTTCTTAGGATTGGGTAGTAAGGGTGTCTATTACAGCCCGCCAGAGCAGACTCAATTAATTGAGTCGATTAATTGAGTCTCAATTAATTGAGTCTGCTGAAGCATGGTAACTATCACGCTCCAGCCAGCCTTCGCGTCTCTTGTATCAGCACTTCAAAATGGCGGCAGGGGTGCTTTAACTACAGCTTGTTCACCATTTTGAAGCACGGGGACACTGATACATGAGAAGCTCCAGGTGCTTTCATTAGAGTGGCTCTCAGAGCTGCTCTAATTAAAGTACCCTGCCTACCCGCACTCCCAGAACGTGGGTGAAAATGCTCGAAGAGCCCAGAAGGGTTCTGAGCCATCATCATGCACACACCATTATATTTAATAGGTCATTACATTTAAGTGGTTCATAAATATTTCTGTCTAAACCAGTCTTCTGTACATTTCCTGTGATATTCTTAGCATACCTTTGGGCACCATGAAATAAAAATTAAAATAATTAAAAATGAGGCACGGAAAAATGTAAACCAGTTGGACCAGTAATGCAGATGAGCAAACGCTGATGTATCGGAATAAGTTGCATCAAATTCTATAAGGCAAATCCTGGTGTACTCTTCACAATGAGGGAGGGCCTGCACTCAGCAAATAACAGTGACTCACTGAGGGCCCCTGTACTACTACACAATGGAGATTTGGGACTCATCTATAAAGTTAATCTTTATGATCTATTCATATATAAAGAGATGTTTTATTTTGAAAAGTTAATTCTGATCTGTTAGATCAGGGCTGTCCAAGGGTTAACTCGCATCTCTTCCAGGCTCCTGGTCCAGGTGCCACTCCCCAGTCACTCTCCTTCTCCAGGCTCCTCTTTCCTCCTCCAGCTTCTGCTTCCTAACCCTCCTCTGGGGGAAGGGAAAGGCCCAGGAACCCTGCAGCCCAGGAGGCTTGGGAAATCCAGGGACCATGCATAACAGTGCAGCAGGATGGCAGGTATGGCAGGAAGAGTTGTAGAGGCAGTCATGAAATTCACAGCTGTGCACTGTGACCACATGTACTGACAATTTTATTCTCATCCTCATGTGTGTAAATCCAAGATCATCAAGATGAGAATAACAACTTAAGTCTTGCCTTTACCTTCCCCACAAAGTGGGTACATCTACACATATGCTTTTAGTGTGGAGCTAATTAATTAACTTCACAGTAAAGCATCATTATCTACATGTGTGCCTGTATTAGTAAATCAAACTTTGCTGTAGGATAGTACTGTCTGGGACAAGTACTACCTTATGGCAGAGTAGTTACACACACTGCAACACATTTGTAGACAGTGACTGTCTGGGGCACGAGGGTGCTACAGTGCAGGGGCTGCTGACAGCTAGCCCCACACCATAGCATGCTGGTGCCCCACTAGTCCCTCAGCAGCACGCTGAGCTGGGGTGGAGCAACCCCAGGCTGGCAGGCTGACTGCCCCCTTCAGGCCCCCTGACAGCCAAGGCTGCTCTGCCCCAGTTCAATGTGCTGTGTTCCTGAAGGCACATATACAAGCTGCACTGGGGAGCAATAAACTCTGGCACAAACTGCACTGGAATTTATTGCTACATGCTAACTACATGTGTAGATCCACCCATTGTCTATGTGGAATAATCCCATGTCAAACTAAACAAATGGGAACATGAGAATGATTTTTCTGCCATTTTTTTTCAAACTACTCAAGGGTATTAAGTCACATTATTATCTGTAAAAATCTTGTAAAATTTCCCTTTGAGATAAAATGATTTTTCTAAGTCTCAATTATGACTGAAAAAGGAAAACACCTAACAAAATGAAGGAACCCTTATTTTGGAATATGAAAGAAAGTGGTTTGTTATGCATGATTTGACCAAATGCTGCAGTTCACTGCCATAGGAGGATTTCAAACAAATAATGCTGTAGCTAGATTTGCAAGATTCTGAAAATACTGAAAAATTCTTTAACCACGAATAGCATTCACAACTGCGGAAGCTAAGACTACGATAAGGGTAATAACTTCACATTTCTCTTTTTATAAACTGGTTGCCTGCAGCGAGCTAGGAAGGGATATTTCTCTCACCTCAAAGAGCAGCACCACACAATTGGCTATCTACATTTTTTTCTTTGTGCCATTATTCTGAAGCATCAAATACTGGCTCTTGAAAGAGGCAGGACACTGGGCTGCATGGACTAACAGTGGGATCTATTAAAGTAATTGCTGTTTTGCTGTAATTGAATCTCATTTTCTTTCCAGGTAATTATTTATTCTACAGGGTAAAGTTTCAAACTGGTTAGCAGTGGGAGTGTTCACTTGTGTGGTTTGTACAGACATTAATGAAAGCTCTGCAACAAACCCTGTATGATACTTGAAAACATTTTTTTCAGCATGGCTGGCAATAATAATGGAGCCTAGGATTTCATGTAATCTCTCTCTCCTGCCCCCATTTTGGGTTTCTCTTTTATTTACTAACTGAATAAAGAGTTTCTTTTAAAAATCTCTTGATTATTAAATTATGCATTTCTACAGCACACAATCCTGGGCAATCTGGGCTGCACTGCACTCTAGTAATTTAGAAAGTACTGATACTATGCTAATGAGCATAGCAGAAAACCTAGATTGGGGCTGTCCAACTTATAAGTGGTTGGGGTCCACACCAGTGGGGCTGCACACTTCATAACCCTTGTCATACACCATGTGCCTAGTGACACTCTTCTCCTCTGGAACTGGATTTATGACCCAGATACCTTGTTCTGGGTGGACCCAAACCCTCAGTTCGACTACAACCCCTCCATTCGATAATAGGCAAATGTTATTGATACACAGTGGTAGCAGATAAGAATAATGCAAACATTTCTATATCTACCAGTCCTAGAGCTGTCACAAAGGGAAGGCACATCTTGCCAGTACATGAGCTTCACTCTGAGGTTCTCTCTTGAATGTCAGGTCTCAGCAGCCTGGAGGTCAAAGGCTGAGGCCCACCCTTCCCAGTGGGGCGGGCGAGATGGGCTGGTGGTATGCCCTCTGTCCATGGTGGCCTTGGGTTCTCCTCTCAGGAACTCCGCTGCTCTGAAATCCCTCCTTTTGTATTCTCTCTCATCCTCTGATAACTCTTCAATCCTGGGCATCGTTGATTGGTTTCCTTGTGGTCATCCCTAGTGCATTTGTCCTGTCAGCATATTCCTTTGTTTCACAAACCCATCACATGCACATGTATTTTAATTTGGTTATTTAGCAAGGCCTTCTAGTTTGGTCTGTCCACTAAAGCTGGAAATCTTAAGGGCCCTGCAGTTGGGCACCATGACCTAGCACCAATGCTGCAAAATCCCTTCTCTCTTTTTGGGTACACTGTTCATGTCTTCAGTTTCCCAGCCTGTGTGTCTTCTGGCTTCAGACACAGTGGGCCTTGAAGGAAACTTTGTCAGAAACAGCCTTTTAGAAATCAATTAACCCTTGCCATTCCCCTGGACCATTGCTCTATTTTACCTACAAGCCAATTTCTAAAAGCAAACCTCTAAATATCATGTTCTAGTCATCGCCCTCCTTCTCCTACACACACTGCAACTGTGTGTCCTCCTGCTGTATCACATGTGTCTGCTGCCACCCCCTCTTACTGCACTGAATGCTGGGACATCTACCCTGCTGCATTGTGAACCCAAGCATGCCTCCCCCCACTGCACTGCGCAACCCATCTCACCCTAAGCTCCCTCGCTGTGTGGCACCTCTCAGAAACCCCAGGCCATGGATTCCCCCATCAAGAGACATAGAAGCACAACACCCAGGGCAGCTGAAGTGGTCAGTGTTGGCAATGTGTAGGGAGCGCACATGGGTGCACGTGGGCAGTTCCCAATTGCTGCTGGTGGGGCCTGCAGGTGGTCACCGACTGCTGATCAGCACTCAGTACCCTGCCCCCCACCACTAACAGTGCCGCGGCTGCTGTGGGATTTTCACGCTTGCTGCTACCACACTCCCACCACCAACAGTGCCATTGGTGCCTGTGGGAGCTCACTGTACCCCCCCCCACCCCGGGGCACATGGCATTCATGGTGGTCAGCAGCTATTTTTGTGCTCCTCCACAAAAGCAGTGACAGGGCCTGCTGCCCTAGCTGCTCCCTCCCAGTTATACAATTGTCATGAGCACTGTGGGCTGCACCAAGCCACCCTGACCTGGAATAGGGCAGGGAAAGCCAGAGAAACCCTGGCTGCTTCTGTAACCAGAGAAATAGGGGGAGTAGCAGCCAGGGACGAGCTCAAAGGGGCCACTAATTAACCCCTCATGGGCCACGTACAGCCTATGGGCTGCCAATTGGAAAGCCCCGACCTACATACTTAAGCCTGGAAGAGGAACACAGCTCCCATCCTTTCTCCTTCAAATTCAAGTCTCTTGCTTATGGTGCAGCTGTCATTTTAATAATACTTCTGAAAGTTATACTATGGAGTTTCCATGTTTATTATTGTGAGATTCTATCTATCTATAGATATCTATCTATCTATAGAGAGAATTCAGTTTAAAATGAAAGAAAACTTCCTCCAAATTCTGCGTTTTCTAACTAGCAACCCTACAAACTCATTCTATACTCCATGAGTCTAGTGGATTCTTTTCCTGCAGGCTAGATGAGCATCCTTGAGCCAGTTTGTGGGCCAGACAGGGACTGACCCCTTATGCAGCAGCCACAGCACAGGAACTGGCCCCGGGCACCATGTACGGTGTGCATCAGACCAGGGCTTGCTGTGCATGCAGTCCCTGGGGCTGGCACAGGGCCTCTACTGCCTATGGGCTTGAATATGGTGCTGTATGTGGCACAGGAGAACCAGGGATAGGGCCAGGGCTGGTGCATGGGGGTCAGTCCAGTGACCTGCGGGTTAGATCATATGGTTGCACAGGCCAAATCCGGCCTTCAGGCTGCCTGTTTAACACCCCTGAATTAGGCTTTTTTAATGCTGCACAACACTTTTATCTTCAAGTCCTGGATTTAGTAAACTATTTGAATTCTGATGCACAAGAGTGATTTGAATTCAAAGCATTCTAAACTGCAATGTTTCTATGGATTTGACAGGGTCAAAAAAACAGGACAGACACACTTTGTCACTGAAGTCACTTGATCTGATTGTGAATATGCATAGTCATGACACACTCGTCCAGTAACAAGGTGAGAGTTTTAGTCCCTATTCAGAGGATCGACCTGCTTTAAGAATCAAATGGAGGTGATTAATTTCCTCAGAAAAAGAAAAGCAGGTATACAAATAGAACTATAATCTGGTCTGATGTCATACAGGCCTATGTAGAAAGCCGGTGTTAGATATAAAACACAAAACAAGAAAGCAAACAAAAGAGTAATAATTTTTAATTTCTGACTGATGGATTTCTTTTCTTTCTTTTTCAAAGGCAGAATCAGAGATTTTGTATAGTCATTTAAGCCTTAATTGAATTTCTTCAGATAAAGTACAGATTCTAAATTTGGTGATCTCTCTCCGGTCTCTAATAAGCAGGTGTCTCCTTATACCATTCTCCCCCAACACCGTAACTGGTACCTTTATTGGTAGTCTCAACAGAGAAACCAAAGATTAAGAAGGCATGGCACTTGGGGGCTACCATCTTGTCCTCACAGCACATAGGAAAAAGCAACGCAGGAAGCTTGCACTGTTGTTACATGGACTGGAATCTGTTGTGTGGATAAATAGAGGTCATCAGGAGCAAATGCAGTGCCATATAGAAATACTTGAGCTGGCCGAGAAGCAATAAAGTCATGTTTGGGCAGAGATCCACACAAACTAATGCAGAGGCTTCACTTCTGGTGCCTATGCTTCCTAAACACAAGTATTTCTGCTTAGCACTGCATTATGCAGTCTCCCAAACAGTACTCAATGAATCATAGAAAATGAGGGTTGGAAGGGACCTCAGGAGGTCATCTAGTCCAATCCTTTGCTTAAAGCAGTATCATCCCCAACTGGATCATCCCAGCCAAGGCTTTGTCTATCCAGGTCTTAAAAACTTCCAAGGATGGAGAGTCCACAACCTTTCTCGGTAGCCTGTTCCAGTGCTTTACTACCCTCCTAGTGAGGTTTTTTCCTAATATCTAATCTAAACTTCCCTTGCTGCAACTTGAGACCATTGCTCCTTGTTCCATCATTTGCCACCACTGAGAACAATCCAGCTTCATCCTCTTTGGAACCACCTTCAGGTAGTTGAAGACTGTTCTTGAATCCACTTCTGTCATGAAGAACTCAGGTCAAAACTAAATTGCAAAATTGGAAGCGATTTGCTGTCTCCTATCACTACTAGGTTTCTCCATTCCGTTTCTCCATATACCCTGTACTTCAGATTATTTTCCCCAAGTTCACTTGCTTTGCTCCACCTACCAGTTCATTTAGTCATTTTCTGTCCATGTATCTAATCTCTCAGTCTTCTTTTATGTTCTCTCTCGCTCTTCACTGGTACTTACAACTACTTCTGATTTAGTTTCATCATCAAAACTGCTTACTCCTACTACATCATTAAAAATGATTAGTGAAGCACAGTTCCCTTTCAGCTACTGGCAACTTAAAGAAAAAGTAATTTATACTTTGTGCCAAACCCTCCCCTATATTAGAGCACCACAAGATTGAGGTTTTAAAACAGGCTGGACTCAAATTTATTACTTCCACTACAACCCAAACTTAGACCTCTCACATGTTTACATTAGAATACCTTTTATACCATGATCTTTCAAAAGTGGATGATCAAATTGCCCATCTAGCAAACATATGCAAGTCTTCTTTAAAAATGTGTTAACAATTTATGACACATCACTGCCACTAGTCAAAGGTGTAGGCAGATGCATGCAGTAGAATGTGCTCCTTAAAATGATGAAGCTCCCTTTACTGCTTTATAAAGGGCCACCAGGTACAGTGCATACATTTATCTTATATACTAACTAAAGATAACCTGGCTCAGTGATGTTGTTACTGTCCTGTCTATTTAATTTAATTTAGGTCTGCATACCATGCATTAAATGGTCTTTAGTCATATCATTTTCCCTGTTGACTTTGATATGCAAATAAGGATTTAGGAAATGAAGGAGGCAGGAAGAACTGCGTTGCGTTACACTAAATAATGCTCTAGCTTATCATGTATGAAAACATAAAAAGAATATATTTCTAGCATGCTCATGTGTAGCATATGTATGTGCATGTATACTGTATTAACTTGAATATAAGACAACCCTGAATTTAAGACAACTGCCTTATAACTCAATTCTATACATGGGAAATTTGTAAACATTATAATTCTGTGTACAGAATCTAGTTATTGGAAGTCATCTTTAATTCACCCTCACCCCAATGCTGCAGGGGGGCAGGCAGTGGGGTCAAGCAGTTTGCCATTTGTACTTCCCCCTCTCCTGCAGCCTTAAGCCCCCTCATCCCCCCTGCTCCCCCTCACACCCAGCCTCTAGTTCCCCTCTCCCCACTTACCCTTGCTCCATGCCAGGAGGCTCTATCCCCATCTAGCCTGGGGCACCGAGCACAGCCCCAGCCCAGACCCCATAGCATACCCTACTGCTACAGGTCCAGTTTGGGGCTGTGCTCAGTGCCCCGGGCTGCATCATACAGAGCAAGTGTAAGGGGCGGGGTGGAAAAGAAGGGCAGGCAAGGGAGCAAGCAGAGGCTAGGCTAGGAGGCAGAAATGGCAGTGTATAGAGTTGGTGGGGGCAGGAGCAGCAGCTGCAACTATACCCCCCCCTTGCCCTCATAGTTCTAACGTAAGGGGCTGCTCCCCACCACCATGTTAAATGGGGAAAAATACCCTTCATTTTAGAATCAAAGAAATCTTTTTTTCTTCTTTTAAAGGTCCTGCAATCCTTGTGAATTAAATAGTTGTCTACAAGCACTATAAAATTATTGACATTTTACATCCCTTAACAACCATAATTTAAAAATTCTTACAGATATTGCCACTGGATTTCTGGGATTAGCCAAGAGCTCTTGGGGGATAGGGAGGGGACTGCCTTTAGGCTTATGAAGAAAAGCTTGTAGACATCATCTATCTTTCAGTCTTAAAGAAAATGTTAAAGTCCCATAATTTTTCAAAACAAATAATGTACTAAGGGAAGATTGCAGAAGTGGAAAGCCTCCTTTTATTTTTGTTTCTACTTGAAAAAAAATCCTTTTCTGCTGTTGTTTTCATGAGAATAGAAGCAAGAGTCTACTAGACATTTCCGCCTCACAGCCTACCCCTATCTTTACTCTGATAGTCTGTTCTTGCCCTAGTTTTTCTGTATCAGAGTGGATTAATTTCCTTGAAAAAAGGTCCCTACGCTGAGTTAACAGTATCTTGCTATCCTATTTGTGATGATCTATGCAAGATTTGACAATATAGGACAAACAAAGCATTTGATTTAAACAAATGAACTGATTAGAGTCTGTAACCAATATGCTGTTGGCACATTTTGGAAATCCTGGATACATTTGTACAGAATGGTTAAAAAGGAAGGAACAAGTGCCCTTTTGCTCTAGACAATTTTTGAGGCCTGTGACTATATCCACCAGTCCCTTCTACTTGCCAACAATCAGAAGACAAAAGAAACCACAGCAACTCTAAAGCATGTCTTAAATTGTACACAATGGAAAAGTAGCTAAATGAAACAGTGCTTGTGCTCTAGGACCTACAGGGAAATCCACTAAAGAATTATGAGTTTGTTCCCTTCTTTCAGTTTGGCAGAACTTCCAAAAGAATGCCGGACTCTTTTCAACATCTCCCAGCAGTCATTGCTTCAAGCAGCTGTCCCTGCAGTACAGAACACACAATACAGTAAAACCGTGTCAAGTGTGTTCACAAGGCAAAATAGTCCTAGGCATAGCAATATCCACATTAGCCCTCTTTTCACAATGATAGCATAGATAAGGCCTATATCATCATCATCTTTCAATACGCCTCTGGAAATAAGCCAGCTGGCTAGTTCAGTTGGACCCCAGGCATACTTTTTTCTACTGTTTAGTTATTTCCACTACAAAAGGAACACTTCACATGTTTGACTACAACCACTAAAACTAGCTTCTCTGTAAGCTTCCTCCATAGAAAGAGAAGATAGTGCTTAATCCACAAAATCTCTAGAACCACCACGTCTGATTGTTGTAGGCAGCTTTGAAGGGGCCTTTTGAGCAAGGCTCTTTGTACTTGTGCCTTTCTTGTATGCTTTCATATTGAACATTTAATGGAATTCAGACCACACGTCACTATGCCTTTGTCATAACATAATGAATATTGGATAAAACCACTAGAATTGCTCAGGACTATATGATTCTTAAGCAAAACTCAATATGCACATTGGTTTAACACTTTCGCTGCTTGCTGCAAAAGCATCGTATCTAATAAAGAAAGTACTAGTGGCCATATTTGCTTATAAAACACAATATCAATAAACAAGATATATATAAGTACAAATACTATATAAAAGGGATATTGTGCAATCTAAAATAGTTGCAAAGTGAAGTGTGTACACAAGTATTCTTCAATCAAATTAAATTGCTTAGATGCAGTTATATTAAATTGTATGAGTCACCTGAAAAATACAAAGCAGAAAAAACTATATTTTGAACTGCATTAATTTCAACCTTGTTAACACTTGCCTATAAAGCGCTATAAAATTGACATTTTATACCCCTTAACCACTACAATTTAAAAATTCTTACAGAGATTGCCACTTTTCCTTACAAAAAAGAGAGATTCTGCCCATTTTACACCTGAATAAGTTATCCTGATGCAGCAAGAAGGGACTGTCCAATTAATGTCAACCAAGACTTGATGCAAGGTGATATAAAAATCCCTATTATAGAGCCATTCTGGACTTCTAAAAGAGAAGATGGGGCCTATGGTGACAGCTGCAAAGAAAGCAGCAATCAGTTAGCATGGTTTTCATAGACAATACAAAATTGTATTTTGAGACCAGGAGCAAACACTAGCCAAAAACGGATTTGTTCTTTCAACAAAAAAGTGTCATGAACACTCAGTATCAACTCTCATCTCTCATAAAAGACAGAAAGCTTACATCTTTACTGTAAGCGTAATAGCATCTTATGCCTGCCACCCCCACCCGAGATGTCCTTTTTGGACTTACCCCAAGCCAAGCCAAGCCAAGCCAAGCCAAGCCAAGCCATCCCAGCCTAAACAGGTTTTTTTGTGCAAATTGACTTGGGTATCTGACACAATTATGAATGACTTACCCGGAATATAAAAACCCCTCAAACTGGTAGAGGAAGAGAGTTCAGAAAAATGATAAAATGTGGGTTTTTGTTACTAGAAAATGCAGTTTGGTAATGTTCGGTTAGGAAGAATAACATTCTTGAATGCCACATTCAGTTTTGATGAAAAGAAGTGGGCAGGTAATTTGAACAGAATATGTACTTTTATTTCAGCCTAAAACCAACTCCAAACATTGCACTCATACTTGATTGCAAAGGGCAGATTTCTATTTATGCACTCAAGATGATTATCCAATTATAAATTAGCAGTTGCTCATGTGGAATGCTTCATTTTAATCTAAAAATAAAATTCAAACACAACTAAAACATAGGAATAAACATTAAAAATAAAACCAGCACTCTTGAACTAGGCAGTGACCATGAAATAGCAATTTATTTTTCCAAATAATATAGTTCTTGTTCCAGCACGTTAAAAAATAATTCTCATTTTATTAACTTACTTTACAATGCAGTTATACCATAAAAATTACAATTCATTGGTGATTTTTGTTCAGTATCTTAAGTAGAATTTACTCAGTTTTTTTAGTAAAAGACCTTCTTTTTGTGCCTACAAAATTTGCCATAGGAACTGAAAGTCAATCTTGCTCAGACATTTTGACTAGTGACAAGAATTTAGCAAATGAACTTGAATTAGTAATTCTGCAAACAGAAAAAAGTAATTTTGCTGTATTGGCTCTCTTGCTAACAGTAGGAATAAAAAGCCTTTCTTCAACGAGGTAAAGCAAACATGACTTTGAATACCCAGATATTTTCCCGGGGGGAGGGGAAAATGAGCATGGGAGTGGAAATCAATGGAAACCATATTGCTGAGTACACCATGCTGAAATTTCATCCAGAGTGAAGAGTAAGCAAAAAAGTGCCATTTTACAAAAATTTTTTGACAACTACACTTAAAAAAAAAATCTTTCTATATACACCTTGAAATCTAAGCCTGAATTTAGGTAGTAACAGATCATAATTTTTTCTTTGAACAAAAACGGTTCTAAAATTGCAAGATACACAGAAGTTAAATAGCAGCAAGCAGCTTAAAAATGGAAACAAAGACATAATGGTGTTAATAACCCAACTTGAAGTGGCCAAACTTTGCTATGGTCAGAGACATATAGGGAGAGAACAGAGGAATATAAAATGACTACACAGTACTTTTGTTAGCATCTATAAAAATTGATAAAGAACATTTAGCAATAATACAATTAAAAGCAGCAGACAGCTTCTGACAAAGTAAAAACAGACATCCAAGAGAGAAAACATGAAGCACCAAGGTCTGAGAGAAAAATCAAGGAAGCTTTCTGGGTCACACCATACACAGATGCTCAAGTTATATTTAAAGCACCCCGTCCTTGTCTCATGCTTTAGCACAAACTCTTGACACCTGAAAACTAAGGATGCAGTCAAGATGGCTAATATAGACAGGGCTTGATAGCTGGAAATTTAGTTTAACAGTTTAATAATAAAGCTCTACAAAAAAGTAACATTCAAGAAGCTGGGGTTATTGAATTTTTTGGTCATTTACGACACTAAACAAATGAAAGAAAAGAAAAGAAAAGAAAAGAAAAGAAAAGAAAAGAAAAGAAAAGAAGGGGGGGGGTGATAGAATGTGCCAGTCTCAATATTCCCTCTGTTATATTAACAAGTTTATTTTCTGAGATGTCCTGCTTGATTTGCATTTATTCCTCAGAGCCTCAAGGCTTATTTTATTGTAGGATCAACCTGTACTTGTGGCAGAGACTGCTAGTCTCAACCTCCAGCCCTCCCTCCCTCTCTCCCCAGAGCTTCCTGTCTGTGTTAGCTTAAGGATGCTCAGGGCCTGACTTCTTATTTCCCACACAACAACATACTGTGCAATAATCAACCTGGTAGGTTAGCAGGAAAGCTGCCTTCAGGCTCTTAGAATTGAAGGAATTTATTAAAGATGAAAGCCCACTCAGTTTTCGGCTGTGCCAAACAACCACACTCTTAAAATGAAACCTGCCAGTAAAAAAAAAACAAAAAACCCAAAACAACAAAATCCTGAGATCTGATGCAAAAATACATTTCAAGTCTTGATATGGAGCATGCTATACCAGACTAAAGCCATTTAATAACACAACTATAGAGGGGGAAAAAAGAAAAGGAACAGAAAAAATAATGGTGATCGAATTGGGTTTCTCAGCTGTGGCTTTTAGTGATCATTTGAAAAGTGAGATTTCATCTAAAGAGCCAAAAGGCAGTTGGTAAGTGGGCTGATATATCTGCTCCTCATTTTTATCAGTCACTTGGGCTTTTGGTTATATGTTTCAGACTGAAAACATCAAACATCCCTTCCCACTTTTTTTTTTGAAGGCCAATGCAAGCAAAATTAGTACAGTTTTTACAAGTATTTTAGACTAAACTGATCATCATAGCTGATCTGTTCTGAGATGGTCTTAAATTGTACTGTGATGAATTTCTAGAGGCTTTGCAAAGGAAAAGAATAGGAAAGGAAAAGGAAAAGGGGAAATATAAAATGAAGAAAAGAAAGGAAAGTGAACTTTAATCTCTCTGTTAGAGATTAGTGGCATGCAACCCAAATGCACAGCAAAACATTATGCCCCTTGATCCATATTTTCATCTGTGTACATAAGTTGGAAATGTCATGGTTACAAAACAAAAACACCACTATACCTGGAGAATCTGAGACTGGGATATTCCTAATGTTGCTCTTTTTCTGATTGTAATGTTCAACCTGAATCCAGATCTATGGTAGTCATTGAAAAACTATTTTCTCAAGAAGATCCACTTCTGGAGTAAGTGTCCTATAATCTTATAATTTTATTTTACTGCAGAGTCTGACTCCATTTGTATAAAAATGCCTTTAATTTTAAATATAGAATGGATTCTGCTGAGAAGTGAACAAAGTCTAAATTCTTAAAAACCCACTATTTTACTAAAACGGCTACTCATTAACTGCATAGCATCCAGATGATCAAAATGGATTCTTGTTACAGAGAAATATAGTTCCTTTTTTGCTATTACTCAAATACTGAAGTAGACTGCATCTAACATCTATTAAATTATGATTTTCTGACATTTTAAACTGTGAAATTATAAATACATTCATACACATAGCTTCAAACACAACCGCCTTGAGCAATTTTTTTGGTAATATTTTTTACTGAGAAAAAAAAGTCAAAAGAGGCTGGAGAGGTGGAGGATGTTGTTTTAGAATGCTAGCTTCCTTTATGCTGCCAGTTGAACATCCTCTTCTTTACTGTACTTTAAAAGTCCCATTGTTTACTTAGTTTCTCACTGTGAGTTAACATCAAATTTAGCTATTTTGGAGTCACTGCTACAAGGACAAAAATGTTTGTTTTGTCAAGAATTATTAAACTTCTTGCTTTAAGTAAAAGTTTAAAGTTGCATTTTTAATGAATTAAATATATCATTTGAAAAATATCCCAAATACCTTCCTCTTTTTCAAGACATCTCCATTTCTACCTGGCTGCCTCTTCATTTCAGGCTAACCAGCAATAACCTCGAACATGAGAAAATTACAGCTACTACAATACAGGCTAAGTTACCCAGTTTCCCCTGATTTCATTAAATTAGGGGTATTAAACTCATTTGGCCTTCAGGGCCAGATGAATGGTGCAGGGCTAGTCCATAGGCCAAATGAACAGCGCAGGGCTACCCCTACAGGCTAGATCAGGCTCACAAATCATGCCTCCTTCCACCATTGCATGTTGGCATCTGTCATCAGCTTATACCAGAGAAAGACAAGGCAAACAAACAAATGCAGGGAGAGAAGTTCATTGGTCAGAGGACAAAGACTGGACCTCTGGATAATCTACCCTGTTTTACCTGTAACTTTCTTCCATTGCTACCATTAGTGGAAGAGCTACCAACAGAGCAGACATTAAAATGACCTACCATTTCACATAGACTTGCTTTGAGCTAGTGGTCTACACTAATGTTCCTACCATTTGTTAACTGTAGCCGCACTGTTTGGATAACCAGAGATAATTAAAAATAAAAATGTTTAGTGCAGACATCCTATTTGTGACCAAAGAGCTGAGGCAGCCCATACCAGTACATCATACACCATTCAAGTGCTTGCATTTTCTCCCCAGAAGTTTAACCATCTTTAATTTATCACGTGCAGAAGATGCAATTCCCTTCTATGAACCAAGCAACAGAGAATATTTTCTACGTGCTTTACAAGAGATAATACAAGTGAATGCATGTTACTACGCTCCAAAACTCTGTTCCAGTTTTAGAACCAAGTTCACAATTGCCATAGGGAATGAGTTTCAGAGCCCTGTGTGTTTTAAAAGTTGCAACAGCTCTTAGCACACTACATATCAAACCTACAAAAAGGTGGTAAAGACACTTATTACAGAACAATTTCTAATGAAGTACAGTTGTTTGGACGGCCATCTGGGAAACAAACTATGATGCACATAATTAGTATAACAAATAGAAAAAATATTTCTTTATAATAAGTATATAAATATATGTATTTGTAGCACAGAGAGTATAGACAGATGAACATGGGGGAAAAGAATGTATGCCTCTAGTTTAATCAACTTGCATTTCATTAAAATTAGGTCTAGGAGTCCCTTGCAGTCACAAAATGGTACTAAAAGGTTTAAAATTTGTGATCAACTCTGCTCTGATACAAGTATCTACCATTAGGCATGCATGCCTCAGGAGAGTTTGGTATATAATCTTTAGCAGACCTCTCCACAAGAGCAATTATATAATTTGGCATGACTGGCAGTCTCTACTTAACTGAAACCCTAGAACTACAAAAGTATGGAGATATTACAATTTAGGATGCAAGGGGATTGGCAGTGCTGCATATTCTCTACTTTGCTCTGACCAGAGGCAAGTTTCTCTTTCCATTAGGTACTGAAATAGTACAGATATTTTTTCTAGGCACATTTTTGTTACATTCTCAATGTAGTTTGCTATAAAAATAAATATAAATAAAATAATAAACATTATTTTTCATTCAGGAAAAAATTCTTGTAGCTAAAGTGAAAATATCCTTGATTTTCATAAGGCAAGACAGTACAAGTCCTTTTAAGTAGACACTTTATTACATCCATAGACGATAAAATCCCAGTGCTACAGTAAGGCATGTAAATACTGAACCTGAAAGACAGAAAAAAAAACCAGCAGTTGGGAAAAAGGCAGAATATCTCATTAATTTTTGTAATACTCCTTCAGCCAGCTGTACACATAGTTACTGTTAAAATAATAAGAACTTAGCATCTTTGGCTTTGTTCTTTCTTTCTTTTTAGAAAATAAGATACTAACCTGCAGAGTACAAACCCAACTTTGGTGGCATAGTGACTGCAAAATGACAAGGAAGGAGTGACTGCAGGAAAAATGGTCTGGACACCAAACAAGATGGGAAAATCCCATACTTGTTTACCATTTCAAATAAGTTCAATATGGCAAGTTATGATTATGAAATTAGAAAATAAACACACAGTAGTAGAAAAGTCTATCCTGCAAACAACTTTTTAAACTTCAGTCAATAAACAGATTATGAATAATTTGGTAATATTTACATAAAGTGATTTTAAAAAGAATTCTATAACTTACAAGAATTTTCTATTTCCTTCAGATATTCATCTTGGAAAAAATTAAAAGGCATTTTTACTAAAGGTATTTTTACTGCTGATGCCTATAAACTGCAGTCATACAATAGTAAGCAGTTTTGAGATTTGTTAGTAGGGAA
>NW_005842229.1:599344-612340 GCF_000455745.1 Alligator sinensis
TCTCTACAATAGGGCAGGAATGCTATTATGAATAATATTAATTGCTTGCATCATTGCTATAACCTTTATCAGGATGATGAAAACACATATACAAAATGAAGACATCCTTACTGCCAACCTGTTCAATTAACAAACAACATTGTATATTCAACAGTTAAAAATAGACACTGAAGAGCCAGGACATAAGAATGACCTAAATAGTAACACAGGAAACAGATTATTATGAAGGGAGTTCCTTATAGATGCATTATTGAAGAATGAAATAGTACTCAAGCACAAAGTATATGGAACAATAATGGTATCAACTAAAGTGCTCCAGTTTATAGACAAGTCTCCATTATATACTAAACAACCTGTGAAAAATGTTGCGTGATTCAGCAGCATATTTAAGCAGATGCCCAATTTAAAGCACTTGAGTAATCTAATAAACATCAGTGAGATTATGCATGTTTATTACCCTGCTAAACCAGGGCCTATATGAAAGTAGGTTATTAAGAGCTGAACAAACACCTGCATCAGATTCCACAGATCTGATTATCAGAACTCCTTACCTGCTAAGTATTTAATATTATCAAGTTTGTGCGATTCAAGCATTGTTTTCAACCCTGCAACTTCTGTGTCGATTTTCCTATCAGTTTGGGTCACGGCTCGATCCTGCTGTGCATGCTAAAACAAAGCAAGAGACCAAGTTATTTGAACAATTTGAATCCAAATAGTTAAAACTAGGTCTGTTCCTCCTCAATATTACATTTTTGGTTTGTATTTCATGCTTAAATTGAAGTACCTGTTAAAAACTAAGACCAAGTCCTTTTGGCCAATTCTGTAGCTAAACCTCTCTCTCTTCTGAAAAAAAAAATACCAACTGATATTAAACAGCAACATTAAATTAGCTGGAGTTGCCATAGCATACTGGAAATTAATTTGGCTAGATCCAGGGGAATGAGGATAAAACATATTGGTCTGCTGTACTGCTCTTTAAAATTGCTATAACAGGAGTTAGCAACATACAGCGTTGGGGAACTTCACATGCACACTGCATCCATGCTGCCTCTTCTCTCCATTATCCTTGACCCTCGCCTTCCAGCTGCAGTGTGGGTACAGCTAGAAGCTGCAGCTTAGAGGCAGAGAGGTGGAGAGAAGTGGTGGCAGTACAGATGCAGTTTGAAGCTCCCCAGCCCCAGTGCAACTCCCTGCTGGCTGGAAGCTGAACCCACAAGCAGAAGGAAGGGGAGGAAGAACAAAGTGGTGGTGGCAGCATTGGTGCAGCTCCCAGCTGTCTGTCTCAGCGTGGGTGTAGGAAAAGCCCTGCCCATGATGCATCACCAAAGCCACCTGGCCTGCATCAAGCTGGAGCTGGGTTGTTCCAGCCCATGGCTTATTAAAAGTTGCCAACCACTGGCTAATAACATCCATATAGATTTCTTAAAAGCAGTGATGTCTTGCCAATGTTTATAATTAACTTTAGATTCCATCATAAAACTTTATTTTCAAACTAAGGGCACTTTTACACGTGCTCGGGGGCATCAGGAGGCACTTTAATTAAATCAGCTCCCAGAGCCACTAAAAACACTGCAGCATCTTGTGTATCAGCGTCCCTGTGCTTCAAAATGGTGTCAGGAGCACTTGAACTTGAACTAAAGCTTGTTTGATGAGCTTGGGTTCAAGCACCCCTGCCATTATTTTGAAGTGTGGAGATGCTGATACGAGACGTGGGAGGCTGCTGGAGCATGGTAATTACCACACCAGCAAGTCTGCTCTGCCACGCTGTAATTACAGCGCATCAGAACAGCCTCCCAGCACATCTACAGGCCTCCTAAGGTATCTGCAGTTTGACTTTTAAAAACGTTACTCTAGTCAAACTTGACCTGTAGCTTTTTGTTCCTGCAGCCCTTAATCAAACTCCCAGCAAAAATCAAAAGGAATTCTGCCAGAATAAATACAATCTGGCCATATTTTAAATCTTCCCCAGAACTTTACATAGCACTAGCCTGTAATTGAGGATGCAGCATGAGCTTTCCCCTCTCTGCAACTGCCTACTTGTATTAACTTTGGATCTTGCTTCCAAAGCACTTGTATTTGTACACATTGCATAATATAGAAAGCTCACAGAAATATAGGAACTTCAAAGTTTTCTAGTCCATCCCCTTTGATGGAGGACTATGCATTACGTGGAGCAGGGGTCAGCAAGCTATGGTGTGTGGAGCCATTTAATCTGGCCTGTGGACATTAGGCTTTGGTAGCATTTGGTGGCAGGGGACTCTGGCAGCAGGTGATTTCTCCAGACGCTGCAGGGAGAAGCAGCAGTGGCAGCCGAGACCTAGCACCAGCTCACCCACACACCTCTAACCTGAGCTGGGTCATTTTGGCCCACAACCGGAGAAGGCTGCCAACTGCTGACCTACAGCAACCCTGGCAGATGTTTGTGCTGCCTGTTTTTAACTTGCAAGAATTGGAAGTTGACATGTGATTCCCCATTTTGTACTGTGCATTTGCTTTGGTTATTATTCATTTTGGACCATTTCTGGAATCCAGTGGGGTGATTTTGAATTCTAATCCCAGGCTGCAAATGCCAGATATAGAGATATTTCTTAGGAAAGTCGCCAAATTCACTTCGGCTCTGGTGGAATAAAGTCTAACCATAAATGGATTTGGTCTCAAAGGACATTTTAACACAATCCAAGTCACCAAACTGAAATGGCTTGGATAGCTGCCAAGTTGAAATGGCTGCAACTGTCGCTTTAGCCAGAAGATTTGGCCAGGCAGGACTTTCTGAAAAAATTTAGTCCTACGCAGGTAGAAGTAAGTACACAAGGTTCTTCACAATGATGTATCTGGTCTGAAGGAAGGAGGATATATACATCACCCTTTACATCTACAGCAGAAAGCAATAAAAGGATGTGCTGTTGCATACTGCAATGGCAGAAAATCTATGAGCTCAAGTGTTTGAGATGTGAACCCACAGTGAGAATGTGCATATAGACAAGCATTCCAAGGTGAACTGCATTTGTACTCCATCAAATTTCTCCCATGATATTACCTTAAAGGCCTGGATCACTTTGGACAAACTGATACAAGAGATATAAAATCTGTAGGACACTGTCAAGAGCTATTTTTCTGGTTTGATGAATCTGTATTTCAGGAATTAGATGATTTAATGAACATGGGAAACCTGAATGATTGCACTTTTCCTAGAATACCATAAAGTGGTAGATCTAGACATCTCTTATCTCAACAGTGCATAATTATTAACCTCTGAACACCCAAGGAGCTGGTCACAGATTAAAAGGCACTGTTCAAATAAAATGGTTATTCCTGATCTCAGAATTATTCTGGCTACCAGTGATGTTCACATATAGGAACACAAAGGTTATTCAAGATCTATGGAGCACTGAATATCTTGGGAACTGTTTCTGAAATCATACAACCTTAAGTCTCCATTCTGAAAGGAGCTCTGCACACTGAGGTTAAAGAGCAACAAGTCTAGAACCTGCTTAACACTGCTAAATCTCTGAATAGAAAAATAGCCTTTCTTTTCTCTGCGCCCCCCCCAATAAGGGGGACTGGAATACATGCTCAAGGAGTGGGCTACCAGAGCAAAGATGCAAACACAGGAAACACAAGCCATTTGGAATTGCTGGCTGGCTGAGGTACTAGGAGTTTCAAGCCTTCCTCAACATACTCTCCGACTCTCAGTGATACAGGTATCGTGTTGGAGGAAGACCTGTTTGCACAAGTTTATAGTATCAATATAACAAAATGTTATTACATAATTCAGCAATCAGTTCTTCAGTCCTTACCAATTCCACTATCTCTGACCTCATTTCCAGTAGTTTTTTTTCATTAAGTGAATACTGAAAGAAGAAACAAAATGGAGAACACGTACACACATGAATTACACTTTAGTTTCAGATTAGACTGTTTCCTAATTTTCCACATCCTTATGGTAATTCCTAATCAGAAAAATTCAGTGCGCTTGCCAACTATATTTAGACTTAGGATCATAAAATGGAAGGTTAAAGTTAAACGTTGAATAAATTGTGTGTACAATTTTATTCGGAGTTAATATTATCCACAATTTCATTTAGCTTAACTCCCTTGGAAAGCTTACTTCATCTTAAAAGTTAATTCAGATCAACTTTCCCAAGCGTCCCTATATAGACAAGACCTATTCTCCGAGCCCTTGAGTTCTTTAACTGAATTACCAGATCATATTAACAGCTTATGTTACACTTACTGCAGACATAAATATAGTTCAAGGTAGGAAAGAGTCTCGTGAGCAAAGAGGCCAACAAAACACATCCACCTTCACTTCTTATTTTTTAAAATATATGACAGCACACACCAAACTTAATTTACCGTATTTACTTGAATACAAGACAAAGTACCCACCCTCTCCCAATCAGCACGGGGAAAAAAGACCCTTGTCTTACATTTGTATACAAGGAAACCTCATTAAATACATCATCTATCATTAAACTGCTCCAAAAGGCAGCATGTGCTCAGTAATGGAAATCAACTAGGAAGCTGATAAAATGTAGCCAACAGTGAGTATGACTATAAAATACATGGCCCCTCTTGGGCAAACATACTGATGGAAACTTTTTTTTGTGCATGTGGCCCTTAAAAAAAAGGCAGTTGCTTCCCCAGGAGGGAACGAGCACCAGACCTGGAGATACTGCAATATCAAGCCAGCACTTGGAGACACTGAAGCAAGCTCTGACACCTTGCCCTGGTGCCAAAAAACGCTGAAAGGAACCTACCACAAGGCTAGATTAGTGTAGCCCATCTAAGTAAAATATGTGGTAGTGCCCATTGTGCTCAGTCCACCTCAATGCCAACTCTTTTTCAAGTCATGGCGAGCTACTACAATGCATACATTTCAACTTCCTCTTCACTTCCACAACTGAACTTTGCCTTTCTTTCCCATTTCCAATGATTCCTGTTTTTTCACCAGCCTTAAAGGTCTAGCAAACATCACCATATAGGGACCCAAACAGTACAACCAGGATCCCTGTTGCCTTCTCAGACTGTTGCATATGATGAATTAGTACAGGGGTGGGCAATTATTTCAGGCAGAGGGCCGCTTACTGAGTTTTGGCAACCCATCGAGGGCCACATGACAGGCAGTCAAGGGCGGATAAATATTAATTCTCTAAATTTTTTTAGGGGCCCCGCACACCAGATAGAATGGCCTGGTGGGCCGTATCTGGCCAGCGGGCCACATTTTGCCCACCCCTGAATTAGGACAAGCATAGAATCACAGAAAAATTAGGGCTGGAAGGGACCTCAGGTGGTTATCTAGTCCAATCCCCTGCTCAAAGCGGTACCACCCCCAACTAGATCATTCCAGCCAGGGCTCTATTGAGCCAGGTCTTAAAAACCTCAAAGGATGGATATTCTACCACCTCTCTGAGTAACCTGTTCCAGTGCTTCACAACTCCTCTTGTGAGAAAGTTTTTTCTAATATCCAACCTAAACCTCCCATGTTGCAATTTGAAAGAGATCACTTCCCCAACCAGGGAGTAAACCTGGAACCTTGATGTTATTACCATGCTCTAACCAACTGAGCTAAACAGCTGCTCCCTAAGCATGAGGTCATGAACAGATGAAACAAGTATTTAGCTTTAAAACAAGTGAAGGACTTACTGCTCACAAATGTGTCAATTGTTCCAAATTAGCTGTTGTGTGTCCACTCCTATTCCACAGGTGAACCTGAACTAGGGCACCTTACACTAAGTGATACAGTTGCTAAATTCCATTTACTAAAGAATGGAATGGACAAACAAAACAGTCATAACAAAACAATTTAAAAACCACAGTATGTCATCTTCCCTTTCCACCCGTGTAATCATTAGGTCTGACATTAGGACAATGATGTTCATACTAGCTATTGGCCGACTTACAGACTACAACATGTTAGTTCTCTATTTGTGGGGACACAGTATGTTTTTAATTTACATAATCTAAAAAACTATTTAAGTGTAATTTAGCTACAAAAATAGAAATATATCTATATTAAATTAAACCCCCCTAAAAGAAAAGCTTATTAGAACAATGAATATTGTACTTAACTACTACTTAATAATCTTGACTGTAAAAACCAATGTCAAAGTGTGTTAAACTCACAGAAACTGAATACATGTCACCTTAAACTATAATAGCACTATGATGACTAATTGTGACTGATACCTTTGGGGACAAAAGGCTTTATGGACCACCATGAACATTGTGCTTTTATCTAAACTGTTTCAGACAGTACTAGATTTTATATATTCCTTGAAGAAATCCATAAAACATACCAGTTCTTTTACTCTGCTCTTCTCTAAATTGAGGTCTAACTTGTTATCTGTACGAAGTTTGGTAACTTCATCCTAGAGAAAAATTTTGAAAGACATGAAAAAAACAGAACTGCATTCAAAGTTCACTTAGAATATATATGGTTCATTAATTTGCTCCCTATCAGAGACCAGAATCAGTGGATATTTATCTTGTTAAGCTGCATGAGTTCTCACAGCACATAAAGATGCATTAAACATGAAGATGGATGAAAACACTGACATTAGAAAGCAATCCAGAGCAAAGCAGTAAATCCCTGCATGGAGGCTTAGTACATTTCATACAATCCAAGTACAAATAATTGTGTTGGCTGGAGGACATGTATGGGTAGGTTACAGCAGAGGTAACTGTTTTATGAGATTTTATAGCAGCATATAAAAAAAAAAAAACTATTTCCAAAGATGACAGCAAGTATGTTCAACTGTTTAAAAGGAAAAGACACCTAAAAGCTCAAGGGCTCTTTTTTAGGACTTATATTTGTAGACCTACATGTCAGTTTCTTACTTCCTCAGCAGCTGGTACATGGCACTGCAGCTTTTCAATGATAGTTGCCATTTTACTGCAATTTCCCAGCAGGAAATCCAGTCAGCTGACAGTTACCATGAGATAAGGTGCTCACCAGATGAATGTGTGTATGTGAAGAAGACTGGTGAAGATTCCAAGAAATTCTACAATTAGAAACAAGCAAGGATTTTTTCAGGAGCCAGTGTTAGCTAATCAAAGTCTGTTGGCTTGATAAATACTTAACAACTGCTGTTACCAATTTTAAATTTGCTTAAATATAATATATGTAACATTTTACAATTAGATGAACTTACACTCCTTAATCTTTTTTTAACAAAGTCTATCACAAAACAATGTGTCACTTTCAGTGTTTTAGAAGGCAGAACAAACATAATAATGTGACTGCAATGTTACAGACTAAACCATTCCACAATAGAAGGGAAAAATATGTTTCACTTTTTTCTCAAATCCCTTTAAAATCTACCAGGTTGAGACCGTGATTTGTGAAAGATATAGTCTGAGTAACAGGAAATGACTATTCAACACAATTATTAGGACCATCTAAAAATAATTACAAATTTTAAATAGTGAAGTTATATTTGAGGAGTTAAACATTTTACAATTCATATAGAAAGATAAAGGATCAGCCCCCAAAAGCACGCAGTCTAGGTTTACCTATGATGACTGAGGATATCAAGATAAAAGGAAAGGGATAGAACGGACAGAAGTTAGAACAATATTACATGGTCTAAACATGTCAGTATCTTAATGGTTCAGTGCACAAACCCTGACTTCAGAAAGATAGGAATGGAATGCGCTCTTTCGTTTCAGCTGAGAGGAGCAATCTGATGAATATCTCAGGCCATGAACAGGTGTTACATTTGTGCCGGGAGAAAAATATCTGTATGTAGCTAGCTATTCACAAGATTTCTTGTGGAAAAGAAATGGCTCTTCTGCAATAAGTGATGTTGAGTACCTATGAGGAAGATTTTCCTCCTTCCGATCTAATGTAATCTAATATGAATGCTTGTATACTTCTCTCAGGTGTGAAGGACACTCGATATCCCAGTCTTTTGCTCTCCCTCCCTTCCTCCAAGGGAGAGAGTGAACACCCTGGGTCCCTGTTTGGGAGCCCTGTGGGGACCATGTCCTGAAAAATCACCCTCCTCCCAATCAATCAGCTGATAGCAGAAAACCTCCCAGAAGGGTTCCTGCTGTGACAGAATTCCCTTGCCTTGCTCTGCACTGCTCCAGGTCAGACCAAAGCTTGGCAGGGCGAGGCAGGCTGCTGTGCTGTATGACAAGGCTTGGGGAGCCTTGCTACTAGGGGTGTGCAAAGCGGGCCGTATTCAATTTGGATTCGGTCCAATTCGATTCGTTGATTTGGATCACTGTCCCGATTCAGCCGAATCCGAAGATTTGATTCCGATTCGGAGAATCAGTGATTTGGCCATAGACACAGCTTTAAATGCGTTTTCTACGTACTTCGAGGTTCCAGGCACAGCTCGTGAACACTGTGATGGTGGGGCGGATGGAGCGTCCCACAGGAGTGCACAGGGGTGTGGGGGTGGTGGTGTCGGGTCTTCTGCCGAGTGTGTGGGCCCCCCCCCAGCGATTGGCTGTGGGGGGACCCTGGGTGCCCCCCCAGACCCAGGAGGTACCAGTCACTGAGCCAGGGGGAGGGTCCCCCACGTGTTCCGTGGCAGACCTGTTACTGGACCGGAAATGCTCCTGGTCCACTTCCAGGTCCACCACTGAGCGTGCTGCAGACCCCACCGCATTCCTGTGGGATGCTCCATCCACCCCACCATCTCAGTGTTCATGAGCCGCCTGGTACCTTGAGGTATGTAGAAAAAACATTTAAAGCTGCATCTATGTCCGAATCATCGGATCTCTCTGAATTGATTTGGAGATTCGGCTGCTGAATCGAATCAGCGACTGAAACTTTGTACAGCCCTACTTGCCACCATGGTAGAATGCCCCCTGCCTCCCCCCGGCACTCCTTTGGGTCTGCTCAGAGGAAAGCAAGGAATACAGGTTATTTTCCTTTAGCTCCCTAGCTATTTTTCTACTGAAAAGAATTTCAGAGAAATTCTTACTGGTAGGAATGAATGCCTGTCCATGGCCTTAGCCTGAAAGCAGCTGACTTCATTAACATTGAAAACAACGGATGTTGGTGTCCATTCCAAAAGAGCATATTTTTGAAATTTTATTTGTGGAATGTTATTTATAAATAAAATTTGGATTCTATAAATATGGCAGAATAATCCATATACAATACAAAGAGACCTAGGAGCTGTGCTATTAAGTGCAAGAGACTGGAAAATTCATCAAAGGAGTTGGACTGGGAGGCTAGGAGACACCTCCATGTATTTCATTAGGATTACCCACTAAGGCAAAACATAACAGTATATTTGGTAATTTTATTTTTAATTGTAAATCTATATGTTTTAATTGAGATGCCAAAAAAAATGAGAACGTACCTCTCTCGATAAATTAGCAGAAGCACAAATGAGGAAGTTGATTGAAAATGATAGTCAAATCACAATGCTTCACTTGGTGATTTAAATCAATCCACTCCTGCCACCATGCCTCTAAATACTGACACACATGCACAGTATTCTTACCATTACTTGTTTCTTCAGCTGCTGGAGTTCAAGTTTAATTTTCTAAAAAAAAAAAAAGAAAGAAAGAAAGATTTAGAAATCTGCTGTAAAAGTACATATAATGACGTGGTCAAGGAATACTGGTGAATTTGTACAGTGGGTACTGACACTACTAATGCTCCATAAACAATGCCTATTTCTGGTTTCCTTCTAGTTTTAGAGATTGGCTACCTCCTCCTGAGATAATTCTTGCTCACTATAGGCTGTATGTTTTTAAACAGGGACAGAGATTAGTGTCCATTAATTACTTTTCAAAAAAATCTCTGACAAGCATGCATAACTGCACTTCCATCATTAATCCTTCCAAGAAATTTGGTCTTAATAATTCAGTTTTACTAGACCAGTGGTTTTCAACCTTTTTAGACTTAAGGAAAATACCACCTTTGAATTCTCTCTCGTTTTTAATACAGAAACATAATAGAGCAATTCTTCCATTGCAAGGATGTTTTAATCCAAAAGTTTGCTAAAAATGTTTTCCCCAACTATTTAAATTGGTCTAATAAAAGATATCAGATTCACCCAAAAGCTTTGTCTGCCAACAGGTAAAAATGCATTTATCACCATAGATTCCTATTTGAAAACTCTGGGCTAATCCTGCAAGTCATGTTTCTACATCTAACTGCACTAACACTGTGTAGCACCCCTGAAAGGATCTCAAGGCACCCCCAGTTAAGAACTGCACTAGATCATATTTCCAATTAACATTATGCAATTCAGGAGCATCAAGTAGACATCTAATTGTCTTATTAATTAACAGTAGCTGACATACTGATCAGACCAAAATCTTGTGTCCAAAAGTGACACATAATTGTTGCTTTATAGACTGAGTACAAGCAACAAGTCATGTGTAGTGATTCATTCCAGGTCAGACCCTTAATTACCTGAAATCACAGGGTCAAGCACACCTTAAGCTTGAGGTTACATCCTTGACTGTTGTTTAACAACTCCTTATGGACCTAGTCTTCAGACATTTGTTTAATCCCCTTTTGAACCTGGTTATAGTGTTGGCCACTATAACATTCTGTGGCACAAAGTTCCACATCTTGCTTATGTTGTGTAAAGACTCCAAGCTTTTCTTTGTTTTAAACCAGCTGCCTGTTGAAATCATCAGGTGCCTCCTAGTTCTTGTGTTGAGAGACAGTAAATAATAACTTTTCACTTTTTCCACACCACTCATGATGTTATACTCTTACATCATATGGTCCTAGGTAATCTCTTCCAAGCTGAAGAGTTCTAGCTGGCTCAGTCTCTCCTCTTATGGAAGTTGTTGTATAACCCTAATTATATTTATTGTACTTCTTGTTGTATATTTATGTGTACGTCTTCCAGTTCTGCTACATCCTCTTTCACACAATATCCCAAATATGGGAACACCATGGATTTATATAATGACATAATGAGGTTTTTAATTTTGTTTTGAACTCCTTTCCTAACAATTCCTAAAATTTTATTTGCCTCTCTCACTCACCATCACTCACACTGGGCCCATGCATTTAGAGAACTATTTAAGACTTTGGGATCTCTTTCCTGAGCAGTAGCAGGTAATTCAGAATCTATCACTATGTATATATTAGGGTTATTTTCCTCCATTAGAAAAAGTGAGCATTTATGTTTATTTTTTGCCTCCTGACTTTAACCAGTCTTCAGCCCCTGAGAGGACCTTTACTCAGATCCTAGGACAACTTAATTTCTGCAAAAGCCTCTGGTGAAGGATCACATAAAATGTTTTTGGGGAGGGAGGTGGTAGTGAAACCTCCCCTCCCTCCACCCCAGAATTATCCAGGTACAATAGACCCCCACATACTTGCTGACACGCTCAAAGAACCCCAGCACACTGGTGAGACACGATTTCCTTTGACAAAATCCACGTGGATTCTTCTCCAGATGCCACATTTATCCATAGAATTATTAATTCTATTTTTCTATTCTAAATCCTGGATTTTACCAGTTAGACTCCCTTCTATTCTCAGCTAACTGAAGTCTTTCCTAGAAGTGATCTAGGAAACTAAAGATTGATGTCCTACTGTCAACCCTTTAGTCCTCTGGCACAGAAGCTGGTTTAAGCTGCAAGTTGCATACTATTGCTAATAGTTCTCCAATTTTATATCCAAGTTGCTTCAGAACTCAGAATATCTTCTAGTTTTGATGATGCGTTACGGGTCAGTTTATCAATTTACTCTAAAATTTTTTATCACTGCCTCAATTTGAGACAATTCTTCATATCACCTGCTAGGAAGCCAGCTCTGGTGTTGGAACCTTCTCAACATTATCTACTTTAATGACCAACATAAACAATTTATTTAGCTTCTCTGCTATGGCTTCATCTTCCTTTGTGCATTTTCCCTCCCTCACCATCTAGCCAATGGCCTGCCTGATTCTCCAGCAGGCTTCCTACTTCTCAGGTATTTACAAAAATCAAAACGTTTAAAGACATAAAAGCTAGTAAGTCTTTTGTTTAACAATATTGAACACATTGGAGGGTTAAGGTTCTACCTCTTCACTGGACTAATTACATTTATTTGGACTGACCTACAGAAATAGAAAGAATAGTGATAGAATATATTTATAATTTAGGAAGAGGATGAGTGGATCTCTCTGTCATAACAAGAGTATTTAAATTTTTGTCCTAAGCCTAGAATGACTTCATAAGCCACAGACTCAATTAATGATTATCTAACTTTTGCATCAATATTTTTTGAATTATGTAAATGATTACTTCAGGTTATTGGGAGCTGGGGAAGGCAGGGAGGTGTACTGGCACAGTTGTATTCTCCTTTTATTCCTCCTCTATCCAAACATTAAAATCAACTGCATGGAAGGGGCAGCAGCATTTCTATTCAACCAATGTCATGGCTCATTATCATCTCTCTGGTTTCTGCTAATCTCTCCATTCCACAAACCATAACAACCCTCTCTCCTTTTCAGTCTTGAGATGCCAAAAAAAATCCACTCTTCAAACCATTCCTCCTTATGCAATTTTACTGTTTTTTAGCCATTCATGGTAATGTCTCTTCCATTTTACAACCCTGCAGACCTCTGGGTGTAGAAATGACTGACAGTGAAGTGTTGGGTACATTGTCAAGATGCTCAAGGCTAGATTTTGTTTTATGAATCTGAAGAAGAGATGGAAAACTATAACAACTACGGGACTAATAAAACAATACTTCGTATTTGATTATTTTTGTCTAGTTTGTTGGGTTTTTTAAACTTCATATATAATCTAGCAAATTAGTGCACATTCCAATAAAATTGTAGTAGTCTTTTGCTTCGATCTTAAACTGAATAAATAGTGCTGGTTCATTAGCATATTAGTAAACGTTCTAGTTTCTTTGTAACTGAAAGAAAATGTATGTTATTTTATATGTAATGATGCACCACACCATCTGCACCCCCCTTTTTTAAAATCCCAGATTGCCCATGTTGAAAGCTCTACAAGCAACACTTCTCACTGAATACTGTAACTACTTTACTTTTAGGTTTCCGCATTCCT
>NW_005842229.1:612350-617850 GCF_000455745.1 Alligator sinensis
GCAACATACACAAATTTTAAAACAAAAAACAACACTTGATGTAGAATTTTCTTCTACATCACGTGTTCTCACTATGCTATTCTTCATGGCCAGGTGGATAGGGTGTCTCAGTTTTTTTCTCTTGTAATATAGTCACAAGAAATATAGTCAAATAATATAGTCACAAGAAACAAAAAATTGCTTCTCTATCCCCTATAAAACAGTGCTATTATTGTTTGCAGGATGTTGGATTTTACCTCATTTTCTGCCCGGAGTGCTGAAAATTCACTCTTCTCCAAAATTACCATGTCCTTTTTCACACCACCAATATGAGACATTATTTGCTGAAGAGCGATTTCCTTTGAAAGAAGAACTCAGCTTAAGCATAAATGCAATATTCTTAAATTTCTCATCTATGTCCAAATTTTGTGCATAGGCCATTTCAATGTATATGAGACTGAAGGCAATCGTTTTAGAACCTTATACATCTTGGATTTGGCACCTGCATTTTTAAAGGAATGTGGTGAAGCAACTACGATCTGAGCTCAAGTTAACCATCTTAAATCTTACCAAGTTAACAGAGCCAGCACAAAACAGACATTTATGAAGAACCTATAGGAACTGCACTATTAATGATAGCTAGTGGGAGGCAAGAATTGGAGGGGTGGGAGGAGACAGGGAAGAGAGGTGGGGGCAAGTGGGTGGGATGTGGCAGGGGCCAAGCTGCCTGCACCCCTACTGCCTCCCCCACCTCCTGACCCCTTAACCCCTGCTTCCCCTGCTGCAGTGGTGGTGTGCAGAAATTTAATATGATCCTCCAATAATTAAAATCTATACATGGAAAACTATAACAAATTTATACATTTTCCAAGTATAGAATCTAATTATTGGGGGATGGGTCATCTTCAGTTCAAGTTTGAATTTTTTCAGTACGCTTAGATTTGGGTAAATAAGGTAACTGAAGAAACCCCTTCATCCTTGTAATACGTTTTCTGTGGAAGATCTGCACCTATCCACTATACTTCCTATGGCATAAGTGACTTGTGCGCATCACATATTACATTTCTCACTGTCATCTAAAAACACTCAAGACAGCTTTATTCCAATCCAAAGATGTAGGTACATATTGCAAACAGTCTGTATTTAAGCTGTGCAGACTGAAATTTACAATAGTTTTTACCACACTATAACTCAATTATCCAACATATATATGGTGATGTTTATTCTCTCATTTTAACTCTGAATTTCTTTGCTTTTGAAGAATTTAAGGGTTAGTACAAAGCTGTTCCTTCAACAAATTATTTTATTAGTAGGAACACTAGATTTTGATTTTCTTTAAATCCACTGCCGTCCTGTACTTACCTGCTGCACTTTCGTGACCATGTCCTTGTAAATAAGATCTAGATTGGTGTCTGTGATTTTCACTAAAGCAGATACAATAATCTCGGACTGCAGAGTAGTGAATCCTAAACGGAGCAGAAAAAAACCCCTAAAAATAGGATAGCAAAACTATATAAAGATCTTTTAGAAATGCCTCTTATTAATTCAGTATGAAAGAAATATTACAAGAATCATGACAAAAGCTACAAACATACTTGTCTCCATGATGAACTAAGAGCAGAACATGACATTACAGTACACATAATGAACAAATTTTCTACATTCAAAATGATGGCCCCAACATAACTCAAAAAACAAACCAACCAAAATGTTCCTATAGCACAGCACTCTCTCTCTCTCTCTCTCTGAACAACAACATTTTATGTTGGAATTTTTGGGGGAGGGAGCATAGATGCATTTATAAACATAATTATCTTTCTCTCATGCTTAGTGCTTTTGTGAGCAAACAGGTTGTTAAGTTACAATCTTGCTACTTCAAGGGCAAGAACCTAACCTCTATGCTGCTTATTAAATAAAAGCAGTAAATAGGCAAACCTCTCCCACCAATACATTTAAAAAAAATAGCCTGGTTTTATGCATGTCAGCCTTTCAATCCTTGTAAAAATGCAGTACTCAGAGAAGTGAAACGTATTTTGATTTAACCTACTACTAGTTCTTCTACCAACTGCAACATGTTACATGAAAAGGCTTTTTGCAAAACAACACAACCCCCAGAAACACTTTCAGCTTTTCAAATTTAAAATATATCATGGAGAGTCAGTAATACAATGACTATTTAAGTATGTGGAGTTGAAATTGCTGCAAATTAAGTAACAGTTAACTGTCACAATGGGCATTGAGCCAGGCAATTCCATTAAGATGAGAATTTGTTCAGTTATTTAAAATTTGGCATTGATTTGATATTTGTATTACCATCAATATGCATGTTTTATAAAATCTCAACTATTACCTTGAATTAGCATTTTCTCTTCTACTTTGGACGAATAAGCTAAATTAAAATTAAAATTAGTCTTTAAACTTTATTTAAGACTAACAAAATAAGCAAGTAATGAAACCTGACCTTGGCAATAGTAAGTTTTAGGTCTCCCTACATATTTGTATAATTTGTAACATATGCAGTAAGTTTAAAATTAACAAAAGGAAGTTCTTTTTGACATACTGGGCACATCTACATGTGCACTTAAATGCACAGTAGCCTATTTTATTGAGCATTAAAGTGTCAAAAAAAGCATGCAATTATGCTAATGCACAGTAAAATAAGTGACTGCACATCAAGTGTCAGATAAAAAACAGGCACTCTCGGTACGGTGCATTACAGCAGCCTAATGAGCATTTATTTAGTGCCTCACAATGGCGGTACTAAATTTAGTGTGCATTAGGAAACGCACGTTAATGCACATGTAGATGCATCCAGAGTGTCATTAAAATGTAGAACTCATTGCCACCAGATGTAGAAGCTGACAGTTCAGCTGGATTCAAAAAGGAAGTGGACAAATGCTTGGAGGAAAGGGGCATCAGTAGCTATTGAGCATGGGAGTTAGAGGTACAGCCTCTGAATCAGAATTTCCTAGACCTTAACTGCTGGATGCTGCAAGTGAGAGGAACACTGGGAAAAAACCCTGATTAGATCCAGTTCACTCACCCTGTTAGCATCCACTCTCTGCCACTGTGTGACATAGGCTTATTTGACATGCCTTGGGAATGTGGACCAATGCCCACCAAGTAAAGCTAAAAGCCCTCTTTCAAACTGGGACACTGAATGCACATCAAGTGATTACTGGAGACAACTAAAGAAGAAAGCAGGGATGGAGTGAAGGGCAAAGGTTCAAAACAAGTGCACCAAAGGATACTGGGCGAAATGGAACTATGGCCTGACCCAGTAATCAGTAATTCTTATGTTCTTACCATTTCCTTCCAAGAGACGCACAAGAGCATGAGTGTCAAAAAAGAGCTTCTTACTCCCCGATAAGGAAAAATTCCCTTTGCTACTGTCAGTTTGCAAGGAGGATGAGGCAGAGATGCTTAAGCCTACAAAACAAAATGCGCACAAATGGTGAGTTGACATGAAAGCAGGTTTACTAAGATACTGTTATTTCTGCAATCATTTCGCTGCAGATTTCTAGTAACTAAGAACTTGCTTCTCTTTTGCCCGTTATGTTCTCTAGGGCAGGCAGGGGGAGATGACTGCAACACTTTATCTTGGATTACAGGCTTAGTTGGCAGGTAGGTACTATAACAACCTGAAGGGTTGTTATACAGGGCCCACTGCCATGACAGCTGAACACCTGGTCACCACGTTATCAGGTCTGGGAATAATTACACCGGGTGTGTCCAGACAAACGCGGCCATGAGGTTTGTGGTGCCGCAAACGCATGTCGAGCGCCACATACAACAGAGTCAGGTGTCCTCCGTGCTGCATGGCTGCACTGCCCGTGCGCGCGCTGCTCTGGGTTTTTTTCTGCGGGTTTTTTTGACCCCTGGATACCTGCGGGGAAAAAAAACCCAGAGCAGTGCATGCACAGACGGCATGCATTGCAGAAAAGTGGAGCTGGGCTGCCTGGAGCGGCGCTGTGCTACCAGCCAGGCTCTGCCTGGCAGGATTGCTACTGCTGCAGCCCCGGGAAGCTCCCAGGAACTGGGTAAGGCTGCTGTGGCCAGCACAGTGCTGGCCCTAGCCTCCCCTACTACCCCTGAGGTAACCTGCCATGCACCAAAGCATGTGTGGCACAGGTGTCCTCTGGGGAAAAGAGAGCTACTACCTCCCTTTGGGGAACCAAATGTGAGTCAGGAACTTAAAAGAGCACCTTCAGCACATGTTGTAAACCAGGGGTGGGCAAAGTGTGGCCTGCCACGCCATTCTATCTGGCCTACAGGGCCCCTAAAAAAATTTAGAAAAATTAATAATTATCTGTCCCCAGCTGCCTATCATGTGGCCCTCGATGGCTTGCCAAAACTCAGTAAGCGGCCCTCCGCCCAAAATAATTGCCCGCCCCTGCTGTAAACCAGCCACAATGCACTTGATGATGAGGGCCACAGGGTGGTTTAATTCCTTCCCACTGCTGCCTAAGGGAGTCTGGCTCTTAAGCACCACTTGAGCTGGCTATCCCCAATTCACCCTTACAAAGAACAGAAGAGGGAGCGAGACCAGGGGTCTCCTGCTCTTGGGGGTGGGTGTAGGGAGAGGCACAAGGAGATGGGCTGCTGTGAATTGTTCCTAGCCCACTCCGCCACGCTGGGCCCCGCAGCCCTTTCTGCCAGTGTTGCCAGGTCTTGAATATGAAATTGTTATACTGGAAGCTCCAAATTAGCGTGTTTGCTGAAAAACCATCGTGCGCTGAAAAAACCCCATGCAAATACATATGCAAATAAGTCATCTTCTTATTTACTTTACATTGTGTACTAAGTCATGAGAGCCAGTGGGAACTGGGTCAAAACTAAAGCATTTATTTATTTTGAGGCAAGCAGTAGTAAGAGAACTGACAGCAAACCAAAATATTAGTTAAGGCTTTCTGAGAGTGACTTGGGTTTTGCATATGCTGCCTCAAAAATTATTGTATGTTTTGAACACATTTACTATTATTGATTGTACATTGTACAAGGGTTGAAATTATTGTACAAATATGACAATTATCATCAGGGATCCTGGTTGTCTCTGACAAATCAGAATATTTGGGATTGAAAAACAGACCAACCAAAATGCGCATTTTTTTGTGATTAAAATGCCTATCCCTAATAAGTGTGTGTGTGTAGGCACAGGCACTTCATTTTAATCATGGAAAAATTGTTTTAACCACAGAAAAACTAAATGACTCTAATATGTAAGTGGCACTTTATTTTAATAACAAAAAAATGTGGATTTGGGGGATTTTTTAAATCAAAGTTTTGGATTTATTTTTTTAAATCAGGGAAGAGTAGGATCCTTGATACCGGTGCACAGGTCAGCAGCGCTGCATCCCACCCCCGGGGTAGCCCGGCCCGGAGCCAGGCCGGACGCACCAAGTCGCCCCTGCTGCCCTAAGAGTTCTACGGAACTAGGCTGAGGCCCCACCCATTCCGGGCCTGACCAATGGGCTGGCGAGGGCCCAGCACACGTCACCGTCCCCCCCCCAGCTCTCACCTC
>NW_005842229.1:617940-625343 GCF_000455745.1 Alligator sinensis
CGGAGGCAGGGGGGCAGGAGAGCGCGCCCGGTTACCGCGCCGCGCTCCATCGCTGCTTTCGCCCTGCGCTGCAGCAGCTCCGGGACGGGGCGGCACCTCCTCTTCCCCCACCTCTGCCCCGGCGCTATTGGGCACCCATCGCTGAGCAGGCGCTGCAGTGCCGGCCTTGTTCCGGCGAAAGCATGTTTAACTTCCGCATCCGGAGCACTGACGTCACCCCGCCCTCTCCTGCTTCGGTTGATTCTGTGGGTCGCTGACGTCCCTTGCGCCAGTATTGGCGGGAAGGCGGGCGGCCTCGAAATGTCGGGCTCAAAGCCTCAGCGTGAGCAACGCGAGACGTTACTCCGCCCTCTCCCCTCGTTCATGAGAATGAAGATCGTGTGTTACGTGCCCGCCCGCGCTCCCTGAGTGCTTGCGAGCCAGTATGGCAGGGAGGGGCTCTGCACAGCCAGTCCAGGGGTGCTAGATGTACGATGACTGTCGTAGTCATTTCAACCCTTGTGCTATGTGCCAGCAATAATAAAAGGTGTTCAAACTGCAGTAATAAAGTAATAATTATATGTACTTGAAAAATGTAATAAAACAGTAAAACTTAAAAATGTCATAAGTAATTAAAAAGCACATGTAATAAAAGTGTTCAAAATTCTTGCAAAGAAGAATTTTTCTAACTATTTGAGTTGGTCTAATAAAAGATACCAGATTTACCCAAAGAACCTTGTCCTCAAAACATACGATAATTTTCGAGGCACTTAATTGATGCAGCAGATACAAAACCCAAGCCACTGTCAGGGAGGCTTAACTGACGTCTGGGTTTGTTGTCAGCACTTTCTCATGATGGCTTGCCTTGAAATAAAGAAATGCTTCAACTCTGGTGACCCAGTTCTCACTCACTGGCGACTTACAGTGAGCAATATAAAGTCATAGTTTTTCAGCAAATACAATCATATTGAGCTTCTGCTATGATAATTTCATATTTGAGACCTGGCAATGCTGTTGCTGTCTGTGTGCAGGGAGGCCTGGGGCCAAGGGTGGATCCAGAGCGGGGTGCAGCAGTGCATTCGTGCCTCCTCCTTTCACTGGTGGCATGTAGGGGGTGCATGCAGGTGCACATGCACCCCCGGAAATTGGTGGTGCACCCCCTAAGATTGGCCACCTTCACTGCTGCTGGCGGTGTCTGTGGGCGGTCACCACTCCCCCCCACACTGGCAGTGTCTGCAGTGGTTGCCGATTGTCTCTGGCCGCTCTCGCAGCTGCTGGTAGCATCTGCAGCTGGTTACTAATCGCCAGTCGCCTGAATCTGTGAGAGAGACCTCATTCTAATGGCAACAGGATGAGCAAGACATCTTTCTGAGTGTTTTTGCCTGCTTTGCTGTGTTTTTACATATAACATGGTATTAATGAATGAATCCTTTCACAGTCACAGCTGAAGCAAACAGAAAAAGAGTAAACAAACAGCCCCAAGTGTGTTTTTTAACATTTATATTAATTGACTTGTCCAGAGTTACACAGCAAGTTGATGGCAAAATGGGGACTAAAAATCCAGATGATCTTCCTAGGTCTTAATGTAAGGAAGGGTTGGTTTCAAGGTGAAAAAGGATTCTCCCTTTGAATGAACTGGAAGGACAGTACTGAAGTTCTGAAGAACTTCAGACTCCCTGGTCTACACCAAGGGAGGGCAAAATAGGGCCTGCAAGCTGGATCAGGTGATTTCATACAGCCTGTGGGCGGGTGCCCACCAATTAGTTGCATCATACCTGGCCCGCAGCTGCCTCTGCTGCAATCGCATGGGACCCAAGCCCCGACCACTCCTGCCAGGGCAATGTGCTATGCTCCCAGCCTCAGGTGGGGGAGGCCCTGGCCCCAGCCCTGGCCAGCACACAGCTCCCAGGTGGGGCTGCGGCTACTGCTGGTCGGCTCCCCCAGCTCCTCGTGTCCCTACTGCATCACTCGTGGCAGCAGGAAGGAAAGTGCCGAGGGGTGGAGAGAAGCTGCAGCTGGGTTGAAGCACGGAGCCCAGGGCCCAAGCCCAGTGGGGCAGTGGGAATACAGAGTGTGGGTTGGCCCAGTTTCATCACGCAGGGCTCCCAGGACTCGCACACCAATTGTGGGGAGTCCCATGCGATGCAGCCAGCAGCCTTCACCACTGATGCCATGTGCAGCTCCCAGGACTCCGCCGGAAGTGATGGGGAGCCCTGCGCAACGGAGCCAGGATGGTTCAGCCCTACTCTCTGCTTCCTGATGAAGTCCTGGGAATTGCATGTGGTGGCAGGGAGCAGATCCAGGCCACTGGCTCCATCGCATGGGGCTCCCCTCTCACAGTGCGTGGCTTTGGCCAGGTCTCAGGGGCTGCACATGAGCCATGGGGAGCCCCACATGATGGAGGCAGGACAGCTTGGCCCCGCTCCTTGCTGCCATGTGCAGCTCCTGAAAGTGGCTGGAGCCACACATTGACAGGGGGCTCTGCCTGTGTAGGCTCCAAGGGCCTGCTGCTTGCTGTTGCTGCCACCAGCAAAGGCTATGCACCATGGGGAGGGGGGGCGGCTCAGCCCCCCGCACTCCCACAACCACATTCTCCCCCTAGGGAGACCATCTTTTCCAAATTGGAAGATGGGACACATGCCCGCCTCCTCCCCACCCCAGTTGTGGCACAGCCAGAAGAGAGCTAAGTGGAGCCTGTGGGGGGAGGGGGATGACATGATGCCCGCTGTGGGCTTGGGGCTCCCCACCCTGCTGCCCTTGCCTGGGAACCCTGCACCAGCCACATGGTCATGGCAAGGTGCCTCCTGCCCACCTGGCAGCAGCTGTGGGCACAACTCTATGCCACCAGGTAGGCAAGTGGTGCCTCACCATAGCATCACAGCAGGCACAGGGCTCCTGGGGGAGGGGATCAGGGCAGGGAGCCCTAAGCCTGCATCCTCCCCCTCTCTGTGCACAAATCTGGGGTGGGGGCACATTCCTCCCCATGTTCCCCTCCCCAGGAGTACATGCAGCAGCAGGGAGCTGGCCCCGCTCCCGCTTCTCCAGACAAGCCACCCATGGCTCCATCCTGCTCCCCAGTCAGGTCCTGTGGCCACACATTCTTGCCCTGGGCCCCAGGCACTGCCCTGGCTGTGCAGCGCCCCCAGCCTCAGCCCCAGCCACCAACCCCACACCACTCCCTCCCTCACCATGGGGACTTCAGTCTGCCCTCCTCCCCCTCCCCAGATTTACCTGCAGGCAGCTGGAGCAGCTGCTCTCCACCGCTGCTTCGGGCTGTGTTGCTGTCCATGTGCATATATGAGTGCGCACACATGCATGTGGCGCCTCCTATGTCCTGCTTCCCCCAGCCCCAAGCAGACCTCGCAGGCTGAAACTCTGTGGGGACACCAGCTGTTTCCCATGGTTTTCCACGGTGAACAGAAAACCTGGATCCCTGTGCAATACTGGGGAATCCAGGACAAATGCTGTCCTGGAGTCATTCTGCCCAGGACTTGATGTTCCTATTTCAGGACTGTCCCACCCATTTAGGGATGGGTGGTCATCCTACCTCTTTCACACCCTGCCCACACACCTCCCACACACACACCCACACCCTCCCCCACAGACACTACCATAGCCCTCCACAAACTCCACCACCCACCCACACCCCCCCACCATACATACACACCCACCTCTCCAGCCACACCCTACACCCACCCCTCCACAATATACAAGAGTAAGACTTTTTTTTGGAGCTATTATGCAATCACCTTTATACATACTATGCAAACACTTGTAAATCAGGACAAAATATTTGTTGAAATAAAATATGTTATAGTAGATGTTTGATTTTTAGCATATGATTTGCTTTTTCTGGTTTCAAAATGGCAAACCCTCCTCCCCCCCCGCAAAGGAAAGAGTACTTCTGGGGGCAAGGGAAGGGACTTCTGGTGGCAAAGGTCAGGGATTAGGGGTGGGACTTCTGGTCCCAAGATGGCAACCAGGGGCCGGGCACCTGTCAAGAGGAGCTACCCTTGTGGCCCTCAATAGTTCACCAAAACTCATTAAGTGGCCTTCCAGCTGAAGTAATTGCTCATCCTGGTCTAGACCTACTTTCCAAAGAATGGATATCAATAACCTTTATTCTTGTATTGATTGCCTTTGTTCCCTCCTTTATATTAGCATACCCATAACAAATTAATAGGTCTAACTTATTAAAGGAGAGGTGATTCATCTCAATATTTTGTAAAGACTATATTATGGATAATTTCCCATACAGCGCGCACACTTTTTCAGGATTGTCCTTACTCGTTTCTGGTTGGAGACAAGCTTTTAAAAGGGAAATGTACTTTTCTGAGCACACCAACTTTAACCTTGCTTGGGAATTTTAAGTGTATACTCTCAGGCTCAAGGGTTCCCCTGGGATTGCAACTCATCAACATAAGGACAAATTTTACTCATCTCACTGTCATGGTTTAATCTGTACCTCCTCATGCTCTGTTACTGCTTTTAGATCTGTATGCAATTTCCTATCTTTTGAGGATGCTGTTTGACAGTTTAAAGTGAGTTTGCCAGAAGACAACATAGGGTCTCCTTTTTTTGTACATTACACAATCTTGACTTCATGGGTTCTCATGTTGACCAGAAAACAATAACTCACACAGCACAGCCTTGGACAAATTTACCCCTCTATACAAAACCCAACAGTTTTCTATTGACTTTAGATCATTAGATCCTGGTCCAGACCCTGTGTTCATTTTCCTTGGATTCATTAAATTGTCAGTAAGTCACCTCATACGGAATGTGAGACTTGGGAAAGGCCATAGGCGGAGACCATTGTGGACCAGTGCAATTTGTGTCAGATGTCTATGCAAATTGAGACAAAGAAGAAAATGACATATCTATATCAGAAGTCCCTGGGGGAACTTATTTCCTTTCTTTAAACTGAAAAGTCACTAGAGATGCTTTTGTTGCTGGGTAAACAATTTCCTGTATGCATAGGGTCTAATTTTGGATTAATCTGCACTTGAACAAGCTCAGTAACTTCAATAAACCTACAGAGGCAAAAGTATTTGCACAGCCATAAGTGAAAGCAGAATTTAGCCCATTGTGTGTATAACACATCTGGGGTAAAATGTATTGTATAAATGTAAAGCAGCAGTGTCCAACTCAAATGAGTTGGTTGGCCAGATCTGGACCCTCATGGCTTCTTGTGGGCTGGATGACCCACCTCCAGATACAGGCTCCTGTGGCAGCTAGAGCTGCTGTGTCAGTGTGGCCAGCATGCAGAAGTTAACTCCACTGCTACTCACTAGTGTGCTGCAGATTTTCATGCTGAACAGTGATGGAAAACTGGAAATTTGGCAGTGGTAAGGGCAGGGGTGGTGTTAACCCAGTTGCCACAGTAGAATTAAGAGCGAGAAACATCACAGCTAGATCTGGAGGTGAATCATCTGGCCAGAGAGAAGCTCCAAGAGCTGGATGACTCACCTCTGTAGGCCAGATCAGAGCATACACAGGCTGAATGTTTGACACCCAGGTTGTAAAGTATGAACAGCGGTAATGACTTTTGATATTTATGAGTCTGCAGACTGTAGAATTGGTAGGGTATTTTCTTTGTCATATTCTTCAGTGATTTCTTTCAAAACTTTTATGTGCCACAATACTTTAAAGCAAGATTGTGATTATCCAAACATCTCCTCGTGTCATCTGCCTGTTTGAAGTGGACTCCAGCACATTGTGGAACTGTTAGCAGAAAATATGTGCAAGAACCACTTGTTACCAGATTTGCCTGTCACTTTGGGGTGTGCTCATTTATTAGGGTTACGTTTCTGGGGGTCTCTGTAATTCTGTCAATGTGCTGCTTGTGTTACTTGTGCTTCTATATGGAGCTGTATCTCTCCCTTCTGCAAGTCCTCACCCCCAATGAATGGGGAAGCGTTGTCATGCCTGAAGATAAGCTTGTTACCAGATTTGCCCATCGCTTTGAAGAGTGCTCATTTATTAGGGGTACATTTCTGGGGGTCTCTGTAATCCTATCAATGTGCTGATTGTGTTACTTGTGCTTCTATATGGAGCTGTATCTCTCCCTTCTGCAAGTCCTCACCCCCAATGAAGCTATCTTGAAGGACTGTTTCAATGGGGCTGGGTTCCTCCAACAGAATCAGTCAAACACATGTACGCACATATACCACACAGATCAACAGGATACTCCTGAGCCAGGCTGGATTATTTAGCATTGACAGGCTAACACCCTCATATGCCTTGAACTCAGTTCATCAAGGCAACAATAAAATGCAATCAGACACAAGCACACAGGTTAACAGAGCACATCTGAGTCAGGCCAGACTATTCAGCATTGATAGGCTGACACCCTCATGTGCCTTGAACTCAGTTCATTAGGACAATAATAAATGCAGTTAGACACACATACACACACACTAACAGAGTATGTCTGAGAGCAGGCTGGGTCTGATCAGCACTTTCAGCTGATACCCTCATGCACCTCAAAACTTGTCACAATGGTCCTAGTAGTAACCCCCTTTGATGGGCAGACCCCACTGTGGTTTTGGGCATTACAGGGATCTTTGGCTTAGGTAAAAGAAGTGTTGCTGCAGAGCAAATGGGGAGGTCAAGGGGGAGAAAGAGTAGGTGAGGTTCAGAGAGAAAGTATAGCAACCAGCTTGATCATAAACGTTATTTATTGCCAGGTATATGAACTTATGATGATACCAATAATAATAGCCATATGAGAGAGACAAATGAAGAGTTACAATATTACATAGTTTCAGTTAGGGTTTTGAGGAAGTCTAGCTCGGGTTTGATTCGCATAAGTTAGGTTTAGAAAGCTGTGCCTGGAGTAAGAGAGTAAAAGTCAGGTTCCTGGAGTCAGAGAGAGAGAAAGAGAGTGAGTTGGGGTCTCACCACTCAGCAAAGCTTGAACCAGTTGGGGTTCCCAGGTGGTGTTGGAGCTGGCAGACAGGCAAAGCCCTCAGCACGATCAATGGAGAGGTTCCAGGCAGAAAAGGAGTGGAACTGGTGCAGCTTTGGCTCCAAGCACCAGGACAGAAACTTGAGCTTGGGTAGTGTTTTTTGTAGAGAACTAACAATGGCTCAAGGGAGAGCACTAGGTTTGTTTAGGGGTAAACAATGGCTCATATGCTGGATAATAGGAACTGATCACTCCTGGCTGTGGATGGCATGACTCTGAGGGAGCTCATAATACAGACAGGCAGATTCAGTGTTTTGGATACCAATAGAGGAGTCATGACTAGAATTGGTCTGATAAATGCTGAGCTGGGTGTGTGTAGATGTGGGTTGATTTAGCATTTGGAGCAGGGATCCCCCATCACGCAGTGCTCCCCTGCTTTTCTGATCCCAGAATTCAGTGCGGTCCTTGCCTTGGAATCTCTGTTCTCCATCCTGAATGCTAATGAAGGTGCATG
>NW_005842229.1:625628-633145 GCF_000455745.1 Alligator sinensis
AAGCACCAGGACAGACACTTGAGCTTGGGTAGGGGGTTTTGTAGAGAACTAACAATGGCTCAAGGGAGGAAACTAGGTTTGTTTAGGGGTAAACATTGGCTCATATGCTGGATAATAGGAACTGATCACTCCTGGCTGTGGATGGCATGACTCTGAGGGAGCTCATAATACAGACAGGCAGATTCAGTGTTTTGGATACCAATAGAGGAGTCATGACTAGAATTGGTCTGATAAATGCTGAGCTGGGTGTGTGTAGATGTGGGTTGATTTAGCATTTGGAGCAGGGATCCCCCATCACGCAGTGCTCCCCTGCTTTTCTGATCCCAGAATTCAGTGCGGTCCTTGCCTTGGAATCTCTGTTCTCCATCCTGAATGCTAATGAAGGTGCATGCCTGCCCCGGCTCCCATTTAAATGAGTTGTCATCTGGTTCCATCTCGGATGCAAATGAGACCAGGGGAGTTGCTTCACTCTTGTCGCCCTTGTCTGGAGGGCTTTACGTGCGTCTCCCACGGCATCTTCCTTGTCTTTTGTAAGTCCTTCCTCTAATCGGTTCTTGTTCAGGCCGAGGTGGGGAGGGGGAGAGTTCTTTGTGAGTCGGACAGGCTGCGTCCTGTGCCAGGGTTCCCCAAGAACATGGAGCTGAGAGGTAACACACTACACAGATGAAAACTGAAGTCACAGCCAGAACTAGCCCATTCACACTCCATTACACAAGTACTTTCCATCCATCACAACAGCCTCCATTTTTGTTTCCTTTAGGGAAAGGAAAGTCCTTGACGTTGCCTCATGGCTCATTGCTTCACCTTACATTTACCTCTCGTGTTCAGAGATTATCTGAGGCTACTGACTTTCATCTTCATGTCAGAGATCCTCATGTTCACTTTTTCCAGTGTAATCTTCTCTAGGCCCTCTTCATGTTTCCACATTGAAGATTGTTTGATCATAATTGGCATTTTAGATCCTCAGATCTCTGAAAGCTGCTTCAGAAAAGTGCAACTGAACCAGCCAGTTCAGAGCTATCTTTTGACTAGTGGGAGGGCAAGGACTAGTTTATATATTGTGCTACTTAAGAGGTCTAGCATAATAGATACAGCTCAGGAAGACAGGACTTTATGGTACCTTTGTGCACTTTTGTGTGGGGCTAAAATGTCTATCAGCATAAGTGAAAGAGAGAGAGAGAAAACTGTGTCCTACAAACTACTGTAGCCTCCCTCAGGATGTACAGTAGCCCAAAATTTGTGTAGCCATCAGCTCTAGGGGTCCATCCCTTTTACTAATATCAATCACACATTACTGCTGTACGAGGACGCCTTGAAACAGGAATCTGTATCCAGAATTGTCCATCAAAAGGGAATGTTTACAGCAATATTCTATAATTTGGCTTGTTTGAGGGCAGATACTTTGGTTAAGAATCGGAAGGGACTGTCCATGTCATCTAAAAAGCAGATCTCTATGATATATCTACAACCATGCAGTCAGGTTAATCCTTTCATTAGTAGCTTAGAAGATCATAACCATAGCCATAACATCCCTTCCTGTGGCAGAGAATACCCACAGGAAAAGGAAAAAATCTGAAGGAAATCTGGTCCAGCAAGCCACAGGGAGAGCATGCCATGGTAGAGATGGAGCTGGTTCCTGGCTCCACTCCCTCCTATTGCGTGGATTACATGGAATTGCTATGGACCTGGTTCAAAAAGGTGTAGAAGACCTTAGAGAAACATTTATCGAGAGCTGGAAAATAAAGAAACCCTAAAGATTTGATCATGGTAACTCTACACACCTCTCTCCCGAAGATTTCTATTTTGCCATATGACCCCAAAAAATCCATACTATATCTTTAAGTAATATATTCCTGTAACAACTCAGGGAAACTTTTTTGTAAAAACTATGAATTCTGGGTCAGATTATGAACTCTCTGGGTGTATCTACAGGAGTATTTATGTGCACCTAAACTTAATGTGTCTTTGCTTAAGGCAATTTAGGTGCACATCTACATGTGGATGTGCTAATGCATATTAAGGAGCTTTACATTTATGCGCGAATAGCTATGTCACATTAGTGCATGTGCAGGCATACTACTACGCATTAACAGGGTGTCTATCCATTGATGTACACTGTGTTAATGCTCATTAGTGCGTCTACACATTTGCTAATGCAACTTAGTTATTGGCACCTAAGTTTGATAACTACTTTATGCAGGTATCAAATTTAGGCTTGAATAGCCTGAAATTGCCATTTTTAAGGTGCATTAAGGGCACTCACGTATAGATGTGTGCCCTTAATGCACCTTAAATTCAGGTAATGAGCATTAAATGTGCATGTGTAGACATGCTCTCTGTATCTTTACCAAGATGCCACCTCCTTTTGGATATTTAACCTTTTACCTTTCTTTGGAGGCTTGTCACCTCCCTGCGGGCTGACATTTCAAGGGATGCTAGTGGAGGTGTAACCATAGAGAGCTGCTATGTAAAGATGGGCCCCTATTAAAATACAAATATCCTAGACAATTACTCTTGTGAAGGAGAGCTAGATTTTTAGGGGAGAAAGTTGCCTTGGCAATGAAATCTTCTTACATGGTCTTCTCAGGAGGCTAATCAAGGTGGGTCACCATCTCAGGGACCAGTCATAGAATGGCAGAAGCGGAACCAAATGCTCTTTTAGCCGTTTTCATTAGCTAGAGCTGGGAGGAGAGGCACCTGCACATGAAGAGGAAATCTTGTCTGACCACAGACAAACCCTTTCCTCTTTGCCCCCCTTCCCATTCCCCCACCGAAAACATATGTCTCCCAAGGGAAGGGTGAGGTAGAGAGAGCAGCATTGCGTTCAGGAAGTGTGTTTTTTAAAAATGATTTGCATGTCTTGTGCTTTACCTTTTACGTATAAGAATAGCTTCCGAACATTAATTTGTAAACCAGAGATTCTGGGAAAGCATAACTTTCTGTTTATACGGTAGAGGTGAGGAAGGAGCCTGCAGAGTCCTAGCATTCAACAGGTTACATATTTATAAGAGTATAAGATAAAACTTTAATGTTTAACTTTCAGACTGTGAGTGGCCTCAGGGAACTCAGTACCAGCGTGTCTACACATGAAATGAATGTGACACAATAAACTCTGGCACATGTTGTGCCAGAGTTTATTTCTCCTAGATGCTGTAGTCACACATGCACCTGGGATCACAGTATGTTGAGCCAGGTCAGAGCAGCCCCCAGGCCTGGGGTTTAGTCTGCCAGCCTGGGGCTGCCCCGATCCAGCTGTTTTAGCTGGCAGGCAGGTCCCACAATGAAGCACCCTCGTGCCCCAGCCATTCCTGTCAGCATCTACATGTGCATTGCTGTGCAGTAAATAATGCCACTACAATGTAGTACTTGTATTTACAAGTACTTACCTACGGGCATTTATTATTTTACTGTGACCTAATAGGGCCACACATGTACATGCAGAGACTTTACTGCGGAGCTAATCGGGCAGCTCTGAAGTAAACGTCTGGTATAGATGTGCCCCATAAGTACCCATTATGACTTGGCTGGACTATGGACACTTCTTCTCAAAGTCATCCAGATCTAATTCAGCACCTATCCCTAGATACATAATTCAATCATTAATGCATGGAGTTTTCATGAGCTGGTTATAGAGTGGACTAATGACATTTGGTGATCACATGTGGATAGTTGGTGTGGACAATACAGTGGAGGATGGGGATATAATATAGGCAGAACAGTATGACCTTGAGGACTGGAGTAATAAAAAGTGGATAAAATTCCAATAGCACTTATAAGAAGCTGGGAGTTCATCAGTGTTTTTAAAGAGAAAGGAGTCCAACAAATTGAAGAAAGAAAATAAATCCTTGGGGGCTTAGTCCTAGTTTGTACTGGGTAAATATTTGAATTGTTCAAAACCTTGTCTCATACTCATGAATTGAAGTCCTTCTGCTGTTTTTCTTTCTTTTTTCATTGGAGAAATAGAAATCAACCCTAACAATGTCCTTTTCCCCCTTATCTGATTCATTTATTTATAACAGTAGTGTTGCTTTTAGTGAAGAAATGTTGCAAAGCTTCCTCATAGCAATAAAGCAGGTTAAATAATTCTACCCATAGATGGCAGTACCTGCTAGGAGAGTGTGTAATGTTGGTGCCTTTACAGTTCCAAAATTGTCTATCTTGCTGGGTGCTAAACACCCTCTATCTGGGATCTGCTCTGAACTGAGTTGTTTTGCATTTTGCAGGATCCAGCCTCATGTTAACATTTATTAAAAATAGCAGAATGTGAGTGAATGGAAGCTGTTTCAGTCAACAGTCAAAAGCATTAGCCTTGCTATTTTCCATTCATAGGTATGTTTTCAAATTATAATGTATAATTATAGTATGCTGTATAATATTATTATTAATATTTTGGTGAATGTATAATATTCATTTCAGCGTCAGAGTTGAGAATCATAAGACATTGTAGTTGTTTTAGAGTATTGATTATTGCTAGGTTCTGGTCAGGGAGTGGAAATATTTTACCTATGGAATGAATGCAGAAAAATCCTACAGGAGAATCAAATAACCAAGGAAAGTGTTAAATATACTAAAATAGAAACTGCACTGAAAAAGTTTCAACTTGGTATTTTTATTGCATGCCGGAAAATACTACACATACAGTAGTCAAAACTGTCAGGGGGACTGATTTTAGGTCAACCTTGCATATATGTCAAAGGCCATTTTTATGGAACTTTTGGAGGAAAAAATGGTAGACCTGGTAATCACTCCAGTACTTTATACATGATGCAGTGGAGACCAAGGAGGGACTTAGGAGGGATTAGGCATGTCAGAATGAGATGTTAGAAAGATGGTCTTAGTTGAGGTATTTTGAAGGTGTAAAGGAGCAACAGGAAAGCCACAGGCAAGGGTGCTGGGGGGAAGGAGGAAGAGGTAGGGATTGGCGCAGGGCAGGGGAATAGAAAGAATGACAGGTGAGAAGTGGCTGGCCATGACTAGTGTTAAATATCTTATGTGCTGGTTAGGCAGAGAATCAATTATGAAACTGAGCAATTGTGTAGATAATGAGTTAAGCAGCGGAGCAGTTACACTGCAAATCATTTATGGTGTTAAATAAAAATGGGAAGAATCAACTGTAATATGAATCAATTATGTGTGGACCCATTACCAAAGTGAGTCAGTTAAGTAGAGAAACAGTTATGCAGTGATTCAGGGAGTGAACAAATGAATTAATTATGAAGTGGGTTAATTATATAGTGAATTAATTATGCAGAGACTCCTTAGTGATAAGGAGCATGTTTAAGGGAGACTTATGTATACCCAATAAATCCCCAAATCATAAAAATAGGTGCAGAACTTAGTAAAGATGCAGGCTAAATGTCACTGCTCAGTCACTTTGTTGCAACCCGTCTTTTGTTCTGGAGGTTTGGATTAATCTCTCTGCTGGGACTAGTGCAGGCACAGAGGAGAGGAAGTTTGCCAGGGGCTGCTGGTGTTGTCTCAGGGCCACTGCACTGATGCACAGTTGTTGAAGTCCAGTACATCAGCTCTGCAGCCCTGGCAACACACTGCCTGTGCTGGAGATATTCTGGGGTGGGTGTGTGTGGGGTGGGGGGAGGTTTGCGGTCCTTTTGTGCCAGTTTAGTCTGTGTGACAAGGTTACAGCATGGAGTTGTATTTCTTTGTATGTTGGCTATTTAAGAGACTGCCAGTTCTTTGGAAGATAGGGCTTAGTTGCCCACTGCCTTGCACCTACTTGTGCAAGTTCAGGTAGATGTAAAATGTAAGCATTCTGATTTGTATCAAGTTATACCCAATTTGGAGATGTACAGGTAACTACTCAAGAGTGCAAGATGCTGAAGACAGGTGCCAAATCTTCATCCTCGTGTAAGCAAGAAATAGCACAGAATATTTAGGTATATTATGGACAAATCAAGATACACAGATGTTTGCTTTATTTTTTTTGGCTGAAGAAATTAAAAATAGCAGAAAAAAATCACAGCATCATATTAAAACAAAACATTTTACCAGGCTAGTCCCCTTGCAGTCTACTCAGGCAATACTCCTATTGAATTTAGGGGTGTTAGTTGTAGCCATGTTGGTCTAAGGACATAAGCAGACAAGGTTCTTTCGGTAAATGTGATATCTTTTATTAGACCAACTAAATAGTTGGAAAACTTGATCTTTGCAAGGGTGTTTGTGCCCAAAAGCTTCCAAAGAACATTTTTTTCCAACTATTTAGTTGGTCTAATAAAAGATATATTTACCCAAAGAACTTTGTCTGCCTATTGAGTTTAGGGACACTTTTGCCTGAGTATAGACTGCAGATCAAGCCCATATTCACCACTTAAGTAGAATACCTTCCAGAAACCACAAAGGTCTTTTCAAACTTTGGACTCTAATCAGACTCTTCAGACAATGTAGCAACAAAACCCTTATACTGTACTGACATTCAGATCTGCTGGAGCTAAGGAGTGTCTTTATGAGAAAGGCTGAACCAAACTAGGAATTTCCCAGATATATAAGAAATGCAGGAATGTTGATAAATTTATGCTACATAAAGTATATAATGGACACACAGACAAAAATACGCAAGGTACATGTTTCTGCAATTTAGGAAGTGTGCACTTGGGCAAAATGTCAGGCACTGCTGGTTTCAAATTCTTGTCTTTCAGATGCCTGCTGATTTTTGCAAGACATAAATAGCATTCATTATAATTTACACCAACACACACAAAGAGACACACACTGAAGATAAGGAACATTCCTGAAAAGAAGAGGAAGAAAAAAAAAGGAAGGCTACAACTAACATTTCTCTTCCATTCCTTTAATAATTGCCTGGGCAAAGTTCTAAAGATACTGACTGATGCATTGTTTGAACCCACCTGGGCAGAGAGATGCTTGAGTAGGGATAGGCATTCTTATCATAGAATCATAGAAGTAGGGTCGGAAGGGACCTTGTAGATCTTCAAGTCCGAGCCCCTGCCTGGGCAGGAGGGAAACTGGGCTCAAATGACCCCAGCCAGGTAGGCATCAAGCCTCTTCTTAAAGACCCCCAGGGTAGGAGCCAGCACCACTTCCTTTGGAAGTTGATTCCAGATCCTAGCTGCCCTGACTGTGAAGTAGTTCTTACGGATGTCTAATCTAAACCTACTCTCCAACAACTTGTGGCCATTATTCCTTGTTATCCCGGGGGGCGCTAGGGGAAACAAAGTCTCCCCCAAACCCTTCTGGTCCCCCCTAGTGAGTTTATAGACGGTCACCAGGTCCCCACTCAGCCTTCTCTTGTGAAGGCTGAACAGGTTCAGGTCCCGTAGCCTCTCATTGTAGGGTCTGCCCTGCTGTCCCCGGATCATGCGGGTGGCCCTCCTCTGGACCCTCTCAATGTTGTCCACATCCCTCTTGAAGTGGGGTGCCCAGAACTGGACACAGTCCTCCAGCTGTGGCCTGACCAGTGTTGCGTAGAGGGGGAGGATCACCTCCTTGGCCCTACTTGAGATGCACCTGTGGATGCACGATAGGGTCCGGTTGGCCCTGCT
>NW_005842229.1:633225-636363 GCF_000455745.1 Alligator sinensis
AGCCCACCCTTGCAACCTATCCAGGTCTTTCTGCAGTCTTTCCCTCCCTACTAGCATGCCCACCTCACCCCATATTTTGGTATCATCAGCAAATTTAAACAGGTTGCTTTTCACCCCGTCGTCCAAATCGCTGATAAATCAATTGAACAGTGCGGGCCCAAGGACCGAGCCCTGGGGGACTCCGCTGCGCACTTCCCCCCAGGTCGAATATGACCTGTCCACCACCACCCTCTGAGTACAACCCTTCAGCCAATTTGCAATCCATCTGACTGTGTAGGCATCAATGCCACAGTTGCCCAGTTTTTTAATGAGGATGGGGTGGTTGACAGTGTCAAAGGCCTTGCTGAAGTCCAGAAAGACTACATCCACGGCGACACCTGCATCCAATGCTTTTGTGACCTGATCATAAAAGGCAATCAGGTTGGTTTGACATGACCTGCCCCTAATGCAGCACTCCAACACCAAGTGACAAATCCATGAACTATAGGTAAGCCGAATACACTTAGATGCCCTTGCAGTCAGGGTAGGTCTACAGCAGTGTAGTGAAGACCCTGGGCGTGATTACACAAGATGTTTACTGCAGAGTAGATTAATTAGCTCCATAGTAATGTTGCATGTCTACATGTGTGGCTCTATTAGGCTGGAGTAAATTGATTAAACCTGCAGCAGGGTAGTACTTGTAAAATACACTGTCCTGCTGCAGAGTTTTTTTACCCTGCAGCAGCACATGTTTGGACATTGCCCTGGCTGGCTGCCTGTTGACTAGCCCCACACTGGAGAACTCCATGCCTTAGGCAGCCCCTACGCAGCACGTTGAGCTGCGGGGAGCAGCCCCAGGCTGGCAGGCTGACCAACAGGACCCCTGCCAGTCAGGGCTGATCTGACCCAGTTCAACACACTGCAGTTGCAGGTACATGTTAAAAAAGCGTGCCCAGGAGCAATACATTTGTGTGTGATATGTACCAGCTTTGCATTAATTGCAGGTGTAGCTGCACCCCCTGGGTTCTAGAAGCACTTGAGCAATTGCAGCATGGAGCTCATTATAGGCTAATTTATCTTGCTGCAAGTTCCTTTGTGCTATTCTATTTCTTGTATCCAAGCTGTCTCAAGTATCTCTACTGGACACTGCAGTCTGCTATTGTTGTAATCTAAATGCCAAGAATGTGTGTAGAGTGTGTAAAGATGAGGGGTGGCCTAAACACATGCACACCTTAACCTTTCTGTTAGTTGCTGTCTTCATCTCTCTTTTCCTGCCCTTCAGCATGTTAACTACAGTCACTTAGACCTCCTTGTATTCAACACATTCAAGTTCAGGAATAATGAAGAAGGCTGTCACTATAAATTATGTTGTGGTGCTATCACTGGGTTATGGGAGAGTTCAGGCAAGCAAGTTTAAGGGAATCTAGAGAGAGTCTTTGATAGAACACACTTCTTGTGTGTAAGTTCCATGAACTTCGGCTGTCTCTATACTTTGTTAGCGTAACCTTTAGGCCTTCAAAAATCTATTTATTGCTTCAAAGTTCAGGCAGTTGACTGTGCCCTTATAGCACCCAAAAGGCCCCCAAACATTCTATACTAGCTACACAAGATAAAGCGGATCAGGGCTTGTCTAACTGGTCAGCCTGCCTGAAGAACCCACCTTCCCTTAGAAGGCTGTGCTGGTGATGTGAACACACATGGTGTTTCAGGAGCTTCACCTTTTGATATCCTACCTGCTGGTCAACAGGAATTATTTTCCTTCACAACTCAGGAGAATTGTCTGAAGAGGTTTATCTTCCCTTACCAGAATTTGTTGACTCCTCTCCATTTTTTGGCGGTTTCAAAGGGACTATCTAGCCACAGACAGGGTTGTTGCTAATTGTAATTTTAGGGATTTTCTAACTTCTGATTGTGAAGTTTGCCAGATTCTTTCTGACCTGCTGGTGGATTAATTAGCAATGGATTTACATGTATTTATTTCCTAATAACTACCAAAGCTTTAGAGCTACGTGTTGGAGACTTAATGACACAAGGGAGATTTTCAAATGTACATTGAATTATTATTCACAACTCGGATTTCAATTTCAGCCAAGTTGGGAAAGAGATACAAACTGCAGCATGCTCGCAATAATCAGATATAAAAATCCACTGCACAGCATGACTTGCCTGTTTCCTAAAACAAACTGTATATGTAATTAGCCTAGAACAGCTTTGGCTTTTTGCTGAAACATCATGCTGCAAGAGCAGATATTCATCCAGCACCATCTTTTATATATCTCTATCACACTGTTTGTTTCCAGGTGTTTCCTTCCTATTTTACATAACTTTGTAATTATTTTACTCTAAGCCTACTCCCTGTGCTTCCCGAGTTTAATCTCATGTTATTATTTCCATTAAGAATGACTGTAAAGCACTTGCAGGTTTTTATTTCCCTCCTGTTCCTATACTATATTTACTTAAATGCAAGATGAGGTTTTCCCTCAAAACAACATGAGGAACACTCATCTTAGATTCGAGTACAGGCCTGGGGCAAGCAGCAGTTGTGGCTTTGGCTGGGGTCATGCAGCAGGGTAGGGGATGCAGAGTAGTTGTTGGGGTGCGGAGAGCATGAGTTAGAGGGATGTGATGCAAAGGAAGCACAGGGGAAGGGCTGCACTGAGCTACAGTAGCTCTCCTGCCACCATGTGCTCCTCCTTGCTCCATGCACCTCTACCTCTGCACTCCCCATTTCACTGTGTTCCCCCTTCTCCTGCATCCCCTCCCTGCTCAGCACTCTCACATCGTGTGAGCTTCCTCCCCACACTCTGCACTGCACCATGCTCCCCTGTGGTCTCCCTTGTGTTGTAAAAATGTCTCACCTCACTACACAAAAGGATTCACAGCTGAGAACTGTAATCTCATTACACAAAAGGCTTCACAGCTAAGAACTGTAAACTGCAAATTGTTTCTTCTCTCCCCCACCACTGCGGGGCCAGGAGGGGGGGGGCCTGTTAGGGGGAGAGCACAGTCTGAACAATGCTTGGTTCACGATAAGGCTGACGCCTGTGGGAACACAGATTAGTTACTGCCTGCTTTGCACATAAACTTTGTAGAAAACTGTAGCAAATCACAGATTGCCACAATGGGATCTTGTTCATGAGAGGTATAAAAATGTATCTT
>NW_005842229.1:636922-639255 GCF_000455745.1 Alligator sinensis
GACCAGGTCTGAGACTAAGGCTGAGTCTAGCCACCCCGATTCTGCCTGACAAGGTAGTGTCTAACGCAAGGGGGCTCAGCTGGAACCTCGTGACCCCGACTGCCCCCGATCCTCCCCAGACCCATTGGAGTGCTCTCCAGTCTGACCAGCCCCCCCTCCAAGAACCAAGATCAACTCGAAATCAGAATCCAAGCTACCAGTGTCCACTGTGGGAGGTAATGACGGGTGAGGGGACACTGCCTTTGTTTACGTCCCCTTTAACACCTCAGATTTATTCAGTTGGAAAAATCAGAATCCCTCATTCAGAGAGGATCCAGAGAAGAAGCAAAATTTGTTCCGGTCGGTTGGACAGACTCATCGCCCCACCTGGGCTGATATTCAAATGATGTTACACACCCTTCTAAACCCTGAAGAGAGGTGTTTAGTACAGGGAACAGCAGACTGGATAGCTGAGGAGCGTTTGTCGACGGGAGAGGGAGGAAATATGCGGGACATATGCCCAATTGAGAGTCCCAATTGGGATAATTCAGTGGTTGGAAGACAGCGTAACCACAATTATTTAGGAATTATAGTGGAAGCCCTGGGTAAGGCAGTGCCACGGGTGACCAATCTTTCCAAATTGTATGAAGTCCGTCAGGGAAAGGATGAATCTCACTCCGTTTTCCTGGAGCGCTTGTTTGATGCCTTTAAGAAGTTTAGTGATTTAAGCCCTGAAGCCATAGAAAATCGGCGCATGGTGAATCTGATGTTTATTGGGCAGGCGGCCCCAGATATAAGAAAAAAGCTGCAAAAGACTGAGGGGGCAGCGGGCAAACCGCTTTCAGAACTCGTAGAGATTGCGTATAAAGTTTATGGGAATCGTGATCAGGTAGGAGCGAGGAAAAGCGTGGACAAAAACAGATGACAATGTTAGCAGCTGCCTTGGGCAAAAGCTCAAATATCGGTGGGGGAAGGAAGGAGAAACCTGCAGGGGGGCAGAAGAAAGGAACAGGCTGATTTAAGCCTGATGAATGTGCATATTGCCGGGAGAAAGGTCACTGGAAGAGGGATTGCCCTAAGCTGAAAGACAAACAGAAGGAAAGTCAGCGGGGGGGCCGCCAGATGCGGGCAGATTCCTCGGGGGAAGATTCAAGCTGAAGGAGACTGGGATCTGAAACCACCACCCTGCAGGCCAGTGCCTGGAAAGATCCCATGGTGAGAATAAGGGTCGGTGGTAGAAACTATGAGGTTCTAGTGGATACTGGAGCCACGTTTTCTATGATCCCTGTAAAGCCCCCTTTAGCTAAAGGAAGTGGAAAGCATGTAACTGTAGAAGGCATTGAAGGAAGGCGAATTAAATTACCTATGTGTAAGCCTCTCCTCACAAATTGGAAATGACACTTTGGAACATGCTTTCGTAGTTTCCCCCGCTTGCCCCGTAGCTCTCCTGGGATGGGACTTACTAACAAAACTACAAGCTGAAATTTTCTTCCGTGAGGATCAAATTGTTGTGCGGCTGCCGGTAAAACAGGGCTCGAATTACCAAATGGCCCTCCGAGGAGTTGAAACTCTGTCAAAAGCCAAAGGAATTGAGATTTTAGAGAATGTTGATCCATGTGTGTGGGCGGATGGGACTCCTGCCCGGGCAAAATGCATTACTCCAGTCAAAATTCCTCTGAAGGAAGGAGAGGGTCCTGTATGTGTGAGACGGTATCCTCTGAAAAAAGCCACCTGCACGAGTTTGAAGCTGCTGATTGAAAAATTCAAGCAGTATGGGTGGTTAATAGAGGGATCATCCCCCTTTAACACCCCAATTCTGGGGGTGCCCAAGACAGATGGCACCTCCTTTAGGTTGGTGCAAGACCTGAGAGCTGTAAACAAAAAGGTTTTAGTGGATCATCCTATGGTTCCAAATCGACACACCATTCTGACCCAAGTTCCAGCAGATGCCAAGGTATTCTCAGTATTAGATCTGAAAGATGCTTTCTTCTCTATTCCGCTACACGAAGACAGTCAGAAATTGTTTGCCTCTGAATGGGAGGACTCAGACACGTATCATAAGACTCAATTGTTATGGACAGTGTTAGCCCAGGGATTTGTCTCATCCCCCCCATATCTTTGGAACAGCATTGCAGAAAGACCTGGAGCATTGGAAAGGGAGACACCCTGAGGTGGTGGTGTTGCAGTATGTTGATGATTTATTAATAGCAAGTCCCGATGTGCAGATGGGAAAGAGAGCGACAGAATCCTTGCTGAATACCCTGGGAAAGAAAGAGTATAAGGGGTCACAGGAAAAGGCTCAAATTTGCCAGCCAAAGGTCACCTTTTTGGGTTATGAGATTGAGGAGGGGGTT
>NW_005842229.1:643269-675337 GCF_000455745.1 Alligator sinensis
TTTCTCTCTATTCCTTCCTTAGCTTCTGTGACCTTGGCCTTGTGGCAGAAATGTCTCATCTCACTACATAAAAGGTTTCACAGCTGAGAATTGCAAATTGCTTCTTCTCCTCTCTCCCCCACCACTGCGGGGCCAGGAGGAGGGGGGTCCTGTTAGGGGGAGAGAACAGTCCGAACAATGCTTGGTTCACGATAAGGCTGGTTCCTGTGGGAACACAGATTAGTTACTGCTTGCTTTGCACATAAACTTTGCAGAAAACTGTAGCAAATCACAGATTGCCACAATGGGATCTTGTTCATGAGAGGTATAAAAATGTATCTTCGGGCGTGGCTAGGGGTCGACACGGCTTTGAGTATTGAACTCCCTTGTCGATCTGTTTGCAAACAATAAACTGAAATGGATCCAACCTGAGTGTGACTCTCTCCTTGAGGTGTATTGGAAAAGCCTCCAGGGGCACGAAACTAGCCGTTTGTGCAACACTTGTACCATGCTCCTTCCCCTGTGACCTCACTGCACTGCACTCCCCTTATCCCACACCATGCACCCACTCCCCCGTGCTCTGTTGTTACATGGTTGGGGCTAGGGCCACTACTACTGCTTGGCCAAACTGGTTGTTCTGTGTCCTGGGAAAAGACAGAACCAGAGTAGCTGCATAGGGTAAGGGGTGGGAGGAGAGGCAGACAAAGTGGGGGCAGGGCAAGTGGTGGAGTGGGCAAGCATTGGTGGGGGGAACAGATGGCAAGGGGACAGGCACCAGGGGGCAGGCATGGAGTGGTGTAACTCCTAGGGGGACAGGCAACAATGGGGGACAGGCACCAGAGAGGGACAAGTGGCAGGGGTGATAGGAGGCACGGGTCAGACACTGAGGGGGCAAGGGATAGAGGGCAGGCCACCTGCTGCAATGGTAGGGGGGATGAACTTGGCAGTGTGGTGGGAGAAACCTCCCTAAGGTTCGTTGTCTAGCTGTAATTTGATAGACAGACAACGCGGGTAAAGACAGACAGCTGTTTATTTGCTCGAGCAAAGACCATAATGCAAGCAAAAGGCAAAATGGCCCCCCCTAAAGGGTGAGGCGATCTTTTATACTTATTACAATAAGGCAAGACTTACAGGGTTAACAAAAAAGCAATATTTGGGCAGTGCTTTACAAATCTTTGTAACAGCATATTTCTATTAAGCTGAACTAGCACTTTTTTAAAAGCTAAAAGTTAAGTAACAGTAACATTATAATATGTTAGCAAAACCTTACACAGTAGTAGATATTTCTCAAGGACACAACCACTGCACCCAGAACAATGGCTTCCCTGTCTTATCTTACTTCTTGCTGTAGCTGATTTTTCAGCACACAGACACAGATCCACTTTTTAACTCAGAAAATGTTTAATATAGTTAAAATGATGACTTGACACAAGCAAAGGCTTAGCTATCATTCTGCCTTGTGGTCAGCTGCATTGCTAGGCCACAGGTCATGCCTTATATTCAGCTGTAAAGCTAATACTTCTTAATAATCCAAATTATTGTTAACCTAACAGTATGCTATCAGAAAACTATTCTATTTCAGGGTAATAACAAACATGCTTACCACAGCAGGCCACCTGCTGCAATGGTAGGGGGGATGAACTTAAGATGATTTTCCAATAATTAGATTCTAAACATGAAAAATAATTACCTCCTCACCGTAATTTTCCATGTCTAGAATCTATTAACTAGGGGATTCTCTTAAAGTCAATGTTATCTTGGATTCAGGTAAATACAATAGTTGTTCTAAATTGTGTAAAACTGAAAAGATCTCAAAGCTAAGAAACTAGGGCCCACTTGGGCTTCTACTGACATTTCAGTTTCCTAGCTTTCTAAAGCATAGTGTTGGCTTTTGGTCTGACCCTTTAACCAAATTCAGGGCAAAGTTGGCTTTGTGAGAAGGATAAATTGGTGGCATAAAGTAGGCATGATAGTACTGGTGTAATTTCAGAAAAAATGCACGCAGCACCTTGTTTTCCTAAACTCACTAGACACAAATAACAGGAGACATTTCCTTGCTCAGGAATCCCCATGTCTGCTATCTGAGCATTGTGTCCCAAACCTACATTTCTTTCTTTTTCCTGGCTTCTGTTCCCAATTTCTTCTTGGTTTTTTGCTTCCAAGACAATCTAGCCGCAACAAATATCTTAGCTGATGAGTTTGCAATTCAGGGAACCACTCATTTCACAAAACTTAGCTCTGACTTACCATTGGAGCCAAGGTGGCAGCCTTCCTTGTTTGCAGCTGCCTTCGCTGTATCTAGAAGTTGGCTTAAAGGAGATTTATGATTGTATTTAGGTCTAAGACATTGGATACACTCACCTGCTTCTGTCACTAGAACTGCTGGTAGCAAGCAGCAGCTGCTACCAGCAAGCCACAGGAGTGGGCGCACATCCATGGACTCCAGCAGTTCTTTGTGGTTCTAGGGACTCTGGCTTAACTTTCTATTGAGCCTACAAGATTGTCTTCACTGGAAGACCAACAACCTACTAAGCACAAAAGAACAAAAACACTCGGTCAGGAATAAAAGGGACAATTTCTCTTTTAGGCAGAAATTACTAGATGGGAGCCAGATAGAGATACAGGGACTCGGTGGCTGTGTCCCCAGGAGCAGGGGCACGTAGGTGCCATAGGGGAAAAGCAGTGGCACAAATTTGTGCTGCTGCTTTTTGCCCTGGTGCACGCCTCTACATGTGGAATTAGTGTGGGGAAAAATGCTCAGGGTGGGGTAGGGGAGGCTGGGGTCAGCACTTCAGCTGGCCCTAGCAGCCTTACCTGGGGTCCTGGCGGCCTCCCAGGGCTCCAGCAGCAGTAATCTAGGTGCATGGAACCTGGTTGGCAGCTCGAGTGTGACTCTGGCCGGGCAGGCTCCAGATTCGGGCAGCACATACAGCTGCCCTGTGTGCCACCCTCCTTTTTTCTGGCGCACATTTTTTTGATGCTGGGATTTCCTGGTATCAAAAAAACCCACCACACTGCAAATTAGCAGCATGGTAAATGCCTGCATGTGCAGTGTGTGCATTCTGCAGTACTGTGAATGGGTCTGTGGTGCCACAAACCGCACGTGTGCGCCCTTCTGATGCGCCCAATGAGGGTATCTTGAAGAAACTTGAACTTCCATCAAAGGATAGGAGAACCTTAGGTAAACTATACAAATATGTAAACTATATATTGACTGAAAATCCTTATTTTTAATCTAATGGTGTATTCCTACTATTCTGTAAACAATGTTTGTTTTAAAGAGGCTTTTGGTTTACTATATACCTCTAGTCATCAACTCCTGAAGGGTTGAACTACAGGTACCTGAACTCAGCTGTACCTGTGGGGTTAGATTAATTGATTCCCAATGTACTGTAGTACTGGACTTTGTCTAAGAGTGGGAGAACTGTAGAATTGTGGAATTCTGTCTTACAAGATGTAAAAGCATGAGGTGTGACACCTGATAGATTCACTCAGAGAAACCGTAGAGAAAAGAGGGATGGCAATCATAAAAAATGATATTAAGGTATTCTCTATTTAATTGGGAAAACATGAAATGACAACATAGTTCAAGACACATCAAAAGCACTTAGTAATAAATGTGTGAGGCATAGGGACCCTGCTGAGAAAGTGTCCCTAAACTGTAATACAGAATAGTGTAACTATTTAGAGCGAGAAAAGAAGAGAAGAGGAACCAGCAATTAACTTCCAGCCTTTGTTTCTCCAGGCAGCTGTTTTCATTAGATTGCAGCTCCCTTTAAAATAATATTAACATCCTCAAGGCACAAAACATATTTCCAAATTGTTATTAATGGGTTTTGTAGATGGAAGAGGAAATAACAGATTGTTGATAAACAATGCAGCAACTTACAGCTTTACGTGAAATCTGTTCCACAGCAGAAGAAAGCAATCCAATAAAATAACACTGGACTGGACTGGTCAGGCTACCTGAGGACATCATCTCTCTGTAGAAAGTTACATGTTCCTGCTTTTGGGCTATACATAAAAAGAATTACACAGCTTTGAATTAGGTTTACCAATGTTTTGTTTTCTTTAGATGAATGCTACTAATATAAGAGTTGTTCTCTACATAACTAACTGTTTTTTGAGGGTCAAGGTGTGGTGCTATATAGCAAGACAGGTATCATAACTAGGTTTGGGTATTTGACTGGTCAAATAAAGTTCAGTCGATTGACCAGTCAAATATTGGTAAGAAATTATAACAAACTGCCAATAAGTCCAAATAATACACAGAAAATGCACACATTTTCATTTAAAAATGTATCAAAAAAATAAAAACCACATTTCTGTCAATAAGACTATAAAAATGTAGTTTTTTGGTAAAATTGCTATAAGCTTTGACCAGTCAAAAAGTATGCAACCAATTGACAATATCTGACTAGTCAATTAACCAGCTTGCCATCTCTAATCATAACACACAGTGGTTTCAAAGAAAGGTAGCTAAAATCAAAGAAAGAATACCACACCTAAGGACATTGATCAGGCTGCAGTTGGAGTACTGTGTCCAGTTCTGGGCGCTGCACTTCAGGAGGGATGTGGACAGCATCGAAAGGGTCCAGAGGAGGGCCATCCGCATGATCAGGGGGCAGCAAGGCAGGCCCTATGAGGGGAGGCTACAGGACTTGAACCTGTTCAGCCTCCATAAGAGAAGGTTGAGAGGGGATCTGATGGCCGTCTATAAACTTATCAAGGGGGACCAGCAGGCATTGGGAGAGTCCCTGTTCCCCCAAGCACTACCAGGAGTTACTAGGAATAACGGCCATAAGTTGACTGAGAGTAGGTTCAGGCTAGATATCAGGAGGCACTACTTCACAGTCAGGGTGGCTAGGATCTGGAACCAACTTCCAAGGGAAGCGGTGCTTGCTCCTATGCTGGAGGTCTTCAAAAGGAGGCTAGATAATCACCTTGCCAGGGTCGTTTGACCCCAGCATTCTTTTCTGCCCATGGCAGGGCTTGATGATCTGCTCAGATCCCTTCCGACCCTACCAACCAGGAAACAGCTATGAAACTATAAGATTAGTCATATTGAGGTACTTGGCAAAATTAATCATTTATGGGGCTTGACTGACTTAACCTATTATATCTTTTTAAAGTACAGCACTGTGTTTATGTAGAGAACATTTCCCTCAACAGGAATTTTAAACTTCCAGAAGTATAACTTCCATGAACTATTTAGATTTATTTTTAAAATTACAATCTGTGAAAACACTCCAAGATGCAAAAAAGGGAAGGAACACATGATTTCTAGCTCAGTGGAGAGCAGAATCTATGACCAAACACAATAGGCACAGTGAAGATTTACAGCAATAATTCCAAATGCTGCATATTTACTATCATAGAATAATCAATGAGGGCAGGATTTAAATATTTTACATAGGCCTTATTTCAGATCTTTTTAAAGTAATGGCATAATATTGGATATATAAATAGATGCAGAGGGAGAACTGGATATAGCTTATTGATTAACATGAGTTCAGAGTGGAGCTCAGATAGATTTCTCTTTGGCCTCAGGAAATTCACTTCAGAACCTGCAAAGAGAATCATGCAGCTCCCTCTCCAGTAACATTTTTGGATATGACCATCAAGCACTAGGGCTTACCATACCTTTTGGCCTGAAAGAGCTTGACGTTTATGATCTTCTGTGTTAGCCACCTGTGCATTTTTCCCCCAGGAATTTGAAAATGAGAAAATGTGAGAAATGATGTGTAGGGACTTATACTTTGCTGGCCTGAGAATGCGCTCTCATAGCTTTTAATATGCCCAATGTTCTTGTAACAGCTTGTGTTGAATGTGTAGGACCTGGTGTACGTGAAGGTCTTTAATTACTGTGACACCTGCTGGACGGGTAATACAGCAGTGCACAGGCAGTCCTGCAAACTCTTGGACTTCGTTGTGGATAACTTTTTGAGATAGATGGTGGAGAGGCCTAGAGGAAAGTTCTTGATTTGTGGCTCTCAAGCAGGTAGGAATTGGTCAAGAATATGAAGGTGGAAGGCAGTTTGGGTGACCATGAACTGATAGAGTTCAAGATCCTAAGAAAAGGAAGGAAGGAGAACAGCAGAATACAGACAGAAGAATTGGATGGGAGGTATTCTAGGGTACTTAACGAGTCGACTGAAGTAATTTCAAAGTCATTGGCTATTATCTTTGAGGAGTAGGGGAGGTCAGGTGAGGTCCCAGATGCCTGGAAAAGGGGAAAATGCAGTGCCCATCTTAAAAAAGAGGAGAATGTTCCAGGGAGTTACAAGCCACTCAGTCTGACCTCAATACCTGGAAAGATCATGGAGCAGGTCATCAAAGAATCTATTTCTAAGCACCTGGACAAGAACATGGAGATCAGGAACAGTCAACACAGATTCAACAAGTCATGCTTGACCAACTTGATCTAACAAGGTGAGAGACCCTGTGTTGGGGAAAGAGCAGTGGATGTCAATACCTTGATTTTAGCAAGACTTTTGACACTGTTTTCCATTACATTTGCATTTGTAAGCTAAGAAAGTACACTCTAGATAAAAGTATGGTGGCAAATTAGGTTGATACATAACTGGATAGATCATTGTGCTCAAAGAGTAGTCATCAGTAGCTTGACCTGAGCGATACTCACCTGGGGCATACCCTCGGCCAGCAGCGTGGCCCTTATCAAATGGAGGCATTGGTGCTGCAGCGAGAGCTCCCTATTGGCCCCTGCCTGCCTTTACCACCTCGACAGGTGAGGCAGCTGGAGTAATATCTGGGGGGCCAGAGACAGGGCAAAAGGCAGAAGAGGCCCGATGGCAGGAGAATGGAGTTGGGGATCCTGAGATGCCGGGAGAATGCCCCACTGCCAGGATAAGCGTCTGGGAGGGCACTGAAGAGGCAGCGATGGCCCCGCTGTGGGAGTGAGCAAGAAGGGAGGAAGGAGGATAAGAGGTGGCTTGGGAAGGTGGAAGGGCAGGTGCCCCAAGCAGCCGGTTCCATTTTTTTCTTTTTCTTTTTCTTTGATCCAGCATTTATCCGGAGGCCGCTGGAGTGAGAAAGGCGGGGACAGTCTTCTCTCCAGCTGCTTGGCTGAAGATGAGAGTTCCCATGCTCATTAAGTGGTTGCGCGCCGCCAATTAAGCCAGGCACGGCTGCAATTAGAAAAGAAGAGCGGGGAAGCCCGGAGCTGGGGAAGGAACCCCGAAGCCGCAGGAAAACCCAGAGCCACAGAGGAGCTTCTGAAGAGCCCCAGAGGACATCTGGGACCCAGTCCTTTCCCCCTCCCCCGCTCCCCCGGGTCTAAAAGAAAACCCTTCGGGATTTCACGGAAAAAATAAGAGCAAACAATAAATAAAAGGAGAAAAGAAAGAGCTGCTTCGGACTGGTTAATTCAGGTACTATCCCTTCTCCCAAAACCTTGGAAGTTGTCTATAAACTAACTAGGGGGGACCAGCAGGGAACCCTCTATAAACTTACTAGGGGGGACCAGCGGGGAATGGGAGAGACTTTGTTCCCCTGAGCGCCTCTTGGAGTAACAAGGAATAACGGCCATAAATTGTTAGAGAATAGGTTCAGACTAGACAATAGAAGGCACTACTTGACAGTCAAGGGAAGTGGTGCTGGCTCCTACCTTGGGGGTCTTTAAGAGGAGGCTTGACAATTACCTAGCTGGGGTCATTTGAGCTCAGTTTTCTCTCCTGCCCAGGGCAGGGGGTCAGACTAGAAGATCTGCAAGGTCCCTTCTGACCCTATATCTATATCTATATCTATATCTATATCTATATCTATATGTATATCTATATCTATATGCCGAGTGGAACTTGACGGTTGGTCTAGGTGGAGGCGGGTAGTCACCACCTCCCCCTCATTAATACCTCTTAATCATCAAAGTCATGGCAGGCGGGAAGAGAGAGCACTGGACCCCACCTAGACCGAGCAAACTGGGTTCCACTCACCCTGATGGGACCAGTGTATGTCATCAGGATGTAAGAATGCATGTCCATACCTGGTAGCTACCGGACAATGTCTAATTGGGAGGAGATATCCAGCAGGATTTCTCATGGGACTATCCTAACCATAGTACTATTTAAATATCTTGATTAATGACTTAGAGGATGGGATTGAGTGCTCACTTAGCAAATTTGCAGATGACACCAAGATGGGTGGAGCTGCTGACACTCTGGTGGATAGGATTAAGATTTAGAATAACCTTGATAAACTGGAGAATGGTCCAAAATTAATTAAATTAAATTCAACAAGGACAAAGGGAACATCCCATACTGAACAGAACAGCACGCACAAATATAGTCTGTGGAATGACTGGATACATGCAGTATTGCATAACAGATTATTGTGGACCATAGGAGCCAACAGTATGCTCTTATTGCAAAAAAGCTAATGGCATACTGGGCTATATTAATAGGAGTGATGCATGCAAGTCAAGGAAAGTGATTCTTCTGCATTGTATCTGGAGTACTATGTCCAGTTTTGGGCACCACACTAGTGGAGAGCAACATAAATGATTAGGAGTCTAGGAAACATGACTTATGAAAAAAAAACTTCTGTGAATCTGTGAACTAGTCTTCTTTAGTATGGAGAAGAGAAGATAGAGTGGATATTTGGTAACAGTCTGCAGAGACTAGAAGGGTGGTTATAAAAATGGTGATAGATATTCTCTGAGACCATAGGAGACTGGACAAGAACCAATGGTCTTAAATTAAAGGAAAGGTAATTTAGATTGGATATTAAGAAGAACTTTCTCAGTAGGAGGGTGCTTAAGAACTGGAACAGATTACCTAGAGAAGTTATGGAATTTTATCCTTGGAATTTTTTAAGAGCAGGTTAGGCAAAATTTGTCTAGGATAGTTTACAGGGATGATTCTAGTCTGAGCAGGGGGGTGGACTACATTACTTCATGAGATATGTTCTGGTCCTACTTTTTATGATTCTAAATTTAGGTAGATTGGAGGGTTAGTTTTGATGAGGTATTTTAGGTTATGTAAAAGCTGTAGAGGCTTAATTGAAAGATAGCTTTCTGTGAGTATAAAAATCCAAATAAAATACAGTGTTTCTTTCACATGAGAATTTTATGAGCAAGAATAAAAAAAAAGAACAGCCTCAGAATTTTTAAAACAGATTTATTATTATTTATTAATATAGCATCTATGAGCCCTAGTTATGAACCAAGACACCATTGTGTTAGGCAAATTACAAATGCAAAATAAAAAGTTTGTCATAACTCCAAAGCTGCTTCTATCAGAGAGAAGCATGTTATGAGGAACAGGTTTGTAGATGTATTGTGCTCTGAAGAGGTAATTTAATATCAAATGTTAATTAGCCAAGTATGCAGAGATAAATCTATCTTTTTCAGGAAAACCAGTCAGTTTAGAGCTTTAATTTGGATTGCTTGGTGATATTGCTTATGTAACACTTATGATCATGCTTAGTATATTTAGAATCATCTGATATTTAACGTCGCTGCAAACTGAATATCTGCATTAATCTGAATAAAAGATTGAGGGGAAAAATCCCTAAGATTATGCAGCAAAACTGTTTTTTTGTCGCAGTGCTTCAGAGCTCAGAAAAAGCACACACACATTACATGATGCTAACAATACCAGATTGCATCCTCAATGGATATCTTTCATCTGGACATAACTTTTTGCTTATTTCTGGGGACTTAACTTGGATCCGGGCTCATGGTAGCACACCAATAATACCATTATTCCCTATGAGGCTATTAAATACACTATTAGATATATTCCCCTACATTCCCTATGAAGCTGTTAGATAAACTATTAGATACACTGCACAGTTTAAGTAAGTGGATTATGTACAGCAAAGTCTATAGAGACTAGCAGGCATGGATGCTATGGCTGAGGCCAGGGGTGGATTCAGAGGGGTTCAGTGGTGCAGTTGCACTTCCCTTTGATTCCTGCTTCACCTAAACTTTAAAGCCAACTGTGTGGCAGTAACATTTCTATTCAGATAATGTTGAGTCACTTGATTTGATGGCTTATTATCAACTCCCTAATTCCTGCTAATCTCTCTCCCCACTATAGGTGTTAATGACCCTCTAATCCTTTTTAATGGTCTTGATGTTTCACTATTCAAACTATCTTTTCTTCTACAATTCTGCTGTTTGTTAGCCATTCCTGGTAATGTCTCTCTTCTTATTTACAGTGCTGCAGGCTGGTTTTAGTTCCAGTTAAAAACCTACACTCAGGTGTAGAAATGACTAGAAGCAAAGTACTGGAAGCACTAGCCATGTGTAGATGAAACGAGAGGTGTGTGTGCACGACACTTTAAAGCAGGCTAAATGCTTTTGCACCACTTCAATGGTGTTGGTGTTTGCATGCCTCAGTGGCATATTGCACATTAATTCCAGCCGCTGTAGGCAATTCAGTGGCGTAATGTGCCTTAAATGACTTGGGGCGCAGCAAACTAAAACTCCTTCAGGGAGTTTTAGTTTGCTGCCCCTACAGCCACGGAGCAAAGCACTGGGCTTCATGCAGCTCCATGGCTCTGCAGGAAGCCCTGCAGGCAGCCTGACAGGAGCCTGGGAAAGCAGCTCCATCCAAGAAAAGCAGCAAGCATGATCTTTTTTTTCCCCCCCTGGAGCCTGCCTGCCTGCCTGAGCTGCTTGGGGACCCAGTGCTTCCCTCTGTGGCTGTGGTGCCCCTCAGGCCCACCCGAGTCAGGTGCCCGCCGGTGGCGAGTCAGGTGCCTGTGTGTGGGTACTGCCTGGGGGGCAGCTGCCGCTGCCATGGCACCAGCCCCCCCCCGACCAGGGACCACTCCGCATGCCGGCAGCTCACCCTCCCCTCCTTGCTGGCGAGGCAGGTAAATCAGCAGGGTGTGTGCATGACATGGGGGGTTAATCAGCCCTGAATTGAAGCGGTGTTTTTTAAAACCCACGGCTTCAATTTAGGGCCCCCATTTCATCTATGGGATCCTTTGACCCTAGCTGACTTCCTGCCCTTGGGGCAGGGGGCTGGACTCGATGATTTCCTGAGGTCCCTTCCAGCCCTAATGTCTATGAAATCTACACAATCCCACTGTCAAGATGCTCAAGAAGGCTAGATTTTGAATAAGAGATTTACATTTAACTTTAATGACTACAGGGTTAATGATACAATATCCTTTGACTATTTTTTGCCTAGTTTGCTGTATTTCTTAAAACTTTACATATACTATAGCAAATCAGTGCAGATTCCAATAGGTATATTTGTTTTTGCTTTGATCTTATAATTAATAATGTAATGCTAGCTCCCTATCATATTAGTAAAGCTTCTAGTTTTGCCTTAACTGGAGAAACATATGTGCTGTGTTATATGTGATGGTGTGCCACACAATCTACACTCTCGCTTTTCAAAATCCTAGATCTGCCCATGGTTGAAGCTCAAGACAAGAGGTTTCAACAGTAGCTATGGATGAAGCTACTACATAGCATCTTTTGAAATCTCTTGCCTTTAGAAGGCTTTATGGCCTCCATGCTCCACATCAAAGGGGAAAGATTTGACTGGTAGATCCATGTAGTTGATGGATTCCCTGGCCAGTCATATCCTCCAAACCAACTTGATGCAAGACAGAGGAAGACCTCAATGATCATCACAGCCATGCATAATATCCAGAGGCTCAGCATAAAACCACTCACCTCATGTTTCACCTGTATGAACGTCACAAACTCATTTTTAAAATGGATGAAACTCCCCTTTTATGAATTGTTTCTTTCTTATTTTGAACATATATATAGGCAAGTAGAAATACAGGTGCAGCCATATTATAGATATATAAAGCTTTAGATGCTCACATATATATATATATATATATATATGAACTTGAGACACTCATACAGGTTTAACATGAGATGAGTGGTTTTATGCTGAGCCTCTGGATATGTGCGGCTGTGATCACTAAGGTCTTCCTCTGTCTTGCATCAAGTTGGTTTGGAGGATATGGCTAGCCAGGGAATCCATCAGCTGCATGGATCTAGCAGCCAAATATATATATATAAAATGTGGGTGCACCTGTATTTCTGTTTGCCAAAACAGAAATGTTTAAAGATAACTGCAAAGCTCTGATGAGAAGTGATTAAGTCTCAGATTAATGAGTTTAACACCCCTGCTGATGAGGTTGTAGGGGGAGTAACTCAGCTAAGAAATAAACTTAACCAAGTTTTGTTAATGTTATTCTTCATTTGTAGCAAGTTCTGACTTTCTGGTTTGCTACTAAGCTTCCAGAAAATATTGTTGTAGTGTATTTTAAAGCTATAAGAAGTTTCATAAAGCCTGCAAGAATGCTTGTAGATGTGACATTACAGTAAGATGCTTTTGCAGGCATCTTTGCCAAGCCAGAAAGTGCCAGGGAATTTTATGGAAACTGAAAAAAATATTAGCAAATTTTATTTATGTTTTATTCCTACATATTCCCAAAGTCAAATAAGTGAAGCATCTGCATGCAGTCTATCCCTGGTGGTGGATGGGGACCATAATGAAGAGTATCCAGAGGTAAGCAATGACTAAGGGGCTGGAATGTAAGCTGTATGAAGAAAAGTTGAAGAAGTAGGTTTAAGGCTGTAGAAATTAAGGGGGATGTGATAATAGTTTTCAGATATCTGGAAGGTTGGCATACAGAAGATGGAGGAAGGATTTTTCCCTTGCTACAGCTGGTGGGATACATAGCAATGGGCTTAAACCGTAGGAAAGCAGATTTCGATCATACTCAGAAAACAATTCTGAACTAAGAAGAGCAGGGCAATAGAACAAGTGACCCAGGGAATTTGTCTCCTTCATTGGATCTTTTTGAAAGGAGGCTGGATAGGCATTTGTCTGGGATGGCTGAGGAAAAGCAAATCCTGCATCTGTGCAAGGGGTTGGATCAGATGACCCTTATGGTCTCTTCTAACAATATGATTTCTAATTTGTATTTTTCTGGACTTGCCTGTAGCCATTGGTTTTTGTTATGCTTTTTCCTGGTAGATTATAAAGCCCTCTAGTATCCTGTATTTTTTTCCCTTGAAGGTACTTATCTGCAATAATTGAGTTGCCTCTCCATCTTCCTTTCTAATCTAAACAGATTATGCTCACTATGAGGGTTTTTTTCAAGGTCTGAAATCATTTCTGTGGCTTTTCTTTGTAGCCTCTCCAACTTTTCAAAATTGTTTTTAAATTGTGAACACCGGGATTTTAGGCTGTATTCCACTCTTACTTCTAAAAGTGCTGTATACAGAGAGAAAATGATCTTCTTGCTTCTGTTCACTATTTTCCAGTTTATATATGCAATGATCCAAACTATAGTACCTTGAGCTACAGTATTATGCTAGGAGCTGATGTTAAGTTGTTTGTTCACTATGGGTGCGTCTACACAAGATGTGTTAATGCACATTAGCTTGAATTTAATGTGCATTATGGGCATGTGTCTACATGTATGTGCCATTAATGAGCATTAAAAATGGCAAAATTAAAGGCAGGTATCATATTTAGGGGGGATTAGTTAAAGCACATTAAGGCATGTGTAGATACAACCGGGCACTAACTTTAGTGCTGGGTCTCCCCAGCCACTAGGGGCACATGGCAGGGCTGCAGGGACTTGGCACTAACTTTAGTGCCAAGTCCCTGCACATGTAGACACCTGCCAAAAATCGCTTAATGAGCATTAAGTTTAGTTGCACTTAAATGAATGTGTAGATGCACCCAAGGAACCCTAAATCCTTTCCAGGATATTGTTCCTTATTTTAGGTTTAACCTGCATTTCTTTTGTTCCTAGTTTAATGACTTTGTATTTGGCTGTATTAATCATTTTGTTTGACTGGATCTAGCTGGCCAATGATCCAGATGGCTCCTGTGGTATACAAAATGACTACCCATTCTGCCAATCTTGTCATCCGTGAATTTTATCAGCAGTCATTTGACATTTACTTATAGGTTAATGATAAAAAATGTTAATGAATGTCAGGTCTAGACCTGTGATGAGTCCCTATTTGAGCTGGCAGGGAATTGACTGCATATCATATGCTGATTTGTCAAAATAGATCAATTTATACAAAAAGTTTCAGTTTTGAGGAAATGTTTACTGAGCAAGGTTTTCAGATCCAGATTCAACTTTCTGGTCAGAGAGAAAGGGAAGAAGTAAGAAAGAGAAGGTAATGACCACTTCAAAATAGCCAGTAACACTTAACTGTATTTTCTTGCACATATGCACCTTTCCCCCCAGAATCAGCCCCCTACAATTGCCATGCATGTATTAAGCAGATAAGATTAGGCTTTGTCCCTGCTCTATGTAGCCATAACTCTGGGAAAAAAATTCTTTATTCTACCTTAGAGCAGTTGTGTACTATATTCTGGAGCATGTTGTATGTGAGACAACATGGTAAATGTGGAAGGCTGAAGTGAAAATCCTGGCTATGTTTGTGGATGCTGAGTGCCTTAACCACTAGGTCAGGGGTGTCAAACATATGGCCTGTAAGCTAGGTCTGGCCTGTGGAGCCATATGATCTGGCCTGTGAGTTGCTAATCCATGTGCAGCATGCAGTGTGTGTGCTGGACTTGGCACCAAGTGACCTGCAGACAGCACAAGCACACTGGCTCCAGGTCTGGTGGGGTGCCACATAGTATGCACCCCATGCCAGCCCTGGGTGTCATGCGCAGTGCTCATGGCCAGTTCAGCCCTGCATGCAGCATGTGCTGGCCCTGCAACTCACTGTGCACACAGCCCCTGGGGCCAGCATGGGGAGTGCACTGCCCACTGTGTGCAGACTGGACCCAGTGCTGCATGTGGCACAGGGGGTCCAGGGTGCAGGCTGCATGCAGTGTCCTGGACTGCCTCCTTGTGCTGCCTGCAGTGCTGGGCCCATCCTGTCCTTTGCTCTCCCAGAGGCTGGCACATGTGGCACATGGGCAGGACCTGGCACTGTGAATGCTCTGCAGGGGGTCAGTCCTAGTCTGGCCTGCAGACCAGCTCATGTATGATTATCTGCCCCCCCCTGCACTACATTGTTTTGGGGTGGGTCTTTCTCTCATACACATTTAGTGAATTAAAAAAAAAAATCTTAGTTTTATTTCAGTGTCCAGTGGGAAATATTTTTACATCTGAACATTTTTGAAGGATAGGAAAGCTGTTTCCTGTCCAGTTCTGTCTGACACTTCATGTATGTTATGAGATCTGTCACATAACCAATTCCTAATCAATTGATGCTGCACAATCCTACTTTTTAGTTGGACTGTTGTGTGGTAACAGATCAAAAATCTTATGAATATTAACAATTATTTTTAATCAAACTTATTTTTCATTTCAAAAAGTGAAATCATGTTCACTGAATAAAGTCCAATTTCTATAAAAAAAAATTAAACTGGCATCCATTTCATCCTTTATTAATCTTGTATCAGCTGTTCCATTCTTTTTGCCAAGCAATGATGCCAGGCTACCTAGGTTATAGCTATCTAGGTCATCCCACTGTCTATTTTTGAATATAGGGAAAATATTAGCACTCTTCCTGTCTTCTGCAATTTCCCTAGTATTCCAAAATACAGGTCCCAAATCTGTTTAGCCAACTCTTTTAGGATTTTGGGGTGCATATTACCTGTGCCTGCTGATTTAAACAAAATATCCTCCTTAATTACTAAATGATAGGAAAGTACTTTATTGTCATCCTTTCGAAGACAAAAAAGAAATATGTATTGAATACATCATTCTTGGCATCATTATCAACAATTTTATCATCTCTACATGAGAATTGACCTGTAGCATTGTTAGGTTTTCTTTTGTAGCCAAGTTACCTGAACTCCTTATTGTCTCCAGCCTTCTAAGCTACGGTGCTATGTACAAACTCTTCAATTTTTTAATTCATTGGAAGTGCATTACTCCTTGGATCTGCCTTATTAGAGAAAAGAAAAAGGATAACTTGCATCCATTTATAAGGGAGAATAGGCACTTTCACCATAAATGTTACACAAGAGAAATACACTAGAAACTGTATACCTTTGCATTGCAAATGCAATCAAAGAAGAAAATTACAGCTTTTCTTTATAAAAAAGGAAACAATACCATAGAATACGGATGAGCACTCAGCAGCTGGCTTACTAAGAATACAACATTACATACTGATTGCCCATTGGCCAAACATTCTGTTTGGACCTTTGTAAAAATTATATCCATTCATCAAATCTCAAAGGACCACTATTGACACCTAATCACTGAAAAACAAGCCAAAAAATCCTTGTGTCCACTACATTACATGTGTTTGGTGAATAATTTTATATGGAGACAAAGACAGAATTCTATTACTAGGTGTGAGAATGGATTATGGTAAGGAGGGAGGCAAGAGATTACAAAGTGACAGGCTTAAATTTCCTCTGCAAGGAGTGCCAACTTTCCTTTCACTCTTCTGCCACTTCTTTTATCTATGCTATGATAACACCTAAACCTGCCAAATGGTATTGGGCCTCTGCTGTTATATTCAGAGCTAATTGGGAATTTTCCCTCAAAATGTTTTTAAATAGAAAAGGCAGTTTCTACAAAAGTTCATTTTTCCATTGGAAAAACTCAAATGAGTCATCTCAGTTTGGGTCAACAACCACCAAAATATTTTGATTTGTTAAACTGAATTGAAACATTTCATTTTGGGTCAGGTTGATACTAGTCTACATCCATTACAGCTGCTGCATGGCTCCTGGGAACTGAAATTTGAGTGCTGCAGAATGCCTTCTTTTATCTGGTTCAGACACTTTGGGTGCATCCCCACGAGCAGGAAGGGGCACATCCCCATGGGCAGGAATATGCATTCCCCAGGGACAACTAGCAGCAGCACATACTTGTGTATGGCAAGTTGCCCCAGATGGAGTAGGGGAGAAAGCAGCTTTACCTGGGATCCTGGAGGACCTCCCAGGGCTCCAGAAATAGTGATCTGGTTGTGTGGAGCCTGGCTGGCAGCCAGAGTGAGTGACGCAGAGTTTTGGATGGCGCATACTGCCACCAAGTGCACCACCCTGCTTTTTTCTGGCACAGGTTTTTTTTACATTGGGATCTCCTGGTGTCAAAAAACCCTGCTGCTCTGCAAATTAGCAGCATGGCAAACACCTACATATGCACCTGATGCCTCCTCTGGATACACCCTTTGTCAGGACTAAAATTTCCATGGTACACTTTAATCTCCCTTCTGCTTGATTCACCATGGTGCATCATGGAAGTTGATTGGCCACGGTGCTTCATGAGAGATACAGACATTCAGTTACCCCTGGGAGAGCTGTTACTCTCCCAGTAGAAACCACAAGTGCACAGATATTCAGGATTTTTCTCCCAGAGAAAAAAGGCTACTCTGGGAGAAAAATAACCCAAGAACAACCAGGGTTAAATCACTCCTGGGAGATTTCTTCTGGAAGAGCCAATGCCTATACAAGTGACCAAACTACAATTTCAGTAGCATCCCAGGGAAGCTCAAGTAGATATACTAAAAGGTTGAACTGAACTGACACTAAATATTTCAATTGGGGTATGTCAGAATTTTTTTATTGAAAATGTCTAAGAAATTATTTTTTTAGTGATAACTTGGAAGTGACCAGCTGCAAACTCTACCCAAAAGGGCAGCCAGGTATCTACTGGGCACAAAAGAGCAAAATAGGATGACTGTAAAATGGCAGGTAATCAAAACAATATTTTCTTTTTCTTAACAATTTTCTTCTTCCATTGATTAACAGCAGAATGTAGCATAACTCCCCCTTTCAATAATGTTCTTTAAAAAATTATTTTAAAAATATTTTAAATGAAAATACTTAGAAAATAATCTGGTATTGATCAGGAAATTGATTGTTGTACTTCTTGGGGGGTTGAAAACATAATGTTGAAATCTATTCTTCCTCTATTGCAGTGGCTCTCAATCTTTTTTGGGATTGTGTAACCTTTTTTTAAGTTTGGTACAGCACTGTATACACCTATGATTCCATACTATGGATCATAGGTGCTGACTTTTATTTTTGCTGGGGGTGGGGGGCCTGAGATGATGGGCATGTGGAAAGTTTTATGCATTTCAGGTGACAGCTCTCTTCCTGAGGGGGGGCAGGGGTCTTGGGCCCCTACATACTCGGAGCCTCTGCTGTAGATAATAAACAAGTAACAGTTTATGTCACTACAACTGCATCATAAACTCTCCAACAACCTGAGGTATTTTGAAGTTGTTCTTCATTTTATCTTTTTTCCCCTGTATTTATATTTCTTCCTTCCCTTCTGCTTTCCATTCATTCCTCATGTACGTTCTAGAAGTTCACTGTTTAGCCCCAGGGGCATGTATATGTCTGTTTGAGAAACACTGCTTTATTAGAATACATTGTCTTTAAGGTAAACGAGACCATTTCTACTAGTGGTTGGAACGGATAATAATTACAGCTTGGTAATCTTCTTTATAAAAATGCGTCAGTTGTCTGGAGGGACTAATTAAGCTATGATATAATGTTGAAGATAGAAAAGAAATTACAAAACGTGATTAAAAAAAAATCCCCAAAACAAAAATAAAGGTAAACATCATAGGTTTTTCCCAAGGAATGACGAAAGAATGCATTTTCCCATTGTACAGGGTAAGCACAAGCAGCTCCTAAACTTCTTTCCTTGAACAGTTACCAGTTTTCATTTTGTTACCATTTTTATTTTGCTCTCTCAGGTCCAAATGAGAACAATATTTTTTATCCTGGAGTAACATGCTGCTTGGAAAAATGCTGCATGCATAAAACATCTGTTACATAATGGGCAAAATTCATCTCCTGTTTAATTCCATTATAGTCCATGCAGTTACACCAAGGATCAGTTTGGCTTATATACATTATACACAAGTGAGTAAAATACAAATGCTACAGTTAGACTATTTAATCCTATTTTCATTTCTAAATAGATCTGAATAGGCTTCTCTGAAGCTGGTTTCTATATATGCGGGCTTTTATATGGCCTTCATCAATCCAGTACTTGAGAACCTTCTAGTTATGCAGTAAGTAATATAACAAATATCTGTCACATGCTTGTTTTCTCATCGTCACATGCATTAGAAAGTTCTCTTTACACTGAACAGCTTTCAGAACAAAATCTCTCTTCCATTAAGACCACAAGTATAAAATGTTTCCAAAAACTAGCAGCAATTTTTAGATAAAGAAGCAAATGCACGAAAAATCCATATATATTTTATTTCTTCCTCACAAATCATAGAATCATAGGAAAGTAGCGCTGAAAGGGCCCTTACAAGGTCATTTAGTCCAGCCCCCCGCTCTAGGCAAGATCATCTCTTGACTAAACCATCCCAGCCAATTGTCTGTCTAACCTGTTCTTGAAAACTTTCAAGGATGGAGACTCCACCATTTCTTTAGGTAGCCTTTTCCAATACTTGACCTTCCCACTCAAGCTGAAGCATAGAAATTTCCTCTGTTTCAGCTTGAGGCCATTACTTCTAGTCCATCCCATACAGTCACAGAGAAAATGCCTGTCTCCATCCTCTCTAATTGCCCTTCAAGTATTTTAACTGTTATCAAATTCACTTCAGTCTTTTCTTCTCCAGACTAAACAACACTAGTTCTTTTAGCCTTTCCTCATAACTTGTGCTGCCCAGGCCTCTAAAAATTTTTGTTGCTCTGGGTTGAACTCTTTCCAATCTGTCCACATCCTTCTTGAAAAGTGGCGCCAAAAGCTGTACTTGTACTACTTCACTGAACCTTTTCTAAAAATATAAGTGAGCTCTGAATCTGAGAAAACTCTTTGAATAGTAGCTGGTGACCAAACCACTACAGGAAGGCATCAACTGTAAAGGTGAAGAGTTGATCATGAAGAGTAGAATTATTATCTTGCATGCATATACTATTGGTGGCACACTGGAATCTGTATCAGTGTGACATATCATATCATTCTTGCCTTGCGATCTGTTAAAGACGTCATAATCATATACCTAAATCTCAGCAAGCACAGGGCCTCTTGCTCAACTGTTCAAACTTGACAGTGTTAGCATCTATACTCAGACAGGCACACTAGTCACATGAGCTGTTCTGTGGCCCTTATATGAAAGAAGCTCAATTTTTAATTTAACTAGGGAAGATATATTTTTGCTAGCTCTACAAATAATCATTGTTCAGGTCCATGCCTCCTCCAAGCCTTGTTTTCATTCTGTAGTCAGTCCATTTACCTAAGTTTGGCTACTTGACTTGACTTTGCTATACAGATAATGGTCAGAAAACCCAACAACTGTTTTCTTGTTAATGCAAGTGCTTTTTTCAAGTGACACCCTCGTACAGAGGTACTGTCAACAGTTTCTGTGGCCCAATCGGGTAGTGTGTTTGGCTGTTAACTGAAAGGTTGGTGGTTTGAGCCCACACTTTATACCAAAGGATTGGAAAAGGGCCAATGTGGTCCACATTTAAAAAAAGGGGAGGAAGGAGGACCCAGGAAATTATAGGCCAGTCTTACCTTGGTCCTTGGGAAGACCTTTGAGAAAATTATCAAGGAGCACATCTGCAAGGGCCCAGCAGGGGAGGTAATGCTCAGGGGTAACCAACATGGGTTCATTGAGGGCAGGTCCTGCCTGACTAACCTGGTTTCTTTAGAGTGCTCAAAAGCCACCATGGCTCACCAAAGGCATTCAGGAACATATGAAAGCTAAAAAGGAGGCATATACCCAATGGAAGGGAAGGGCCATCACCAAGGAGGATTATACCTCCATTGCTAGAGACTGTAGAGGGGTTGTTAGGAAGGCTTAGGTGGAGACAGAGCTGGGACTAGCAACCCAGATCAAAGATAACAAGAAATACTTTTTTAAATACATAGGGGGTAAAAAGAAGGTACTGGGTAATGTGGGGCCCCTGCAGGACACACTTGGAGATCTGGTGGTCACACCAGATGATAAAGCTGACCTCTTTAACAAATTCTTTGCCTCCATTTTTCTGAGCAGGGACTGGGACATCTCCCCAATTGGGATTCTGGACTAACCCAAGAGAGGCACAGCCAGGCCCAGGGTCTGTGAGGACCTAGACAGGGAACAACTGGTGGGATTGGATGTGTTCAAATCAGCAGGTTCAGATGATCTCCACCCCAGGGTGATGGGGAATTGGCAGAGGTAATTGCGGGACCCCAGCAGAGTTTTACGAGCACTCGTGGTGCTCTGGTGAGGTGCCAGAGGACAGGAAAAGGACCAATGTGGCCCCCATTTTCAAAAAAGGGAGGAAGGAGGACCCAGGAAACTACAGGCCCGTTAGTCTTACCTTGGTCCTGGGGAAGCTCTTTGAGAAAATTATCCAGGAGCACATATGCAAGGGACCAGCAGGGGAGATTATGCTTAGGGGCAACCAACATGGGTTCATTAGAGGCAGGTCCTGTCAGATCAACCTGGTGGCCTTCTACAACCAGGTCACAAAATCCTTGGACGCAGGTGTCATGGTGGACGTAGTCTTTCTGGACTTTAGGAAGGCCTTCAACGCGGTCTATCACCCCATTCTCATTAAAAAATTAGGTGACTGTGGTGTCGATACCACACAGTCAGATGGGTCTTAAATTGGCTGGAGGGCCGCACCCAGAGAGTGGTGGTGGACAGGTCATTTTTGACCTGGAGGGATGTGGGCAGTGGGGTACCCCAGGGCTTGGTCCAGGGCCCACACTGTTGAACATCTTCATCAGCAACTTGGATGAGGAGGTGAAAAGCACCTTGTTCAAGTTCGTGGATGGCACTAAGATGTGGGGAGAAGCGGGCATGCTAGAAGGGAGGGACAGGCTAGAACTAGATCCGGACAGGTTACAGGGGTGGGCGGATGAGACTAGGATGGGTTACAACACTGGCAAGTGCAAGGTAGTGCACCCAGGGAGAAAGAACAAGCAGCATACCTATAGGCTGGGGAACTCCCTTCTTGTCAACACAGAGGCAGAAAAGGATCTTGGAGTCACTATGATTCCAAGATGAACATGGGCCACCAATGTGGGGATGTGGTCAAGAAAGCTAACTGCATCTTGTCATGCATCCACAGATGCATCACGAGCAGGTCCAAGGAGGTGATCCTCCCCTGTATATGACATTGGTCAGGCTGCACTTGGAGTGCTGTGTCCAGTTCTGGGCGCCGCACTTCAGGAGGGATGTAGACAGTATTGAGAGGGTCCAAAGGAGGACCACTCACATGATCAGGGGGTAGCAGGGCAGGCCCTATGAGCAGAGGCTATGGGACCTGAAACTGTTCAGCCTCTACAAGAGAAGGCTGAGAGGGGATTTGGTGGTCGTCTGTAAACTTACCAAGGGGGACCAGCAGGGAATGGGAGAGACCCTGTTCCCCCAAGCACTACCAGGAGTAACTAGGAGTAACAGCCATAAGTTGACTGAGAGTAGGTTCAGGCTAGACATCAGGAAGCACTACTTCACAGTCAGGGTGGCTAGGATCTGGAACCAACTTCCAAGTGTACTCGCTCCTACACTGGAGGTCTTCAAAAGGAGGCTAGATAATCACCTAGCTGGGGTCGTTTGACCCCAGCATTCTTTCCTGCCCATGGCAGGGGGTCAGAGTTGATGATCTGCTCAGATCCCTTCTGACCCTACCAATTATGAAACTATGAAACTATAAAACACCATAAGGTATAGTATATTTCTAGCATCTCTGAACTTGCCATCTTTAGTAGCACAGAAGACTCTACTCTATGTTCTCTGAAACATATCTTATTTCTAGGAGAGTCTGTAATCCTCTCCTCCTCACTCCTAGTAAACTTATTTCCAGGCAGAGATTCAAGTGGCTTTATTTACTACATTACTGTCAAAGATTGAGTTTTCCTCTGACATTATGTAGAAAAGGAATGACACACAGCACTGTTTGTAAAATGCTGAACTTTATTTCTTAACCCAAGTCATATGCACATCACAGGGGTTCCTGGCTCCAGCAGTTATTCTTACAGCCTTCTTAATTAGACAGATATCCTGCATGTGCACAAAAAATCAGAAATTGAGTCCTCTGGATGCTCAAATCTGCATGAGGCATCTAACTGGTACAAGGATGTTTAGCTAATCCTGCCCTAGAGATGCAAGTAGCTGGCAACCAAAACAAATCTGAGTCTTCTTACGTGCAAGGAATACCGAACAATTTGAGAGAAGATAGTTCCTTCTTTTTGCTAGGGACCAGAATATTAAAATAAAAACCATGCCATGCTAAGGTGCAAGCGGAAGGATATACTAGCTTGGGCTCTCTCAAAGTAGACTACACCTTATATTTCTGTCTACTTTCACCCGGGTTTGATAGGCTACTGAGCCCACCCGTGTGTTCTTTACATCCTGGTAATCCTTTTCCCTTTGCTTATACAGCCCCGCAGAGACAACAGGGAACCAAAGACTAAGGCTGTGATCCATCAGATGGATCCAAAACCCAGCCTTCCCAATGCCTCAGGGGATCAAGATGGGGTGTCATGCCCTTATAAGTACCCACTTTGGGAAACTGGGTCCTTCAAATATTGAGATGTTTTGGGTCAGGCGAATCAATGGAAATTCATAGTTTTCTTTTTTGGCACCTTCCCCTCTGTTCTTTTCACAGAGCCACATTCATGTTTGTTTGACTGGACAGAAAAGACAGCAAGCCTTAGTTGCTGAAAAATAAAAGTGGGAATGGAAATACTAAACGACAAGGATGAAATGAAAGCAGAAGGAACTTAGGATCACAAGTAAACCACTTTGCACATATCCAAACTACTTATGCTAGCGGAGTCATCATAGCTTACTATAATCAAAGAAAAAAAGTGCACAGTGTAATACTTATTTAGCTGAGCGCTAGGTTTGAACTGGATGTGCCTGCACAGGGACTAAGTGGGAGTGAGTCCAGCTGTGTTTGGGTTGCTTGCATCCCATTTGGGGATGAGGATAGAAGAAAGCAGATATAATGGACTTGATACTTTTTGCTGAAAACATGGGAAAGAAGGTGGAGCTATAGTTGCTCTGTATGTGCCAGGCCGTCTAGGACTGAGGGAGAACCTTGCTATGCACTAACTAAAAAAAAGGGGTGGCGGTGAAATGATTGAATATCTGTGACTGTCTATACCGGCTTAGCTTAAATCAGATTTTAATTAAACTAGTTCCTCCCCCTGTGTGGATGCTCTTTTTTAACAGTACCTCAGCATGCGTGCACATGAACTAGTTAATCCAAGATAAAAGGGAATGTAGATTTATCAGCTGCTTTGCAGTAATTGTGGGTTCAAGCTCTTACCCTGCAGCTCATAACAGCTAAACCTTGATAGCTTAGTTCTCTTTAAGTGAGGGCTTACATTGTTCTTTAGGTAAGCTTAAACCTTCTTTTAATTGACTGAAACCAAAATGAACTTAGTATGGTTTCTAGCAAAGAGTGACCTGCAGCCCTGTGCACTAGCTTAAAGTCAGAGAGATTTGATGTTATACCTTGCTCTGGACTACACTACTTGCAGTTTTTATTAGAGTTTTGTGTTGGACACTTCTTAAATTAGTAACTACACCTTTCTAGATACCAGTGAAGACATGTGCCTAATTAAGGTCTTGACTTAACTACATTAATTTTTGTGGAGCAAGGAAGTAAAAAGTGCCTCAGCTACAATGCCTATCACAGAGCATCCATGTTTTAAAATTGGTTTCCCGAGTCCAGTTCAATCTCCTTCTTACACTGTCAGGGGCATAAACAGAAGTCACTCACTCATTGACAACCAGGGCTGTTTGGAGCCAGTTCATTTAACTTGTTCAGACTGTCAATCCACCTTATTGCCTGTACTGGCACAGTGGTGGGCAGTCATGCTTACTCCAAGATCTCAACAGTTTTCTTTCTGTTGGACCATTTTAGTCTGAATATGGAGCAGCAGATTTCTGAAGACACCAGCTTCTTGCTGAGGCAAGGTTTAGCTGGTTTGGCATTCCCCCACATCCAGCCTTCTCAACTCAGGGGCAGGAAATTGAAATTGGTCAGAGGCCTTTCCCTGTACTGCATGATAAAAATATGTTTTCAAGGAATGAAGTTGTCAGCTCCACTCCGAGCCCCCAAATGTGGAGGGCTAGGGGACTCACTTTCCCCCAAACCTAGAGCACTAGGGGACTTGGCCTTTACCTTTTGAGGTATCTGGCATAGGTTGACCTTGCCACAGTTCACCAGATCTTAGAGGCCTGGCAGAAAGCCCTTTTTGGCAAAGTACCACTTTGAGCAGGGGCTGGGATGTCCTCAATGGCAATGTGTTTTGACTTAACATAAATGCGTATTTCCTACCATTTGACATTATTCTAGTACTATGCTTTCTCAAAAAAAAAAAAAAAAAGCCCACCCCAAAAATCCAAACTGTGTACAACAAATGAGCTGTAGATGAGACAGGGTTTCCCCAGATCATGTCTTCTGCTACCTTTATGTCACTGCCTTGGGGCAGTCTGGAAGAATTCCAGGAGTCTGGCAATGGTGGCTGTAATTATTCCCCCTTTTAAAAAAATAACCTATCTGAGATGGTTTACTATTGTTCTCATGTAGCTAAACCTGGATTATTATATGCTAGGAAGATCTTAAACCATGGTTAATGGAGAGAGAAAAGGCTTTAACATCAAGTTCTCAGTCTTCTTTAATAGTTACCTATATTTTTAGTCAATGGAGCAAAAACAGAGTTCCTTCCTTGGTCCCATAGAACCTGTCTTTGTGCAAAGAAATCTAATTCCTTGAGATAGAAATGAGGAGCTACAAACCATGCCTGCTCCTGTTCCAACTGACTCTAGTAGTGCAAGATCACTATGCTGGGGGAATCCCTAGCCTTAATGAGGTCCACAGGAGTTCTGCCATCATTTCAGGGGCATCAGGTTTTCAGGTAGAAGGCAGGGTAGACTTGCACTTAATAGACTAATTCAATTTCAGCCACTGTCTATGGCCATATCCAGATGTAAGGAAGGAAATGGAGCTGTTACAGGTTACCCAAATTTGCAGTGGTTTATTTTGTGGCCATTGTTCCCTCACACTCGTATCTCTCCAACAAGTTGGACTAATTACTGTCATGTTTGATCTCTCATTTATATGTTAGTATGAAATGTGGTATTTGATATAAACATGCCTTTATAATATTGTACTCTCAATCAAGAAATTATCAGTTGGCTCATAGCTCAGGTGACAAGGGCACTATGGCTAACTGCATATCATGGAAACCCTTCTTAGCACACCTATCAAATGGGTAAGGAGCAAAATTACCTGGTGTAGGATGTCTCTGAAACAATGGCTGTGTGCATATCAAAGAAGTACACACTAGTGCAATTAACAGGCCTTCACTTTCAACAATCATCACTTCCTCCAAGCCATGGATGCAACTCTTGGCACAGACATGGCCCCCCAATATGCCAACCACTTCATGAGCCACCTGGAGGAAAAACTTATAGAAAACTGCACCACCAAACCTGCACTATAGCTGTATTACATATATGATATTTTCATTATCTGGACTGTACACCTGGTCTTACTTATCGACTTCCATCACAGACATAACAACCATCATCCTTCAATCAAACTTCCTCTGGAATACTCCTACACTAACAACTTTCTGAATACCACATTCCACATCTAGGATGCACCCTACAAACCACTATATACAGAACACCCCCTCCCCTCTCAGAACATGATAACCATGTTCACAAGACCAGCAGTCATCCGAAGCACACCAAAAAGGATGTCATCTATGGCTAGGCCCTCAGATACCACTGCATCTGCTCTGAGGAGAACAGCCATGATACCCACCTGACCAGCCTAAAAACCTGCCTTTATATAACAAAGACACTCCAGTAGAGAAATAGACCATAAATTTGAAATAGCTATCCAAATACCCTGCAGTAATCTGCTACAATACAAAAAGGAAACCCCCTGTGACTGCAACACCCCGGTGGTCACCTACCGCCCTACACTGGATCCGATCAGAAGAATCATCAACCAGCTACAGGCTAAACTCTACAAAGACCAGACATTGAGAGAAATATTCCCAGCCCTTCTGCTCCTGGCTTTCAAACAGCCCCTCAACCTTGCCCAATTCATCATCAGAAGCAAATGCTCCACTGCCCAAAAGAAATCAAGTGAGAGACAGCCTTGCCTTGGCAAGAAATGCTTGATCTGGCAGCACATCTCCATTGCCTCTACTATCAACACCCCCCTCCCATAAAGAAATCATCAGGATCCATGATTCCTACAAATGTCTTTCTCAAAATGTGCTGTACCAATGCACCAGATGCCCTCATGGCAACTATGTGGGTGAAACTAAACAGCAACTAAGCACAAGAATGAACTCTCACAGAAAAAAATATAAAGTATGGAGACATGCATTCACCATTAGGAGCACATTTCTCACAGAAGAACCACTCTACCTCTGACTTCTCTATCCTTGTGCTCAAGGGGACTCTACCTAACACATTCAAAAGACAAACTTAGGACGAAAAATTCATAAACTGTCTGGACACTAAGAACCAAGGACTAAACAGTGATATGGAATTTATGGCCCATTATAATTTATCCAACTCCTGAATTCTTTCCACACAAGGAAGGTGAGATTGACTCCCTCCCTCCTTTTTGATAAGCCTTGACCTCCCGGTAATCAGCTTCTTTTCTTCAGCTAATTGTGCACCTGCTACCCCAGAGAATTTCTCTCAGCCCCTCTCCTATGCTGTGCTTCACTTGCTGTGCCTATCTTCCTATATTCAGAGACCCAAGGAAGAATGTCTTGCATTCAAAAGTTTGTTTACCTTTATCCCAACTACATAGTTGGTCCAATAAAATATATCACCCTAAGAAATACTTGGCTCTTGCATCCACCAAAATAAATACAGCACTGAAAAGTGTAATGAGGAATCAGAGATTAGAAGATAATGGTGAGAGGAATTAAGAGGGAAAAGTCATGGCTAACTACCTCTCTCTACTTTTGGAAGGAACAAAAGGAGGAAGTTACCTTAGGGCAGTGTTTGGGAACCTTTTCATATTGCAGACAGGAATAACCCAGCTTGGGTGAGACACAGGCAGGTGCTAGGATCCATCCACTACTGCTGCTGCCACCACTTCTCTCACTGCAGCTTGGGGAAAGCTCCTGCCATGGCACAGGAGAAACCCCTATTGCTGAATACTATTGGAGCCCCTCATCCATGGGCCAGATGCAATGGCTCCAGATCTGTGGGCCATTGCTGACCCCCACCCTAGGGGAAAGAAGGAACCCAGTCATGGAGGCTGGGAGTCCCCCAACAAGCTAAGATGATTGCTGTCTGCTAGAAGCATAGGGAGCACCAAAAACCATCTTCAGTCAGAAGTTAGCAAGGAGCTGTTTCTGTTTTTGTATGTCTGTCTACCATACTTCAGAAGGATCTTCCACAACATTTTTCGGCTGACAGTCAAAAGCTTTCATGAGGTCAAAGAAGGCCATGTAGAGAGGCGTATATTTTTCCTAACATTTCTCCTGCAGCTGGTGAGCTGTGAAGATCATGTCAGTTGTGCCTCCTGATGGCCTAAACCCACACTGAGATTCTGGGAGGATCTCTTCAACAAGTGGAAGGAGACAGTTCAGGACGATGGTTCAGGAGGATACCTACTGAAATTTGTTACCATTCTCTGCCTGCTCTATGATAGTATGCAAGTGGTGGTTCTCAGTAATGGATCTATCACCGATACCTTTGAGGTTAAAACAGGAGTTAAGCAAGGCTGCATCACCACTCCAACACTCTTCCCAATATTCTTTACTGAAATGCTCCATTTCACCACCAACAAGCTTTCAGCTGGAGTAGGGCTAAAGTACCAAATGGATGGTAAGCTGTTTAACCTCAGCTGACTCCAAGCCAAAACCAAGACCACCCCAACCTCAAATCATTGAGCTCCAGTATGCTGATGACACTGCAGGGTGTGCTCACTCAGAAGCAGACCTTCAAGCAATTGTCAATGTTTTTACCAAGGCATACAAAAAATGGGACTGACACCTAACATTCAGAAGACTAAGGTCCTCCACCAAAAAGCTCCTAATGAACAGTTCTCAGCTCTGGTAATCCAGATCCATGGTGAGACTATGGAGAACAGTGAGTATTTCCTGTACCTCAGAAGCCATCTTTTGCAAAAGGCTGACATCAACAAAGAAATCCATCACCTCAAATGTGCAAGTGCAGCCTTTGGATGCTTGAAGAAATGGGTGTTTGACAATCATGACATCAGATAAACCAACCTCATGGTTTATCAAGCAGTCATGATCCTCACTTTGCTGTACAGAGCTGAGACATAGACGATATACAGGAGACATCTACATTTGTTGGAAAAGTACCATCAATGCTGCCTGAAGAAGATCCTCTGAATCCAGTGGGAAGACAGATGCACTAATGTTAGAATCCTTCTGCAAGCAAACACCATGAGTATTGAGGCAATGATCATCCAAAATCAACTTTGGTGGGCCAGCCATGTCATCCAGATGTCCGACTCCAGACTCCTGAAGCAAGTTTTATTTTCCCAGCTACGCCAAGGCATATACTCAAGAAGAGGGCAGAGAAAGTGCTTCAGGGACATCCTCAAGGCCAGCTTAAAAAAATGCAACATTGATGTCAACTTGTGGGAGATTATCGCTCAGAACTGCTCCAAATGGAGAAAGTCTGTTGCAGGGATCTTCATACTTTGAAACCTCACTACAACAGGAAATGGAAAATTGGGAGCAGCAGAAACAGTGCGTCACAGTTTGAACCAAAAATCCAGAGCTACCCACCCCACACAGAAACACATGCCCGAGTTGCAGTAAAGTCTGTCGATCCCAGCTAGGTCTCATCAGCCATCTTTGGACCCACAGATAAGACGATCATGAAAGACAATCATCTTTGACTGCAAGGGATTGCCAAAGAAAGAAAGTGTGTCTACCAAACCTAATGACTGTTTGCTGATGTGTTTTCTGTTTTATGAAATAAACCTGTTTTGGCTTTTTACCTTAGCTGATCCTGAAATCACTCATCACCAGGCATCTGGCAGCAACGGCCACAATACAATGACACCTTTATTGCCTCTCTACCATTAAGAGGCCTGAGATAGGGGGAGTCAGGTCCATCATGTTCCACTGAGTCCAGAGCCAAGACCCTGCCCTACGATGATGGTTGACTGAGTAGACTTTACTTAACTTTCAGTACTATATTCCTCAGGCCTACTTCCTACCTCTGCTTGCTAAGATATATAGTCCTCAACCCCTTTACAGGAAAAAGTTCTACCTGTTCCTGCCCAAGGCACTTACACTTCAGCCTTTACCACTACCTAGGGAACTCTTTCTGCATTGGGAGCTGTCCTGCTATGGTCCAGATCCATGAATTCCTACTCCTTCAGCTGTTCAGCCTAAGCAGCTGAAGGACTACTGTATTTGTAGTACTAAGGTGGGTAGGACTGGAAAGAGTTGGCCAGTTGAATCGTAAAGTGACCACCATCTGTGCTGTGCTTAAGATTTGATTTCTCTGTTATGATATAGGCTTTCTAAATCCCGACATACTGGTGTTTCAGTGGAAACACATAACAACCCTCTGGGAGTGTTGCAGGGCATTATTTCTAAAATATTCTCCAATTTATGTGATATGCAGAGTGTTAAATGGAAATGATATAAGCTTATGTTAAAGATTTAAACAGAGGTCTTGCTGTACTATGGAATAATGGGATAATACTGAGATAATAACTAAGCACATTTTAATAGTACTATATTGTCAGTCCTGTCCTAATTTCTGCCCAGACTTTATCTGTCAATACTATAGAAACTCAAATGAGTCAAAAGAAATGTGGCTGAGTAGGTAGGGTGACCATATATTCTTGCCAGGACAGTCCTATTTTAAATATCTGTTCTGGGTGTCTCATCATTTTGGGCTTACTAGAACACCTAGGAGAGGTGTTTAAAACAGGACCACTTTATCTGCACCCTCTACTTTCCTGTTCTCTATCACTGACCTGAGATGAAGCTCAGACACAGCTGAGCATGCTGGAGAGGGAGGAGGGGAGAAGCAGTGTCCTGTTTTGAAACTAGGAATACAAGGTCACATTATGAATAAAGTATTGGAACAACCAGGTAGAGATGCCTCTCAAACCAGGCCATCCTGGAAAGCTGTGAGGAGAACGAGTCATAACACTGGTCAGGTTGTCTCTGTAGCTGTTATGTCGGTGCAGCTGGCCTTTTAAAGAAGACAGCAGAAAAACTTGTCTTGGGCTGGCAATGAAAATCATTTTGTTTCCTCTTGGGGAAACCACTGTGCCCCATCACTGAGCCAGTGGTAGTGGATTATTTTAGCAAGGGAGAAATATACCTCAATGAATCACAATTGAATGGCTTATCATGAGCTGGGGCTCTCTTTCTAGTGTTGCTGAAAAGAAACCAAAGTCTAGTTTCAGTTACTTTGATATAAATCTATAGAGATTCACTGGCCAAATCCAAGAGGAGGAACTCGCCCTCAGAATAGCCAGTTCAAACCCAGACAGAGTGGGGCTTACAGAAACATGGTGGGATTCATCCCATGACTGGGCAGTTAGCATTAGGGGCTATAGGCTCTACAGGCAGGATAGAGAAGGAAGGAAGGGAGGCGGTATGGTGCTCTATGTCAAAGAGCAATACACATCTTCTGCCAGCAAAATGGGGTCAGAGGAGGGGCAAGCTGAAGTGCTCTGGGTCAAGATACAAGGGGGTCGTGGGGAGAGGGATTTAATGGTGGGGGTCTACTACAGACCTCCCAACCAAGGGGAGGAGCTGGACCGGGAATTTTTGGGCCAGCTTGCAGAGGCACTTAAGGCAAGGGATGTAGTTGTCATGGGTGATCTAAATTACCCAGACATCTGCTGGGAGGAGCAGTCAGCCAGGTCGGGCCATTCCAGGAGGTTCCTGGCTGAGATACAGGACCTCCACTTAACCCAGGAGGTGCACAGTCCCACCAGAGGAAATGCCCTGTTGGACCTGGTCCTGGCCACAGGTGATGATCTGGTAAGGGGGCTCCAGGTCCTTGACCACCTGGGTGATAGTGATCATCGCTTGCTGTAATTCATCATCCAGCACAGGGTGTCAAGGGTCTACAGCAAGGCAGTAGCCCTAGACTTCAAGAGGGCCAACTTCAACGAGTTGAGGAGATTGGTGGGAGAGGCGCTAGGGTTCTCGAGGGCAGGGGAACTCAGTGCCCAAG
>NW_005842229.1:676558-677463 GCF_000455745.1 Alligator sinensis
GGACAAGTGCAGGGTGCTGCACTTGGGCAGTAGTAACCAGCAGCACACTTATAAGATGGGAAACTCCCTTCTTGAGAGCATGGAGGCAGAAAGGGATCTTAGAGTCATCATTGACTCCAAGATGAACATGGGCCGACAATGCGAGGTCACGGTCAGCAGGGCTAACTGGACCCTATCGTGCATCCACAGGTGCATCTCAAGTAGGGCCAAGGAGGTGATCCTCCCCCGCTCAGCTGGAGTACTGTGTCCAGTTCTGGGCACCCCACTTCAAGAGGGATGTGGACAACATTGAGAGGGTCCAGAGGAGGGCCACCCGCATGATCTGGGGACAGCAGGGCAGACCCTACAATGAGAGGCTATGGGACCTGAACCTGTTCAGCCTTCACAAGAGAAGGCTGAGGGGGGACCTGGTGACCATCTATAAACTCACTATGGGAGACCAGAAGGGTTTGGGGGAGACCTTGTTTCCCCCAGCGCCCCCAGGGATAACAAGGAATAACAGCCACAAGTTGTTGGAGAGTAGGTTTAGATTAGACATCCGTAGGAACTACTTCACAGTTAGGGCGGCTAGGATCTGGAACCAACTTCCAAGGGAAGTGGTGCTGGCTCCTACCCTGGGGGTCTTTAAGAAGTGGCTCAATGCCTACCTGGCTGGGGTCACTTGAGCCCAGTTTCCCTCCTGCCCAGGCAGGGGGTTGGACTTGAAGATCTACAAGGTCCCTTCCGACCCTACTTCTATGATTCTATGATAAGATGGAAATTTGACTGAAAACAGTCATAGTCTCTAAACTGGCCTCTCATAATGCCTTTTTAAAATTTATAAAGAACTTAGCTTTTAGGCAAACTATATTTCATTTTGATAATACAAACAGTTTTCAATCTCATATGGCAGCATCCAAACCATT
>NW_005842229.1:677473-680765 GCF_000455745.1 Alligator sinensis
GGAAATGTTTGTCATAATTATTCTAGAAAAAAACATTAAAAATGGGACAAAATCTGTTCTTGGTCGTAGGAGGTAACTCCTCTTTACTTTCAAGGAAGATGCAAGACTTTTGTGTTTTACTGATTTCTTAATTTTTCACAGAGAGTTTATTTGTGCTTTTGCTTTGTGCATAATAGACTGCAAAAGACCTTTAGGGAACCCTGCATTTTCCTTGCACAAAAATCTAGTCAATCTGATGGAATGGCTAGGGCAGTTTCTTAAAACATAAATTACCTTCATCGTTACTGAGGCAATGATAAGAGAGCAATTCAAGAAACATTTGAAATCCATTTGAAAAAAAGGAAAGTAACAAAACGAAGTCCCATTGATCAGCCTTTTATCTTTCTGCTATTCTTTCCCCTGTACTCTTCCCCTTGTTTTTAGTTTCTTAATGATCTATCATTTTTTAATCTCCAGCAATACAGTGGAAGATGAACAACGTTTAGATTTAAAATCTCTCCTTCAATTTAATTTCTATAGTAATCTGTAATCCACAGCATATTTTTCCAGACTAAAGAGAGTATAGATAACTGTCTTTTTACTCCTCTTCATTTTTACATTATTTTCATTCCACATACCACAACACAATCATTGATGCTACTGACATCTACAGATTATTTTCTATCTGAGCTGAACTAGACTATGCTGAATGCTTTAAAGGTGCCTATTATGATGTTTAAAACTTTTCATAATGAGCACTAATCTATAAGGGATTTACACCTATTCCCTTTGACTTCATCCATGTTAATAAAGGACTGTGGACACACTTCCGAGTCTTGCTGAAAGCATTTGGTTTTTTATCCATTATGCATAAGATTTGTTGATGAAATGTAAACGTTGTAGGAATGCCAGCCAAAGCAGGTAGATTTATTTTATCAGAGTATTATGGCTATTTTCTCCATTTACCGACTGATGTGCAAGGAGTATATTGTTCTACAGCAGAGGACACAACAGCCTTTAAAACACCTGTGGAAGGAAATTGTGCCTTGTGTTGCTGCTGTAGTTTTTTTTTTTAAGATGATCTAAGGAAGTCCCCTAAAGACTCATTAAGAGGCTTACTGTCCTCACATTAGTGTATTGTGCTAAAAATATTAGCTAATTTTAATGTCAACAGCAACTAATACTTATGAAATGCTTATGTAACACGAAAGAGCTTAGTAGAATACAAAAAGCATTCAGTTGAAGGAGCTTGCTTGCACCAAGCCATAATTAACAGTACAGCAGTACGCACATTATGGATTTCAAAGGAGGAAATGTTTGCATTGTATACAGATACCATTGCTACATATGTTTTACATTAAATGGTATGGAATTATATTCCTTCTACAGGCTGTTATAAGGGATTAAAAAAAAGGTGGTGAGGGAGCATGCCAATTGATTGTTATCCACAAAGACTCCAGTTCAGGAGGGCACTAAAGCAAGTGTTTCAGTCCGTCCATGTTCAGGAAAGTATTCAAAATACTTGCTTAATGTTTGCATGTGCTTACCTTACATTGACTTCAACAGGTTGTGATGAAATGCTCAAATGTCTTCTTTCCTCACTTGGGGTCAGAGGGACTAATCCTCCCACTCCCTCATGCAATCAGCAAGAGTTTCTATGTATGTGAGCAGTAGAACAGCAATTGTCAGGCAGGGTGCTACCAGCTTTGAAGGTGCTACAGGAAGGCTAATAAATATAGTGAAAAAGCCTGAGGTAGAATTGATTCAATCTATGCAGGTTTCTCTAAGCTGCATAGATTGAACCAAAACCAAAACACAACAGACTTGACTTTTCAGTTGGGCAAAGCAGGCAGACGCCTGCACAAGTCTAGGCCAAAAGGCTGAGGGCGCTAAAACACGCCTCCAAGCCTGCTGGCCAGCCGGGCCATCCCAAATTGGCTGGCCAGCACATATCCCCAACCCCCTGCTGTCCCCTGCAGGGAGGAGAAACAGTTCCCTGTCCCCAGACAACTCTGAGTGGGGATCTGCCCATGTGGGGGGGAGCCCTGGTCTGCCCAGCTGCGGGGGGTGGCGACTTTCCCCCCATGTGGGCACATCACTTATGGGAAGCCCCCACACTCTGGTCTTGGCTCCCCCCCAAATAAGGATGTTTCCAGTGGGGGGGGGGGGGGGGGGGGGGCTGGGCCCCATAGGGTTTGCTCATCTTTGCCAAGCCAGGCAGGCTCCACAAAAAGAAGGATCGGGCCCTGCTGCTATTGGTGTCAGGCGGCCCAGGGGGCTTACACCAGGTGGCAGGGATGGGAACACCCCATAGAGAGCAGGATCAAGCCCTGCTGGCTGGCACAAGCCCCTGGGGTCATCCAGAGCATCCCCCAGAGCCTGGTATCAGCAACAATTGGTAGGTTGCAACAGGCATCCCTGGGGGGCTCATGCAGAGCAAGAGGGCTGGGCTGGGCTGTAGTGGGGAACCCTCTGCCCCAGGGCCCCCATGGAAGACCCACTCAAGGGGCCTGGGGCTGAGACTGGGGTCTGTTCCCCCTGCCCATCCTGAGCTCCTGACTGGTGGGGTTGGTGGGGCTCCAACAAGTCCCCCACTAGACTGGCCTCAGATAGCAGTTCACTAGGGGGAGACCCCCACATGAGGGTCCCTTCCTCACAGCAGACCCAAGCAGGTGGGCCAGGGTGAGGGTGGGGGGGTCCCTGTCCCAGCCACCCCCAGTGCCTGACAGATGGGCCAGCAGGGGGTGGGGCTCTGGCAAGCCCCAAGCCAGACTGGGCTGGGCTGGGAGGGAAACCTCCAATTTTAACCCCCCCAGCAGACCCCAGTTGGGGGCCCAAGGCCAAGGTGGGGGTCCATTTTCCTCTCCCTGCCCCCAGCACTGGAGTCCAGTCTCCAGGGACAGCCCTGCTGCTCTTCCTTACCTGCCTCCCGGGGTGACGTGTAGGGGGGGCACATGGGTGCACGTGCACCCCCTGAGCATGGCGGTGCACCCCCTACAAAAAGGCACTGCTGGTCAGCGCTTGCAGTTTATGTGCACTGAATTTCTGTTTTGTTACAGATCTGAACTGGTTTCCGATTACTTACACCAGTTTATGTGTAATTTTTGTCCCTAGCTGAAGTGTGAGGAGATAAGCAAAATGTGATGAGATAAGCAAGTACGGTAGGGTTACCATATTTCCATTTCTAACAGAGGACACCTGTTGGGGGGCAGGGGGCAGTTTCTAAATGTTACAGTAAATAATAAGTGTTATTGCCTAGAGGGGCAGGCACCTCCCCCCTACCCCGTACCCTGCCATGTGCATCCCCCCCCCC
>NW_005842229.1:680796-696747 GCF_000455745.1 Alligator sinensis
CTCCACCCCCCGCCATCCATAGACTTACCTGCATCCAGCTGTTGGGGCTGCTTCCACCACCTTGCCTGGCTGTATGCCCACCTTGCCTGACTATGCCCCCTGCCTCCAATCACCCCAAGCAGCTCCTTGCAGACTAGAAGGATGCCAGCCTGCAAAGGGAAACCCACGGCTTTCTCCTTTAAAGAGAAAAATCAATTTTTTTTCTGCAACAAACAGAAAACCCAGATCTCTGTAAACATGGAAACTGGTTAATACAGTTCTACCAGCAAAATCCTGGACATTTGTACATATTTCAAAAAACTGCCTGGACGGAGATCAGAGGATCCAAAAAGAGGACATGTCCAGGAAAACTTAGATGTATGGTAACCCTAAATAACCCTCAGGCTCTCCCTGCATGGCTGCTCCCCTGCCCCAACTGTTTGCCTCCTCTGCAGGGAGGTCAGCCCTGTAATAAATAAATTAGTGTTTGAAATAGGGTGCTTCTCAATTCACAAAAGTTATGAAGCCTTGAGTTGAGCAAGGGATGCCTCAAATCTGAAAAGGCTGAGAACCACTGGAGTAGAGGATCAGGCCCCAAAGGGGTCATATTGTTAATGGGAATTTTTTTAGTACAAAGGATTTCGTAGTCAAAGTTGGCCTGGCAGAAGTATGGCAGTTCGCTTCACAACATGGGTCAGATTCTGTGTAGATAGGACTAACAGACTGAAAAGAGATTTTTTTTTTATTTGTAGGACCATGAATGCATTGCCTTTCCTAGAGCATGTATTGATTTTGAAAAAGAAAAAAAAATCTAAGACTGACAGTTTTTCTGCTAGCCCCCAATTCCCAGATAACACATCACTGTAGAAATAACCTTTCAGAGCAAAGAGAAGCTGCTTGGACAATTTCAGAATTAGTTAAGGGTTAATAAAACCCACACCTACCCTGAGGGACAGCTGTCTAAGAACTATGCAGGCTCCTGTTGTGCCATTGCTGAAGGTGGCATAAGAGCAACAAGAGGAAGTCCTTTTTGAACACATTGATGTGAATATTTGAGACAGGCATTTCTTTTTGGCTTTGGGCATTTATCCTGTAGGCAGCTCTTCTTGCTACTAAAGAGTATACATGAAAGGATACAAACATGTTATACTGGAATATTTTCTCAGCCTCATTAATAAATTTATGCAAAACTGCATTGGGAACAACAGGAAGAACTGATAAACCTCCCATTTTTGAGGAAACTCATGGAGAAATTAGCTAACAATGTGCTGCAAGTGCATTTAATGGGAGTCAGTATTTTAGACTCAACAAAATCTGGAATCAAGCCAGGGTGCAGAATGGATCTGAAACAGTGACATTAATGGATGCTCTCTTCCTGTCAACAGATGGAGGGCAGACATCTGTCCTTATCTTGCTGGGTCTTCTGCAGCGTTAAAACTGTAGGTATTTGTTTTGTCTGAGAGAAGTGACTGGGAGCCAGGAAATAGTTTTATTTCTTCCTGGATTGACACAGCCAATGAACAGTAATGGAAAACTGTTCCTCTACCACTGGATCATTTACTTCTTGAGTCCATCACTGGTCAGTTCTTTCTCTGGTTTTTTGCACCTTCCACAAGCAGCCACTAATGATCAGACAGTGTGGACTCAGGAGGTATGAGTAATACACAGAAAACAGATATTCAACCTACCCTTTGGAGCTGCAGCAATTGACATTGCTGTCACTTGCTCCACTGCCAAATTTCTGGCCCTGTAGGCAGCCCCTCAGGCCAGTTGACAGGGATCTGTGCTCCAGATCCAGCCTGCATCCTGGCTTCATGCTAGTCACCTGGCCCTTGGGGCTGGATGACTTTGACACCCCCAATATAACTCATATTCCTGTGGTGGACAGTAAAGGCGACCCTTTTGTCATTTCTACAGTTTGGCTTGTCTCCTTTTTGAAGGTTGTCACAATCATGGTGCCCTGAGGTCATCTGGGATTTCCTCATCATTCCAAATCCTTAAGATGAGGGCATGGACCGTAACGTGAGATCTTCTCCCCCTTGCTTGAAGATTTCAGTGGGGATTCCGTCAGCTCCAGATGTCTTGCTGTTCTTCATCTGTTTGCTGGCTTTCCTCACCTTGTCAAGGGTTGGAAGGATTCCAAATATTGTCTCTGACTAGGTGTTGTGGGATAGGGTTGAGGACACCCTTGTTAACAACAGAGTCCTGACTGAGAAAGTCTTCAAAATGCTCCTTCCAATGTGTGTTGATGGTCCCCCTTTCCTTGAGTAGGTCTCCTCCATCCTTAGGTCTCAAGTAGGTTGGTCTTTGAGTGCTTGGACCATAGATGCCTTTGGAGGCATTGAAAAAAAACTGCACATCATTGATGTCAGTAAGATGTTGAATGTCCTGTTCTTCATACTCTGGGTCCTCCTTTGGATCTCTGCCTTGGCTTGTTGGAGATTCAATTTCTTTTGCTTGGAGTTGGTGTCATTCTGCCAAGCACAAAAGGCCTTGCACTTGCAGTTGATCAACTCTTGGATCTCCTAGTCATTCTTATCAAATCAGTCTTGGTGTTTCCTGGTACATAAACAAAGTGTCTCTTTGCAGGTGCTAATGATTGTAGACTTGAAAGCACCCATGGTAAGACTCTGGGGAACATTAAGTATTTCCCATACCTCAAAAGCCATCTATCATAGAAGGCTGACATCAGTGGAGAAATTCAACATTGCCATAAATGTGCAAGTGCAGCCTTTGGATGCCTGAGGAAATGGGTGTTCAAAGATTGCAACATCAGATCTGAAACCAAGCTCATGGCTTATCAAGCAGTTGTAATCCCGATCTTACTCTGTGGAGCTGAAACATGGACAACATACAGGAGACACCTCATGTCATTGGAGAAGTACCAATAAGGCTGCCCATGGAAGATCCTTTGAATCCAGTGGGAAGACAGATGCACCAACATTAGCATCCTCTTGCAAGCAAACACCACAAGCATTGAGGCAATGGTCATCTGACATCAACTTCACTGGGCCAGCCACATCATCCAGATGTCTGATTCTAGACTCCTGAAGCAAGTTTTATTCTCCCAGCTCAGTCAAGGCATATGCTCAAGAGAAGGGCAGAAAAGTGCTTCAAGGACATCCTCAAGGCCACCTTGAAAAAATGAAACATCAATAACAACTTGTGGGAGACTAGGGTCTGCTGACTAGGGTCTGCTGTGGGGAAGAGTCTGCTGCAAGGATCTCAGTACTTTGAAACCTTACAACGACAACAGGAGACGGAAAAGTGGGAGCAACAGAAACAGCATTTCACGGACCAAAACGAGAATCCAGAGCCACCCACTCTGTAAACACTTGCCCAAGTTGCAAAAGAGTTTGTCAATCCCAGATCGGCCTCGTCAGCCATCTTCAGGCCCACAGATAAGACAGTCATGGAAGACAATCATCCTCGACTGTGCAGAGATTGCTTGGGGTTAGCTCATATGTAGGAGTCACACAGCCTTCTCAGAGGCTGGTCTGCGATGGGGGAATAAACTCCCTCAGGAAATAAAGGGCCATCAGAAACTTCACCTCACTACTTTCTGTTCTGAGTATGAGGTACAGTTCTTTTGACCTTGCCTTCCCCAATGTAAATATTTAGCAACATGTATGTATATAAAAAAACCATCTCACCAAAACAAGACAAGTCACTGCACACTCTACTACCCCTGAGGAGATGTGAGAATAAACAACATGTGACAGTTGTTAGTCACATCACTTAAAACACTACTGAAAGGTCCTGAGATACCATGGCAATGCATCTGGTGCATAAGAGCGTATATAGAACAGCAAAGAACAAAATAGAACCTTATTATCCCAATGCCTCCCAGCACTTGGAGCTGCAACCCGAGTGTGCTGAACTTGTCAGTCTTGCTCTTGGGAGTAGCTGTCTCTATCACAAGCTTGTAGAGCAGGGGTGTCAAATGTACTGCCTGCAGGAGCCTGTGGAGTTGTGTTGTCTGGCCCGAGAAGCTTCTAGTGGGGGTTGGGGTACAGAGCCTGATTGGGAACACATGTCGGTATCAAGGGGCAAGTGACAATGGCCACTGCCACCATTGCTTCTGGATTCAGCCTGAAAGGAACCCTGTGGTCCAGATCCAGCCTGGAGGATTTGGGTGAGTTTGACATCTCTGCTGTAGAGGATATGAAATGGAAGTGGGATGGTGAGGTCCCTTGACACTGGTTCTGTGCTGGCACTGTTGTTTTAGTCATTGTTCTCCTAGTGCTTTCATGTAATGCAGCCGAAACAGTCCACAAATAAGGCATCTCAGATATATTATTGATCCATCTGTATCCATGGAAACTGAACATGAAGCTATTGTTTAAAGAGTATAATTAAAGTGATAGTATCAGATTAATAGCAGAGGTGGACTAACTTACTCTGCCACCTTTATCAGGTAAAAGAGTTCAAGGGCAAAAGTCCATAGTAAAACCAGCACAGGAGACGATATATTGTTCGCACACCATTCCCTTTAAGAAGAAATATCTATGTACATTAGAAGGATGTTACAAGATCAAAAAATTAAATGTTGAAAAAATATTTTATTTACCACGTTAAGAATACGTAACAGTATTAAAACTGAAGGGATTTTAAAAGGTTAATTGGCCTTTGTTGGTCTGTAGGTTTTCTTCTTTATATTTCTTTCAGATTAAATAATAAAAATAGATGAGCTAGCTGGGCACTTATTGACAGGCCATTTCTAGCCAATTTCATTTCCAGGTTTTCTTGGACAAGGACTGGTTGGGTTGCAAACACTGCTGTTTCAGATTCATTGAAACATTTCTTGTAAGAGGCCAAATTCCCTGCTATTGGTGCACACCGGGGCATAGTTTTCAATGGAGCTTCTCATTTTGTCTCATCTCATCTCACCTCATCTCTTCCTTGAATCTCTGCAGCATATTTTAATAACTCTTGCAGCAGCAGGACACTGACCCAAATTGTCCCCGTGCTTCATCTGTAGCATGTTAGGGTATTCGGTCTTTTGGTTGTGTCGGGATTGATTCTGTAGTTTTACTAATAGGTTACCCAAAGCTTTGTATAGGATGGTTTGGATAGGGATGATTCTGCCTCTGGTTGGGGGCTGGATGCTAAATGGGCACCAGAGGGCTCTTCCACCTTTGGTTTTCTATGATTCTGTGATTAATTCATTGGAACTTTCAGCATAGAATCTGAAAGTAGGCAGATATTTCGTGACTTTTACAAATATTTTATACAAAATTTAATATTTGAATCAAATATGATCTCACTGGGCATGTCTACACATGCATTTTGGCATGCCTAACTTTAATGAGCATTAGCTTAATGAACATTAAGGCAATTTAGGCTCGCATCTACATGTACATGGATTAAAGCGCATTAATGCCATGCGCACAGACTGACGTGGGACTAAAGGTAGTCCCAAGTCAGTCCTTACAGAACATTAATGCACCTTAATGCATCTACACATGCATTAATGTGCTTTAGCTAATCACAACTAAATCTGATACCTTCTTTTGCAGGTATCAAATTCAGGCACGGATAGCCTAAAATCACCATTTTTTAGGCACATTAAGGGCACACACTTGTAGACCTGCACCCTTAATGCACCTTAAATTGGGCTAAAGCACCTTAAATTGGCATGTGTAGATGCACCCACTATGTCCTTTTAAAACTCAACACTATGCACGGCCAAGTGAATTACCTTTCTGATGAGTAATTTTGAAAGTGCAAATTTATTTTGACTTTCCCTTTCTTATTGTACTATACAATCTAAAAATAATCCTTCCCTGACAGACAAAAGACAATGAACATTAAGCACTCCTTTGATGCAGTCTTGGCAGTAATTGAATAATCTTCCATGAGAAAAATCTCTCTGACATTTTGATTTCTTAAATGTCAAAATATGATCAGATTCAAAATAAAGCTCAGTTGATTTGCAGAAGCTTGCAAGTTTTAATATGATAGGTGGGTAGATAGGTAGAGAGAACTCTAACAGATTTGTGACATATATGTACAAAAGCTTGCTGTCTTATCAGATCTACAGGATTATCAATAATTCAATTTTGGCAAAATGTTTTTGGAATTTTGGGGGGGCATCATGAATGGTAGTTGAAACAGAATGACTTTTATTGACTTGACTTGAGTGGAGCAATGACACTAACATTCTGCATGGAAATAAACTGATGAACTCCAAAATTCATCATTAAAATTTTGCTCCAACGTTCTGTGCCAATACAAAAAACCCAAACAAACCAAGAAGCTCAGATGAAGCTCAAACCAACCTGTCTCAGATGAAGCTGCATTATTCTGGCCCACTGATTCTGTAACGTTCCTAGCCCCTGGCCTAGGAAGTTACAGGCGAGGGGTAAAGTTTTAGACATGGATTCATACGCTTTTTGATCTGAAAGATAATAGGGGATGGATAAAAACAGGAAGTGGAGCCTAGGGCACCTGACATGATTTAGCAGCAGGAAGTAGATGGGAAGAATGATACTGGACTGAGAAAGGGAAGCTGAGTAGATGCTGGAAACAAAGACTGCCCAAATTTGGTTCTGTAGTGCCATTTTGAGGTAATGGATTTCCTCTCTCCCAGTCCAAGTAACAGCTGGCCCCTAAGTGCTGGCAACAGCTTTAATCCTGAATTTACTATGGTGAAACAGGAACTGCATGGGGAAATAGAAAATCCTCCACAGGCAAAGGATGGCAAATTCTATACAAATGTTAATGCAGCTCAATGAATGACAAACCTTTCTGGTTCTTTATGGACCCACCAGTGGGGTAGAGGACGAGACAGTCTTCTCTATGGTAATTTGCAGGATTCCAGCCCACTTTACTTAGTGGGAACTGGGATAAAATGCACCCCTGCCAAACTCCATCCAGCACTGCTGGTTTCAAGAAAGTTGCCTAATATATTATAGCAGAGAAAAGTTTAAATTGTTTGGTACCTGATGGAATGGTTGTTTTGCTGGCACAATTCTGCTAGCTTCAGTGTTATACCTGCTGGGCACTTGGCCCAATATGTCAGTAAGTGTTGCGCAGTGGCAAATGCTTAATGCAACATAAAATTGCTAAATTTAGGGTAAATGTTTGATGCAGTATGCCGGGAATTAAATGCCAAGCTCCCATTAACTTTAATGGGAACAAAGGACTAATTCCCTTGGCACTAGGCTGAAAACATACTCCATAATATCTGCACTGCTGCTCTACTCATTTTACTTTTAGAAGCTGTTTCACACCTCTAGACACAGCATATAAAACAAAGTACTTTACTATCTAGGAAGATTGCATGCTAGTTTCTAGCACTAAATGATTCATATCTATCTCATTTGTCAAGGGGGAAACAGCAGTATTTTATATTTCATACAAACACCTACAGCTGGTAGGCAGCATCTCTCATAAGGTATTTCTAAATGTCATCATTATTCAAACACCTAGGAGAGACAGATTCCCCAGGTCTCCCTACCTTGTTGCTATAGAGATTTACAAACATATGAAGTGGAGACACCAATCACTTATGTCTTCCTTACCACAAAATAGGCTTCTCAGTTCAAAAGCCCAGTATCATCTTCAGTAAAAGTAACCACAGAGCAAGTTGCATTTAAATTATTAAGAGTGAATTTATGTGTGTGTGTGTGTGTATAAAAAAACAAACCTTGAGGTTTCCTTTTTCCTTCCTTCCCCCTGCCTCTGTTTTCTTTTTCTGATATTTCTGATGCAAAAAACAAAACAAACCAAAAGAAAAAGAAAGAAAGAAAAAAACCCCAACTCTGACACAACAACCTATCAGGAGTAGCAAGTCTGGTCTTCTCAGGTTTTTCAAGGGCAATCACTGAAGGTTTCAAATGTTTGGACTGTGAACTGTAAATTGAAGGTGAGGGATTTGAATGTTTAACAACTCTCTTGTCTCCCAATGTTTTCTTCAGTTTTTGTGTTAGAGAGATGCTGACAAATTATTTTTAAAAAGAGCTTTTAAAAGTCTGAATAAAAATAGCTTTCAACTAATAATCAGATTTATTTCTATCTGACGTCATTACCATACCATTTTCCCATTCCTTCACAATCTTTCTAGGGATAAAGGATAGACAATATCTCAATTTCTGATGTAAATGACAAGAAAAAAAGCCACCAAATTTTTTTGGAGGGAAAAAAATTCCTCAAGTTTTCAGGCTTTATTTATGCACCAATGAAGTAGAGAGAGCAGAAATCCACTTCAGCCTTCCTCAGGTGCAGGTCAAACCAAAACTCTCAATTTAAACATCTGCAAGATGAATGGATATCTGGGATCCTGATGTACATCAGAATTGTGCATCTATCCCTACATTTAATAAAGAAGGAGAAGTGGGGGGGTGAAGGGAACGGGGTATTAGGAATTTTTGCTTTAAAAATAAGGGTCCTACTCTACAAATTTTATATGCACGAAAGATAGCATCTACTGTTACAGGAAAATAATTGAATCGGTGGCCATATACCAGCTAATGCTAGTATAGTATAGTATAGTATTATATCTTCACCTGTTACCAAGGGGACACGTATCAACTGGAAGAGCAGCATTCAGACCTACCCATATTCTGCCTAAAGCTGGTTGAATGGCCTGCACTTGCTCACAATCTGTTTTTGCAAAGAGAAGGAATAATTTATACAGAGATACTGTACACAAGGCACACAGTTTTGGATAGACTACTGTATTTGCTTGTGGGCACACATGTGTAGATTACACTCACATTTCTGCGGGGATCCAGCATTGGTCTCTGCGCATTCTCCATGGCTTTCCAAAGGAGATAAAAATTGGTATAATCTTTCACCATGTGCTTCAGCTACTGTCCACACTGAAGGTTTCCTGGCAAGTACATATTTTCAGTGCTGATCAGGTCTTTGTCTTATGTTTTTCACATGGCCATAAAGATAACATCCAGAAATATAGTTCTACAATGTGAAATGCATGTTAATAGGTCTAGTCTAGTATTTCACTCTTACCAGCATGTCCGTCATCTTGAATGCATTTCTTCCTAACTTTAAAAATGGTAGGCTAATGGAAGAAGCTGGCTCTGGCAGTACTGCAACCTCCTTCATTGGAGTCTTCTCCTGAAGAAGAGTCTGGATAGGCATCTGTCTGGGATGATCTGGGAACAACAAATTCTGTGTCTGTCCAGATGATCCTTCAGGTCCCTTCCAACCCTATGAAGCTATGCTCTGACAAGTGCTTTATTGTTCAGTACATTTAAAATATGTGGCTGAGTAACCATCTAAGTAGTCTATGCTTTGGTTTTGTTTATAGACTGCATACTGCACATTCTGACATAACAAGAGTAGGTATTTTTTGCTTGGCTTGGCTAAAATGTTACAACAATACTAAAGTCCACTGGCCTTTATTCTGTTTCTTAGATTGACACAATGACTTACAGGCTAATATGAAAGACCATGTTATCCAACTCATCAGAAACACACATCTCTTTTATGGATCTTTACTGGAAAATTAAATCTTTATTGGGTGCAACAATTACTTTTACAATAGAACTAGATAATTTGAAAGAGGAACATTTAATAAATTTGCCATTTACTACTGTATTACAATTTATGATCCTGAAAGACTAATTAATATTTCATTGTCTCACATCTGAAAAACAAAAATAACCACAAAACTATAGAAGACACTTTTTTCTTTCTAAGACTAACTAGGAGAAAACCACAGAAGGCAAGCTTCTGGGAATTACAGGCACCCATTTTGCATTTAATTTGATAAGTCTCAAAGTGCTCTTTCCTATTGATTATTCATACCCTTATGAAAGAGTCAGTTATCAGTTGACAAGGAGAAGGTGAAGGAGGCAGGGTTTCATGACTCAGCATATAAATTAAAGTGATCTGTGGTTTGTTTTTCTAATTTGTTTACTTTCTCCAACAGTAAAACAGAGCAAAGTGAGCTTGTCTTTATTTCCCTGATCACAGCTTGCTCATTTATTTTTTACACTCCTATTGTCCTTGCAGGCTGCTTCCTAATACCTCTTCTACTGTCAAGTTACATCCCATCTGCTTGACTTCATTACGTGCTGTTCTCGTCACCTAAGCCTGCTTATGTTTGCTCAGACTCCCTTTTGCTTAACTTCCCTGTAACTTGTAAAGCCTGCTATGCAAAGTTTAACTGCCAGCCTTTGTGCTGCATAAAGCACCGGTGACCCTGTTGTATTTAGTGATTATTTTACATATAAACCTAATTATCAGAACTTGGTTGGTGGTTCACAGATTCCACAGGTCACCTGGGTTAGAGTCAGAGAGGAGAGAAAAGTCTTTATCTAGTTGCTGGGGAATGCTGAGTTAGGCTTTCTACAGGCATCCCCAGTTTCAAGAATGGGGCTATCTTCAGCAAAAAAGCTTCTGTCTTCACCTCCCCTGTTGCCACACAGAACTGTCCGGTTGGTTGGAAGGGACCTTGGGGTACCTGTAGATGTTACACACCTGTTGATTTAGGTGCTAATCTGAGCAGATATTTGGGGAGGTTAAATTAGGCAAAAAATGGCTGGCCTGATCTAAATTAGTTCACCTGAGAAGGTGAACAAAGTTAGATCAGGAACAGGTTAGCCTGATCTAATAAATGTCTGTACATGTTCAGAGTGCAGCCCCAGGACTGCACTTTTCCAGCTTCCTCCCTCCCCCCCAGATGCTAAGTGGGCTATTTTTAGTTCCCCAACCACTGCATCCCCAAATGGACAACCTCCTTATCTCCAGATGGGCAATCTCCCATGGACCCACCAACCCCACCTCCTGCAGACCCGCTATCCCCTCCCCTGATCCCACCTGCCCCTCCCCCACCCCCAGTTACTTAGATCAGGCTCCGGGCACCAGTGAACGCATGCACAAGACACTCCCAATCTATGACCACGCATCTTAAAGTAAACCCAGTTAGTTCAATTTTAAAATAAGCTGTGTGATCATTGATTGGAAGTGGTGAACATGTACCCTGAAGAAGAATCTGGTACAACCCCTTGAAGGAATTTAGGAAAACTATTCCTGTAGCATCTCTGCCAAAGCTTATCCAGCCTCTTCCTGAAAATCTCCAGCGAAGGAAATTCCATAACATCCTTAGAGAGTCTATTCCACTGCCTCAGTGCTGTAACACTCAAAAGGCATGTCCAGATAAGTGCGCATGTGTGGTATACAGTGCTGCAGATCCATCTGTGGTACTGCAAACTGCCTGTGCCACACATGCAGGTGTTTGCTGCACTGCTAATTTGCAGTGTGGTGTTTTTTTTTTGACACCAGCAGATCCTGGTGTCAAAAAACCCTGTGCCTGAAAAAAAGTGGGGTGGCACATGTGGTGGCAGTGCGTGCCACCCGAAGCCAGAGCCTGGTTAGCTGGAGCCATGCTCCAGGTGCCAGCCAGGCTCTGTGAGCTGGATCGCTGCTGCTGCAGCCTCAGGAAGCCCTCAGGACCCCAGTTAAGGCTTCTGGGGCTAGCCCATGTGCTGGCCCCAGCCTCCTCTATCCTATTTGGGGCAACTTGCTGTACTCCAGAGCACGCATGCACAAATATTGCCTGGGGACAAATAGCAGTGGCACAACTATGTGCCACTGCTATTTGTCCCCCAGGAAATGCACACGTGTGCTCATCTGGACGTGCCCCAAAAGTTTTTCCCAATAGCTTATCTAAATCTCCTTTTCTCCAGTTTGGAGTCATTGCTCCCTGCTTGCCTTCAAAGCAAAGGAGAATAGTTGTTGTCCCTCTTTTTCATGGCAGCTCTTCAGATATTTGAAGACTGCTGTCATGTCCCCCTCTTAATTGCCTTTTCTCCAAGCTAAATATGCCTCGCATGCTCAACCATTCCTCATCATTTAGTTAACTCTCCAAAGGATGTAAAGAGAATCTATTGAGTCTGGCAAACAGGATTGACCTAGGATCTGTTTTTCTGAGCTATTGAGCACCTGATCACTTCAGTGGGAGCTGCAGGTAATCAGCCACCATAAAAAGATTCAAGCTTCTAACTGGTAAAATAGGGGTTGTTTTTTTCCTTGTGCTGGATTAGATGCTAGTCGACAAGGGAAACAAATTCAAATGAATAACTGCCTACATTGTGCTTTTCCTTGGCTGACAGCTCCATTCCTGAAGTCTGCCAAGGAGACAAAAAAAAAAAAAAAAAAGCTATGAGGCTTGAAGAAAAGAAACACCAAAACAGATAAAACAAACAGTTAAAAATATGCTTGTATTTAGGGGAATCCTCTCCTTTACTCTATGGTTTGGGATGGGATGATAAAAGGTAAGCATTAGTGGTGGAGGCAGTATAACGGCAGAAGGAGGAGACATCCTCCATCACTTAATTCTTGTCACAGTCCAGCTTCAGTGCTGGCCAGGTTATTAAAATCTCAGAGGATTGTCCTGCGCTTTAGCCATACAAGGGAGTCATTGCCTTAACTCGCTCTAACTGAACAGCATTAGTTGGAAAGCTGGAAGACCCCACAAAGTATTGGTGTGGGAGGTGACAAGCTGATTTCTTGAGCCTTCCTTTGGTGGTCAGTCTTGCAATGTACAGCTGAGATATTGTTTTGGTTGTGGTGTCTTCTAAGTCCAGCAGCATTTTGTTTTTACTACATTAAGTGACCCCAGTCCATAGATTTCATGGAGCTGACTTTTACATCTTCTATGTCACCATTGAATTAAATATTTCCCATCTTCCTTGATGTGTACACCTATTAGAACTGGCCTTATTAGATAGCTACACACAATATATATATAATGTATATTAACAATGTTATGGAGTGCTATAGTCTGTCCTGAATTTGCTTACAGTGGCTATTGTATTAAGTAAACAGTAACATATATAATGATTGGTTATGCTGTGCAGTCACACACGGCAGATGCAGTTTAGGTACTGATAACAAAAATAGGTGTTCTCAGCAATCTCAGAAGCATGTGTGTGTGTGTCTAGTATGACTTCATTCCTTAGTTATTGCTTTTAGAATGTGTACTGTTACATTTTTGTAATACCTGGCTAATTAGTGCAACTACCTGAACTTTCCTCACATATGTTTTTGCTTCTTGTCTTTCACAATGTACCTAGGATTGTCTAATGCATAATTAATTGTAATTAAATTGACAAGGTACTGTTTCTATTGTCAGGATGTGAATCAATATTTTATACACAGATCTGATTTCAGAGGTATAGCTGCCAAGACATCTTTAAAACTGCCCTTTTTAATATTGAACATTTCCCATCTGGGTTATAATGTCAATTTAAACCATTCTATAGTGAGTGGCAATTAATAAGCAGTCCATCTTTCACAGAAGCAAGAGTTTTGCCAAGTGTGTTTAATTTACTTATCAAAAGGATCTGATTTTTAAATATGGATCTCCACTAAAATCATCCATTTAAAAGGAGGACTACTAGAACAAAGCAGTTTGCCTCAGTCTCCTGAATGTTCAGGATGACTGCTGTGTATACCCTTAAGAAGGCATATCCCCCTTTAGACACACTTGACATTTTCCACTCCTTAATGTGAAGAGAGGTGTCAGCCATGACTTGCCAGGAAATATAGAAGCCTATAAACTGATATATAGCATAACTACTCCATGAATTAGTTGTTGTGTACTAACTGGCTGTTTATTTCTGATACTCCTCAAATCACAACAAAAATTATTCAATTATTATGAATTATTCAACCACCACATGAAAGAGAGAAATAGGACACGTGCACAGAATTCATATCAGTTAAAACTGTGTGCCAGCAGAGTGAAACTGAGAGCAAAGGGAAAAAGAAGACTGGTATCATGGGTAAATATTTTCTAATGTCCATTACATAGATGCCAACGTTGGTTTTTGCCAGTGGGTGCTTGCAGATGTAAAAAACCTCCCTAAAACTGGCACTTTAAACCTGGGACGTTCCTGTGCCAAGCCTAGCGCATACCCGGAAAAGGCAGCACATTACTTCAGCCTGGCTCTGTAGCATCTGTAAAGATCAGGCACTTTAGTGGGGCTTTTTGTTGCTTTTATGTAGTAGCTGATTGAATCAGCTTTAGGTAAAAGTGCCAAAAGCCCTGATGAAGTGCTCAGTTCTTTACAGACACTGCAGAGCTGGGTTGAAGTAATGCGCTGCTTCTTCTGGTAAAGCGTGATTTTTTTTTTTAAAGTCTGCAAGCAAAATGGCTGTGGCTCATGAGTATTGAGCACCTGCTAATTTTTTTCAGTGCGTGCTTGAGCCTTGGAGCACCCATGGAATTGGTGCCCTATGGTCCATTAGATAGCAGAACCATCTCTTGAGGGAGAAGGTAGGGGCCTCATCACTTGAGTTATTTAAAACTAGACTAGATAAAGTACTTATCTCTTCAGTAGAAAAAAAATGCTGAATTGGCAGAGGAAATGAACAAGATCACCTAATAGTTTTCTTTCCCATCTCTAATTTCTACAATTTGGCGAATTTGTTCATACAAGCCCTATTTGTGCAATTTATGGAAGAGGCACAAATACACTAAGTGGATTTCAGCTGTACTGTTGCAAAATACAATAAAACCTAATATAAAATGATACCAAATGAAATCTGTGCTAGCAACTCACATTGTAAGATGATTTCCCTTTGTTTAAGGAATAACAGCTAATGCTTTCTAAGGCAGTGTACATCAATACCAAAATGACTGCTAAGATTGATTAGTGACTAAAACCACTGTTGTGCGACTGCTGTTGAAAAATATAAAAATTCAACATTAGAAAAAAAATGAACAGTATATTCATAAAAATGTCCTAGATTGACACAGCTGTGTTTTCATGTATTGGCTAATACTCACCTGGTTAAAGATGTTAACATAGCTATAACCTGTATGAGTATTCCTTGAACTGTGAGCCTTCAAAATTTTAGGGGGCAATTGATGCAAAAAGTCAGGGGATATGGTATAAAGTCTCCACCTTATATCATATAAGGTGGAGAAAAGGCATAATATATGACTTCCACGTAAGGTGGAAAAAAGGCATAATATATGACTTTTGCTAGGGGTTTGACGGAATTATTAACCAAGTATGAAATTTCCAGTACTGCCCAAAAGTTAATGCCTGATCTGCTTATCTGAAAGTAAGAAATACCTAGGGGATTAAAAAAAAAAAAAGATCAAATTGCTATATCCTTTTGAATTTTTAAAAAAAATGTAAAATTTCTGAATTTTCTACTACTTCCCCAGTGAAAGTTGCTTTCCCCCATTGTCTCCATTTTAAATAAATGTTGGGGAAATATATATATATATTTGTAGTGATAGAAGAATGCCTGTGACCAAGTCTGACTACCTCTCTCTACTACCCTATCAGTTTTAAGTGCTCTAGAAGGGTGGCCATCATAGAGGACATTCCAGCTGTCTGCTACTCTGTCCTCTGTTGTCCTCTCTTCAAGAGATAAATAGAGGACATAAAGGCATTGGGTTTCATATCAATAGAGGACAGAGTACAACCAAAGTGTCCTCTATGATGGCCACCCTATATGTTAGACTCTTGTTCGCCTGAGGACTGTGACTATTAGAAGCCTATGGGAACAACTATAAGCAATGGTTCAGTGCCTTGAAAACAGGGGCAGGTCCGGGAGGGTGTAGTGGTGAGGATATGCTCCCCTTCTGTTACTGCCCCTGGCTGGCCTAGGCACAGGGATGTCTTAGAGTTGCTCGGGCCCTGCTCCAGCCACAGGCTGCGGCTCTGTGGGGTACCAGTTCAATAGGAGACAGTGGCAACAGCAGGCTGGTATCTCTTCCTGCACCTGCTCCCTGCCCTCCCCAAGTCCCCCATTAGCTGGGAGGAGCCCACCCATCACTGACCCTGGGTGATGCAGGCACAGGGGTATCCCCAGAGTCGCTCCTGTCCTGCTCCAGCCAGGGGCCGTGGAGAGTTGCTATGCGAGATGCTGGGCTTGGCTGGGATCAGCAGCATGCAGATTCCTCCTTCAGATGCCTACCCGTGGCTTGTGGGGGATGTATGGGGGGTGGGGCATGCAGCAGGCAGTGGAAGAAGGAACCTG
>NW_005842229.1:696757-712388 GCF_000455745.1 Alligator sinensis
TGCAGCAGGCAGTGGAAGAAGGAACCTGTGTGCTGCTGCCACTGCCCTCAGCCAAGTCCAGCACCCTATTCAGCTGCTCAACTCTGGGGCTCCCCCCACCCTGACTCATCTGGGGACAGCAGCATGGTGGGCAGGTTTCTTCTCTGCGTTAAACTTCTTCCTGCCCAGCCCCGCAGTGTTCTTTGTGGGCCCAGAGGGCTCCAGCCACACCTTTCCCCATGGTCTGAGGGATTGTGTGCCCTCACCCTGCTTTAGTACATCCTGGATCTACCCATGCCTGAAAACAGGCAAGACAGGGATCATCCCACCTTAGGTAGATAATTGTCTTTTCTTTCTTACCCCTTCTGAAATTCCTCTTCTTTGATTTACACCCCCTCCCCACAACTCAGAGGTTGACTAGCACTATGGGTTTGACTATATGGGACTTGTCCTTACTATTTTGTAGCCTTGGGACTCATTTCAGCCTTTAGATTATTAGCTCTTGGAGTAGCTCCATTTACTGAAGTTTGCCACTGACTTCATTTGGGACGGAATTTCACTTATATACTGAATTTACTCAGATCTAAGACAAAGTTCCCCCCCATTGAACACAGGAAAAAAAGCCCCTTGGATTTAAGCACAGGCAGCAGGGGCAGGTGGCTGCTGCAGCTCAGGCTCTGGATCCAGCTCTGGCTCTGGCCCTGACCCAGGATCAGAGCCACAATTGTTGCCTGCCTGCACCCCACTGCTTCTGCCCTCTTGCTTGTCTCTGCCTACCCCACTTGCTGTCCTGCCTCTCCCCCACCCTGTCGTTTTTGCTTGCTCCAGCTCTGGCAGGGCTCCAGCTCCGTTCCAACCTGGGACATGGAGCATGCATTTGCTCTGACCACAGCCCAGCTCAACAAGAGCTGTTGCTGTAATGGCACCTCTGGCTGAGGCCCAGAACTGGAACCCAGGCCAGATTTGCTGCCACCACTGCTGCTGCTATGGACCTCGGCTGGGGCCACAGCAAAACATGCACTCCAAGCCTCAGGCTGGAGCAGGGCTGGATTCTTCTCAGAGCCAGAGCAAGGATAAGTGGTGGGGCAGGCAGTAGTTGTGGCTCCAACTCTGAAACTGGGGTGAAGAGACTTTGGGGGGGGTGTGGGGAAGAGAGGCAGGAAGGCCCATGGGGGCAGCAGGGGGAAGACAGGTGCCAGGAGGTGCAGGCATAGGGGAGCAGGCAGCAGGAGGAGCAAGTGGTGAGGGGCCAGGCAGCACGGGTCAAGCTGCTTGACTCCATTACCTACCCCCTACTGCCTGTCCCCCTTAATGCCCCCCCCTACCACCTAACCCCCACTGCTTGCCCTCCTACCACTGCTTTCCCCACTACAGCAATGGGGGGAATTTAAGATGATCCTCCAGTTACTAGATTCTATTAATGGAAAATTAAAACAAATTTAATAAATTTCCTTGCATAGAATGTAATTACTGGGGCAAGTCATCTTAAATTCAGAGTTGTTTTAGATTTGGGTAAACATGATATTGATTTTCCATTAGCATAAACACATTTTATTGTGTATATCACAGAAAAAAGACAAGTTTCCCTTGTGGCTAAATCAAAGATTTCAATTCCATTTTTACCATTCCTACGTAAAGGGCATTATAATACAGTTTAGGCCTCTATGTCACGTAAAATGCCTTTCAATTATTCCAACAAGGTAGGAAATCTTTCCAAGTCTAAATATTTTTTTTAATTCTAAAGTTAACTGCTTTGGTCACTTGGAAAATAAAAAACAAAATAGTAGTGACAGTAGTACCATAGCAGTGATGCTCTACTGCCTTGTATAGTCATTTACACTTGTGCAAAGTGGTTAAACAGCCCTATCAAGTCTGAAATCTCTACCCACTGGTAGCATTTTACAATATCTTTATGCATAGATGTTAAAAAAACTACACAAATTGAAAGGCAGTGGAGAATAACACCCACTATCTTTGGCAGATCTAAGCAGAGAAACTCAAATTTTCTTGTTGGATGTGCTTCAGTAGCTAACAAAGTTTAATATCAGCAGGGTGTTGACAAATATACTGTACACAGCAGAATATAAACAAAAAACCATGTTAACTGCAGCTCCAGCAGAAATTAGCATTTGTAGAAAGCTTAATATTGGTGATATGGAAGATAAAATTGGTAGGTAGGTAAGTGGGCTTTGACGCTGTTTTCTCGTTAAACTGATGGGACAGCAGTGTAACATCATTGGCTTCTGCAGAGTTGCTCTTGATTTACTCCACTATAAATGACATTGTGGTTACAGTGAACTAGGTCCCCAGTAGGATCATAGGAAAGTAGGGCTGGAAGGGACCACATGAAGTCATCTAGTCCAATATTTTTCAGTGTTTTCCATTGCCAGTGTCTTTGAGGTATTACAAAGTAGAGCATAAAGGAAAACTGAAAAACTAGTATTCTTTTCACCTTGATTTGAAAGCTAATACTTCCACCAACCTTCTCCAGGAACTGAGATGTAGAGTGTGCTGATGCTCTGACTTGACATATTGCAAATATTACAAGGCCTCAGGTGCAATAACGTGCTCCACTTGAGTAGCAGAATAGCTACTTAATGAATGTTCCTGCACAGCCACACTTTTTGAGTCACCTAATATTATAATGTGGCCTCGAATAATAGTGTAAGTTAAACTGGATGTGAAAGCACTCAGATTTCTACATTCTGCAGAAATATAATTTAAAAGCCACGCTAAACCCTTTTGGCAGTGCTTTAAATGCTAAAGCACTATGGTCAAGGTGTTTTATTTGTAAAGAGGTATGCAAATAATGTTGTCATTGAGTTGACATTTGGTTATGTTTTAAACCAAAGTATTAAATACAATGCTGGAGCTGAGATAACTGGAAGCTAATTAAAAAAAAAAAAGAACAGACAGGGAAAGACACCAGACACAGCACTGCAGACACATTGTACAGAGGTAATGCATAGATGGCATGCACTTACAGAAATGTCTTCCTGTGTCAGCCACCCATTTATTAGAGATATTAAGACAAATTGAACAGAAAAACACCCTACAAATAGATGGAGCTCTGACACCACGCACACATCTTTTCCAAGCATGGGTACTTTAAAACCATGTAGTTTTTTTGTACATTTCTTCCATCTGCCTCTGTTTAGATACTGAAACCAATGGATTTGCAGATTAGTGACACCTTGGGGTTTACCTGTGCTGGAGTTGCCAGCTCATCTGACTACACATGTTTTACTACAAGCATTAAAATAAGCAACTCAGTAATACCACATTCTAAAAAATTTGAAAATATGTTAAAGTTAATTATCAAGTAATTATTGGAATGACTATTTTAACCATTCAGTAGTTAGCTCTGTAACATCACATAGCTGCAAACTATAAATTGCTAAATCCTTACTTCTTGAACACATGTATTATTATAAACTTCCTCGCTATCAAGAAAAGTGATACATTTTATTTGTCTCATTTTTTTCTGTGTCTTTAATAGGAATGGGGCAGTAAAAGGGACTTGGATCTTCTCAAAATGAATTGACTTAATTTCACATCACCTGGGCTAGCAACACATTCATGTGTGTTTTCCTTTTCTTATCCCAGCTTTGCATTATTTTATTGCATAGATTTGCAATAAGGCCTGTCAGGCAGTACATTTGGTCTTTGCACTGCTTCGTCCTTTCATCTGTATGTTACCTTAACTTTGCATGTAATCAAAAACTAGGCTTGGACTAAGATACTGCTCTTGTTAATTTTTGGCTCTGTTGTGCAAATAGGAAAACAGAGCCTTAGTTACTTAGGTATGCTCTTAACTAGTTATTCATATGCGTTGACATTACCCTTTCCTTTTTGAAATATATAAAACCATTCCTTTAAAAAATGATATATGTATATATAGCAATCTTCCATTACTTCCAAGTGTAAGCTGATAGAAAACAAACATACCTTATTGGGTCTGATTCTGCTTGCAGTTATGCTGGTAAATCACCTGTAACTCCTCTGAAGTCAGTGGAGTTACATCAGTGTAAATACTTGATTACAAAGCTCCATCAATTCCCACTGGAGTCAGAGGCAGCTGAGGGTGGTCAACATCTTGCAGGATTGTGTTCTAAATGAAATCCTGATCACAGTATGTCCTTACAGTATCCATTCTTTGAATTCGAGAAATAGACAGCAATTACCCATGTCAACTTACTTCATAAATTTGCATTACAGCATGATTCTGTTGGTGGGATGGAAAGAACTCTATCCTCCAGCTAAAGGAACTAAGGGAAACTCTCTAATTACTGGAGGATAATAGAGGGCATGGGACTGATCAGGTGTTTTGCTGAGGGAACTAATGGGCTGGGGATAGTGACTGCAGGGGGGAATACACAGCAAGTGGGATGGCTTAAATAGGAAGTGGTCAGAAAACCTATGACTGTGAAAGGGAGTCCAAGAGACTGGGGATCTTAATGAGTGCACATGGAATAACTTGTTTGCAAGAGACAGCCACACATGGTTACTCACTTAAATGTGCGCATAAGCCTAAGCAGCTGTCTCTTAAGGTGGGCTGCAACCACAGAGAGGAGTACATGGATGGTTGGAGAGGACACTCTGAGGTGGGGAGGGTACAGAGGCTATGTTTCTACCAGAGGAAAAAACATGTAGATTCTCTCTCCATTTCTCAATACCCTCCAGGATTATGCTATCTCTAAAGCAATGAAAAGGGAAATCAGTAACCAGTTACCTCCCACAAAGACTTATGCTACAGAAAAGGCTGGTGAGACCTGTGAACTTATCATGCTCTTCTTACAATATTAATTCACAAAGAGATTGAATTCACTTACTGGCATAACAGATATTACAAAACAGAACATAACATACACATTGTCTGGGATGTTGCCTTATATGCCAATGGCCTGCTGGGCCTCATCCTGCAGCCTTGACAGATATGACTAATCTAGCTGAAGACAAGTGACTATATAGATGAATAAGGACAGCAGTGTCAGCTGCTGATTTAGGCAATCTTGCTTTTTTCTGTTAGCCTAACCTTTAAAAAATTAACGTGTAAAATTTATTTCCATTGCTTAGTAGAATGAACAAGTGGAACAAATTAAAAAAACAAATATTGAAGCATTTTTTAAAAATGGACTATGGCCACTGCTTCCATTTAACATGATGGACTACAGTAATAAATAAGAATACAAAGAGAGCATGAATTAACTATGCTACCAACATGGCAATATGTCTTATTTCTTATTTGTTATTAAGATGACATGCAGTCCAAAAACTCATGGCATACACATTGGCAAAAACCATAAACCATGAGAATAACAAGGCTCGAAGGAACAAGGCTGACAAAAACGACTCCAAGGGTGACTTTCTTAGATACCAGTAAGTAGATCCCTAAAGGCAAGGAACTAAAGTACAACAAACCTAGCAACCAAACTAGCACTCGAATGGAGGTCTGGAAGAGCAAGGATGTACAGTTCCACACTGTCCAATCATGCGACACAGTTGCAACAGAGTCAAAGCTTGTGGGCCTGTAGAATTCCACCACAGGGGTCGAGTTCAGAGTCTGGGGGCTTTCTCTCTGCACTTCCATGATGGTTATAACCAGGCAATTGGAGGAAGTGTGAGAAGGGCTAACAAGAGATGCCAACCTTTTGGGAGTCAGCAACAGTTCTGTTGGATTGTCTGGGAGGCACTTCTTCCCCTTTCCCCCACAAGCCAAATTCACGAGGATGTTGTTGTCATCGGGAAGACTACTAACCTCATCATCTGGCAGACAAGTCTCAAACCTACAGAATGGGCACACGATGACTCCTTGAGGAGAGTCCCCAAAGTCTATGATCTTGCAAAGGCATTTGGCACATACCCTGTGACAACATTCTAGCACTTTCGGTTTTCTCTGTTTCACGTTATAGCGGTTGTAACAGATCTTGCACTCAAGCTCATCTGAGCTCTGGGACTCCACAGTATCTTCGGGTGGTTGACTGGTCATTTCTTTTAGTGGTTTGTAGAGTTGAGATGATGGGAGTCGAGAGGAAGTATTTTACTCAAGATAATTTTAGGGCTTCTTTCTGGTTATCACATCACCCATATCAGTCAGAAAAACAAGGGAGGACAGTATCAAAAGTACCAGTGATCTTCATTCATTTTTGGCTTCTGTTAATGATTTTGTACTGTTCTTTCATTGTGTGCCATATAAAAAAGACAGCATGGAGTTTCTGTAGAGGAAAAAGAGAGTCTAGAATTGTTAGCATGGCACTGAAGACAAATCTTTCATGGCTTTATCTTTCCAATAACATTTCTTAAAACTCTCTAAAGCCATTACTAAAATAGTTTTTTCTCTGTCACCTGAAATATACACAGCAGTCAGATTGAAAAAAACCTGACACCACATTTCACATGTAGGTATGTTTAGTCTCCTGCAAAACACATTGGTTCTTGAAGTCTTCACTGCATCTTGGTTCTGATAGATTTGTTTTCTGATTGGAACCCATTTTATCTCTCGCTTTGTATGTACTAATTAGGAGCACCTGTTTCCATCATACCTCCCAGCCAAGCACAGAAGGAAAAGAGACTGTGTGTTTATCTAGCAGTCACCAGGGCCCCAGAAAAATGTACTGACATTATGGTAGAACCCAACCAGTGAATATCCACATTGTTCTGTCCCCTGTAATTGGTCCTTGTGACTTTCTTTGCTGTGATGACTAAGAGGGAGCCACTGGAAGGGATCCAGAGAATGGGTCATGGAGGATTTTGCATTGCTGTGCTGTTGTTTTGCATGATGCTTTTACCACCAGACCCTGCACCCTAGGTTGTGCTGGCAAGAGTAAATGTGTTCTAGGCACTACATACACTATATTTAAAACCAAAACATAGTAATCTGCCAGATGGAATAAATTTACCCCCAATATAGGCACTTGGCTGGTCAAAAATGTGAATTTGGCAATATGCCTTAAAGGCCATCAAATCCATGCTCTTACAAAAAGAGTGAGCTTCAGAACTAGGAACCCACTCTGGTGCCAGGACTATTGTGTAGTTAGACTATCCTTAGCATGTAACAGGGGGACAGTAGGGAGTAAGAAAAAGGTGGTCTTATATTCCTATTGCGGCTCCCCAATTTGGGGCTGGACAGAGACCACTTTGTCCTCTTAGTGTAATTTAGAGTATTTTAGAGTTTTGCTCAAAATTGGGTCTAGCCACTTACGATTCCAAAGGGTGATTCAAACAGCTGGACATTGCCAGGGTGCGATGCAACCTAGTCATATTCTCTTTACTCCCATTTTCTTCATTTCTCCTTAAAATCCGTTTCACTTTTCTTGCATGTGAACTAATGCTGACTACTCTTCACAAAACCATAACTACTGGCTGTTCCTGGTAAGTGTATGTGCATCTCCAACACAGGCTAAGTTCATTTATTTATCTTTAAACTTTCTCTTTCTTGATCATTAGTTTTGCCAAGTTCCTCATTTCCTTCATTGCTCATTTTGCTTCCCTTGGGAAATTTACATTCACTATGTTTGCATTGTTGTCCTCAGAGAACAATGAGGCAGCAAATTTTCTCCTTTTAGCAATCTACCTCTTCTGTCAATAAATGATGCCTGCTATCTCTTAGTGCCCTAATGTCACTTTCTTGGGCCTCTTGTCTCTAATGTACTTGAAATACTGTATTTTCTTGCATATAACATGATCCTGAATAAAATATGCACCTTGTTTTTAAAAGTCATGATGAAGGTAAAAAAAGAAAAAAACCCCACATCTTTTTTTGGGAACCTGTACCAGGGAGGAAACAAAATCCACAGCTAGCAACACACCAGATTTCCAGCAGCTGAATTTTGGGAAAAGGGACATGTTGTATCAGAGAAAATACAGTATTCTGTACTATTTATCTACACTTAACCCTAACATGCAATGTGCATTCTAGTCATCACTTCTAGCTTTTTAAAATATACTTTAAACATATTAAAAACCTGATGGAATACTTCAAACAATGCAGCAAAGAAATACAGTGACTATAAACAAGAAACATATAAGGTAATATAACAACATAGATATCTTGGAGCCCACAGAAACAGTTCTTTAGCCTCTGTTACTTTTTGTATTTTCTTATTCATGCACTGTAGCCTTTCCCTTTTACTCTTTGTATCATCTCTGGTGACCTTTAATTAAATATAAAGTTGTAAGACACCAAGGGAATAAACGTGCTCCAGGGTGGAGGTGGGGGGGCACTTTAATTAGAGTGGCTCTCAGAGTCGCTCTAATTAAAGTACCCACAATGTCATGTGTATTCAGTGTCCCAGTCTTCAAAATGGTGGTGGGGGTGCTTTAACTAAAGCTCATTTGACGACCTTTAGCTAAAGCACCCTTGCCACCATTTTGAAATGTGGGGACACCAAATACACACAATGCAGAGGTTGCTGGAGTACATAGTTAGCACATTCCAGCAGACTCGCAGCAGACTCAATTAATATAGTCTGCTCCAATGCAAGCTAATTACCATGCATTGGAGCAGAGTTCCATCATGTGTAGAGATGCCCCAACCTACCCAAACACTGCGAACCAAAAAAATGGGCACACTAATATGATGGGCCAACCTGCAGGGATGTGAAGTTCAACTGAAAAATTTAAAAGAAACAACACAACACTAGGCTGTGGCCTCAATCTCATATAGATTTTTTGGACTGGGGGTGAGTTAGGGTAGTCAGCTTCTAAATCATTGAGAAGTAGGGCTGGAAGGGACCTCTAGAGGTCATCTAGTCCAACCCCCATTTACAAATCATAGAATCATAGACAGTTAGGGTTAGAAGGGACCTCAGGAAGTCATCTAATCCAACCCCCTGCTTAAAGCCAACTAGATCATTCCAGCCAGGACTCTGTCAGTCTGGGTCTTAAAAACCTCAAAGGATGGAGATTCCAGCACCTCCCTAGCTAACCCATTCCAGCGCTTCACCACCCTCCTAATAAGAAAGTTTTTTTCCTATTACCCCACCTAAACTTTCCTTACTGCAACTTCAGACCATTGGTCCTTTTTCTGTCATATGCCACCACTGAAAACAGCCTAGCTCCATCCTCTTTGTAACCACCCTTCAGGTAGTTAAAGGCTATTTCAAATCCCCCCTCAGTCTTCTCTTCTGCAGACTAAATAAGCCCAGTTCTCTTAGCCTCTCCTCAGAAGTCATGTGGCCCAGCCCCCTCACCATTTTTGTTGCCCTCTGCTAGACTCTCTCCAACTTGTCCACATCCTTTCTGTAGTGGGGGCCCCAAAACTGGACATGGTACCCCAGGTTTGGCTTTGCCAGTGCAGAATAGAGAGGAATAATTACTTCCTTTGATCTGCTGGCAGTGCTCCCACAAATGCAGTCCAGTATGCCATTATCCTTCCTGGCAACAAGGACACACTGTTGATTCATATTCAGCTTATTGTTCACTGTACCCCCCAGGTCCTTTACCGCAGAGCCGCTGCTGGTCCCAAGCCTACAACGGCATATGGGATTGTTTTGTCCTTAGGGCAGGACTCTGCACTTCTCCTTGTTGAGCCTCATGAGATTTCTTTTGGCCCAATCCTCCAATTTGTCTAGGTCACTCTGAATCCTAGTCCTACCCTCCTGCATATCCCCAGCTTGGTGTCATCCAAAAACTTGCTGAGGGTGCAATCCATCCCATTTTCCAGATCATTAATGAAAATATTGAACAAAACTGGCTCCCAGATCAACCCCTGGGCACTCCACGTGATACTGGTTGCCAACTAGACATCGAGCCATTGGTCACTACCTGCTGAGCCTGACGATCCAGGCAGGTTTCTATCCACTTTACAGCCCATTCATCCAACCTATACTTCCTTAGCTTGCTTGCAAGAATGCTGTGGGAGACTGTATCAAAAGGCTTGCTAGAGTCAAGGTATATCATGTCCACTGCTTTCCCCACATCCACAGGGCCAGTCATCTCATCATAGAAGGCAATCAGGTTGGTCAGGTATTACTTGCCTTTGGTGAATCCATGCTGAACATTCTTCTCCTCCAAGTGCTTAGAAATGGATTCCTTGAGGATTTGCTCCAAGATTTATCCAGGGAGTGCAGTGAGGCTGACTGGTCTGTAGTTCCCCAGATCCTCCTTCTCTTTCTTAAAGGTGGTCACTATATTTGCCCTTTTCCAATCATCTGGGGCCTCTCCCATTTGCCACAAGTTTTCAAAGATAATGGCTAGCAGCTCTCTAATCATATTGGCCAATTCCCTTAGCACCCTCAGGTGCATTGTATCCAGACCATGGACTTGTACATGTCCAGCTTTTCTAAATAGTCCTCAGTTCTTTCGCCACTATCGGCAGCTCACCTCCTCCCCAAACTGTGCTGCCAGGTGCAGTAGCCTGGTAGCTGAAGGCTGTGGTAAAAAAGGCATTGAGTACTTCAGCCTTTTCCACAAAATCTGTTACTAGATTGCCTCGCCCATTCAGTAAGTGAAGGACCCACACTTTCCTTGACCTTCCTATTGTTGCTGACTTACCCTTCATGTCCCTTGCTAGCTGCAACTCCAATTGTGCTTTGGCCTTCCTGATTTCATCCCCATATGCCTGAGCAATACTCTTATGCCCCTTCTTAGTTGTTTGCCCAAGTTTACACTTTTTATAAGCTTCCCTTTTGTGTTTTAGCTCACTGAAGAGTTCCCTGCTAAGCCAAGCTGATCTTGTGCCATACTTGCTAGTCTTCCTGTGCATTGGGATGGTTCACTCCTGTGCCCTCAGCAAGGTTTCTTTAAAGTACAACCACCACTCCTGGGCAACTTTCCACCTCAGACTCGCCTCCCAGGGAATCCTGCCCATCAGTTCTCTGAGGGAATCAAAGTCTACTTTTCTGAAATCCTGGGTCCATACTCTTCTGTTCTCCTTTCTTCCTTTTGTCAGGATCCTGAACTCGATCATCTTGTGGTCACTCCTGCCCAAATTGCCATCCACTTCTACATTTCCCACTAATTCTTCCCTATTTGTGAGCAGCAGATCAAAAAGAGCATGGCCCTAGTTGGTCTCTCCAACACTTGCAACAGGAAGTTGTTCCCAATTCTCTCCAAAAACTTCCTAGATTTCCTGTGTACTGCAGTTTTGCCCTCCCAGCGGATGTCAGGATGATTGAAGCTCTCCATGAGAACCAGGGCTTGTGATCTGGAAACTTCTGCTAGGTGCCTGAAGAAAGCCTCATCTGCTTCATCCTCCTTGTCTGGTAGTCTACAGCAGACATCCACCATGACATCACCCTTGTTGCTCTTCCCCCTGACCTTAACCTAGATACTTTCAACAGGTCCGTCTCCAGTTTCATACTGGAGCTCTGAGCAATCGTACAGCTCTTTACAGACAGTGCAAATCCTCCTCCTTTTCCCTGTCTGTCCTTCCTGAACAGTTTGTACCCATCGGTGACAGTGCTCCAGCCATACAAGTCATGCAAGTCTCTGTTATTCCAATCACATCATAGTTCCTTGACTGTGCAAGGGCTTCCAATTCTTCCTGCTTGTTTCCCAGGCTCCGAGCATTTGTGTATGGATGCCTGAGGTAACTAGCTGACTGCCCTACTTTCTCAGTAAGAATGAGGAGGCCTCCCCTGTTGCCTTCTCCTCCTTGTGCTCTCTCTGGGTCTCCTGCTCTCCACTTACCTCAGGGCTTTGGTCTCCATCCCCCAGCAAATCTAGTTTAAAGCCCTCCTCACTAGGCTAGTGAGCCTGTCTATGCAGATGCTCTTTCCTCTCTTCGTCAGGTGTGTCTGGTCTCTTCCTAGCAACCCTTCTTCCCATGGCTGAAGAAGCTGAATCCTTGCTGGCAACACCATCTACCCAGCCATGCATTGATCTGCAGGATGATGCAGATTACTCCTGCCCAGGCCCTTCCTCTTGATGGGAAGGATCAAGTAGAACACCACCTGTGCTCCTGTCCCCTTCACCCTTGCACCCAGAGCCCTGTAGCCACTCTTGATAGGTTCAGGATCACCCCTGGCAGTATCATTGGTGCCCACATGGATGAACAGCATAGGGTAGCAGTCAGAGGGTTGGATGAGCCTCTATAACCCTTCTGTGACATCTTGGATCTGGGCTCCAGGCAAGTAGCAGACTTCCTGGGACAACAGGTTAGGCCAGCAGATGGATCCCTCTGTCCCCCACAGAAAGGAGTCTCCAACCACTGATACCCACTGTTTCCTCTTCATGGCAGTGGTCTGGATCCACCCCACCTTGGGGATTCCTGGCTTGGCCTCTTCCACCAATGGAATGTGTTGCATATGTTTTCCAGACAAACTGCTGCAGGTGGGGATGACAACTTCTTGCTGCTAAAGGTCACAAGCTTCCAGCTTTCACCTTCCTGGAAACCCATGCTCTCTTCCTTTTCTTGCACTGCCTCTGGCAGTCCTTCTTCCACAGTCCTAGAGGTTTCCTCCAGGGTAAAATCAATGAAGTCCTCATGGCGGAGGATGCTTCAGAGCCTTGCTACCTCCTTTTGTAGCTCTCTTGCCTACTTCCTGGGGGACACCACCAGAAGGCACTGCTCACATCGCAGGCACTCCCCCACCTGGCTGATACTGGAAGGAACCTGCAAGCTGCAGTCCGCACAGCACCAAACCAGGACCTGGGTGGAAACCTTGACAGTGTGCAGTCCTTCAAGGACAGACACCTCACAGGTGCAAGCAGAGGAGGAGCTGAAAGTGGCAGTGGATCTGGGATTATGATGTCCTCCAGCCATCTGCCTGGGTCTTCTAATCTGCTGCCTCTTACTTTCTGCCTCTCTTTCCAAGCAGACCTTACCTAGCAAACTCCTCTGTAGCTGGCCTGTTTGCTGTTCCTTGAACCTGAAGGTTTCCCTTTTCCCTGAAAACCTCTTTCCTCTCAGCAAGCTTACAGTGAAGGAATATGAAAGAAAGTTTCCAAGCAAACTCCTCCTCACTATGGACTCTAGTTAAACAAGGGGCTTAAGTATTGGTTTAGCTGCTGAGTTTTAGCTGCTTAAAATAAAATAAAACTATGTAGGTCTTAATTACATATAAAAAAAAAGGAGACAGAGAAAAATTTACCTTACAGGCTTCCCTTCAAAGAAGGAGGCAACAAACTGACCAGCAAAGATGTGTGAACTGCTTGTAAAATGTGCTGACTAAAAATGGTATGTCAAAACTGGTCTTTTATATAAATTTGGGTTGACAGCCCAGATTTTTCCTGAAAATGTCTGTTTCCATGGAAAATTTTGACATTTAATTGAAAACAGAAGCTGAGAATTTTCAGTTTGAGGTCTAAATGTTTTGAATTTTAGTGGAAGGTTGAACATTTCCACAGGAAGAAAACCCACTTTTCTAATGTTATTGCTTTCCCTTATGAACATTTTGCCAATATCTGGCAATTTTTGTGGTGGAAAAATATAGAGTTTTGCTCAATTTTTTTCCCTTTTGTTTGGTCAAGTTCAGTTCTAATGGTCATAACTTCACTGAAGTCACTGATAAAAGTAGTAAATGTGACTCGTTAATTTTATTATCAACACGCATTGCAATTCTATAGTAGCTCTGCCAATGATTAATTATCTCATAGCAGTTTGTCAAGGTTCATTTTATCAACTGCATTCAAACTTACTTTAATGTACATTCAGAAGAAAGACATAATTATATTAATTGTTGCTTTCAATCGCCTTAAAACATATTCATCAGTATTAAGCCTCCATGGATTTCTACTTTCCTTAGTAGGATTTGGTTAAGCCTAAGATACGCTTATCTATATGCATATGCTCCTTCAACTGCCTTTAGCTCTTGCTATTCTTACACTTACTTCTTCTTTTTTGATTAGAATTAAAATTCACACTTTCTTTAATCAAGACTTTTCATTAATGCTTTCTCTACTTGATAACATTTTCTTGATAACATCAACTTTGCTGCTTATTTTATCTGTTTTTCCTTTCCATTCCATTGGCTGCTTTATTGTTTTCTTAGGAGTTTCTGTGTCTTCTTCCCCATTTCTCCTTTATTCCTCATCTCTTCATACAGATACTTGGTGTCCTTCAAACCATAATTTATCCATCTTGTAAATATGGTGAAACTCTCCACTTTAATCAACTAATATAGACCAGAGGAATTGGAGAATTTCTAATGGAACTACATTTAATCTTGACTTTGAACTTTAATTCCTATTTCTCAAACATCTACTTCAGGTCTATACAGTGAATTCTAATTATGTGATTCTTTTCATCATGGATCCAGACTGCTGCCTTCACCCAATACCTCCTTGTTTTCCAAAATTATATAATAACTCTTACCTAAATTGTAGAGTCGTGACTGCATATCATCATATAGATCTGCTCCTAATTAAGTTGATTTTGAAATTCCCATTGACTTGGGACTGGGAGCAGGCCCTATGTCTGCTACATAAAGGCCTAAATTGAGTTCTCTTAAACTACTGAGTTCCATCAACAAAACATTAGTTTCCCTTTCATCCTTCATTGTGGATAGAAATGTGTCCTCATGGCATTTTTATTATACTTTGGTTCTTGATGAAATGAAAAATTGCTTAAATGGTTTCACCTCACTTCTAAATGATGATGCAATCTTTGAGGATATTCTCTCTTCTAAATAAAGGGCAAACTAGAGGAAGGAAGAGGCCAACTACAGGGAACATAAACATGGAGAAACTTACGTCACCTGGGAAAAAAAATCCTTGCACAGGTTCATGGACCAAAGAGGTCAGAGACCAGAGAGGGCACAGTTGGTAAAGTAAATATGGCAGCTGGGGAAACTTTCAGCTTTGTTTTGTTTTAAATAGAGGAACTAATATCCCTCAGTGATTTGAATAGAAGTACACATAAGTTATTGTTTCAGTCCATACTAGTACACATTAACATTAGGGGAATCCTATTTACTAAAACAATTTATATTTAAGTACAAAAACCATGCTTATTTGAAGATTTGTAGTCAGCTTTAGAACTCTTCAAATATTATATGCCAATTACAAGTACATTGCTTATCAATACCTCTTTCAACAACAGTTCTTTCATAGATGACAGAAATCTAGTTAATAACTGCAGAAATGAAAGAATTAGAGGTGTACTGGCCTTAAGGAAAAAAATGGATCAACATACTTTCCTTCAGACATCCCACTGAAGATCTTTAATCACTTCTAGTTTTCCAAACATCTAGTTTCCAAATAAATTGCAATGACATAGATGCTGAGTACGTGAGGGCCCAAGGGCCCTGGCCCCTCTTGGGAAGAGGGGAGGGGGACCACTGTCCCTAATTGGGCAGGACAGTCCCAAAATGGTGGGGGGACTCCCAGGAGGGATGTGGAGGGGAGGGGCATGTGCCCCCCAGATTTGTGTATGGGGCAGGGGTGGATGCCCACCCTAGTGCCCTCCCTACGGGAGCCCTGCACTGGCTGCACCACCATGGCACGACATACCTTGCCTGCCCAGCAGCAGCAGGGACAACGGTGTGGAGTTGGGGCCCTGAGCCTGCATTGGGCAGCCTGAATTCACCCCCGCCCCGCATGGGCTTCACTCAGTTCTGCTCTGGCTGTGCCACTGGGGAGCATCATCTTAGGCCATTTCCCCATTCCCCCAGCAAAAATAAAAGTCAGTGCCTATGTGCAGTGACTTCTGCACTTTCAATTTAAAACTATAATATATCTGTTGACCAGCACATTTATATTCAGCCACATG
>NW_005842229.1:712398-712769 GCF_000455745.1 Alligator sinensis
CAGCAGGAAGTGACCATTTCACTAGATTTTTCCAGCTTGTGCTGCATGGTTTGCTAAAATAAAAAAACTGCTTTACTATCCCCAACATTTGTATACACCCAAAAGCTTTGGCAGCTGCATCCTGTTTCATGCCACATTTCTGCTGGGTCTGGACAGCTTTTAACAACGAGCATTTTCCTGTCGGTTCTAATCAATTTGTGACTCTGCACTAGAGTAACAGAATGTGGCATATCGATCTGTTCTTGGTTTACAGTCAAATGTGTAAGTGACACTGAAAAAGCCTGAGTGTATTCTTTGCATGATAAAAATTACTGTTACTAGGATAGGCACAGAAATCTGTTGGGCGGGGGGGAGGGGGCATGTTAAACCTT
>NW_005842229.1:712800-740714 GCF_000455745.1 Alligator sinensis
ACAGCAAAGAGCACATATAATAATTTATTGGATAGGAACTGCCCTTTTACTAATGGTTTTCTGGCACTTTAGATACATGTGATCACTATGTCGCCATAGCGTGCTGTACAGTGATGTAGCACCTTGCTACGCTGCTGTAGGGCAATGAATAGATGCACCCTATGAGTAATACTTCTTTTTCTGACATTATAAAGGTTCCTGGTAGAGACAGGGAAGGCATTACTTATCTTGCTTTGTATCTATGCACTGAGAACTTTAACTATTATTTTAAATGAGCTCTGAGCAGTGGCATAACAAGCAGAGTTGGTGCCTAGGGCAAGCCCTGCAGAAGACAGCTACATGCTTTGCCTGCCCCAGCTATTGCTCTTGCTGCTGCTGCTGCTGCTGCAGCAGCAGCAGCAGCAGAGAACAATTTAGGAGTTCCCAGCATGGGTATGCTGCCAGAGTGTGGACTCTTGTGGCAATGGGGGCAATTCTGGTACCCCTCCTAACTTGGAGTTCAGGGCAGGTGCCCCTCTCACCTACCCCTAGTTATACTATTGGCTTGAGCATAGTTTCCACAGCCTTTATAGGCATAAATGTGTAAATATTGCCTGTTACCACTAAATAGAACAGTTTAATATGCACTACTTCTAAATTATTCCAATATTTAAAATTATATGCTGAGTACCAAATAGAAGAGGAAGGAATATTGGAGCATACTTTATTGAAACAACAATGCCCCCCCTTTATAATATTCTGACTTCCCCTAGCTCCAGACAGAGGCTAACACAATGCACATACAAATCTTGCAACTGTCTAGAATGATGTAGACTAGACTGTTTCATAATTGAGAGACACAGACACAATCAGAATCTTTTAAACAAAATTTCCAGTGAAAGATTTTCTCTCTCATATATCATTTATAAAATAACCCATACAGGAACGTGCTGATGACTGTTTCAAATTTAAGTATGGCTTTTAATTTTATCTTTAGAGGAAAGATAATTTTATCTTTAGAGGAAGCCAAATTTAAATATGGCTTTTAATTTTATCTTTAGACAAAGGATTTGCTTTCTCTATCTTTTAGTTCAATGGATTAATACCAACTGACACCATGTAAAGATCTGGACCAAAAATTGAATGTAAAATGATAACAAACAAACAAATTATTCAGCAATAATTATTTCCTTTTGTTGAACAACTTTAATTTAATTGCCCTATTTACTTGGGCTTTTGCCTTTTTCTGCATTTGACAACTGTTATTTGGTAGCCCTTTCCTGTGCCACTTCCTCACTGTGGATACTTTCCTTTTATGGCTCTGAAATCAAGAGGAATGTTCTATTATAATATGAATATATGCTTCACAATAGAAATTGTATCTTTAAAAGGGATATCATTATGTTATACAAAGAAATGAGACAATTACTCACAGGAACAGGCTCAATGATTTACCATTCTCTTCTCTAGAAAAATATTTTTTTTAGCTGGCATGCTCATTTAAGTAGCAATCTGGTGCTTTGTTACTCTTTTCCAGACTCTTTGTCTTTCAGAAGTTCTTCTCAGAATAACTGTGCTGTCTGCAGGACACTGATTCTAGAAGATGAATTGAAAAGATACATAATGATAAATAAATAAAAAGCTTTCCAACATTTCTTTTAGGTACATTAATGTTTAATTATGTCAACTGCAGATGTGTCAGTCATTTGTCTTTAAACCTGGAATTATTACAAAGCTAGTAGGATATTATATATATTTGGTTTCAGAATGGTGACCTGGTAAAAAAGATAATATTGTAGAAGTTTCCCTGAGCATGGAAGGAACCACACAAGGTCTTAGCATAACTGTGGATTTTGCTTAAGACTTCAAAAATAAGGTTTGAATAGAAATTAAGTGATGGGTACATCTTCTGGCCTGGAGCTCTAAAGAATCCCAGAATGGAGTGAAAAGTGATGTTGTAATTCCTCCTTTTCCTACTGTTTTAACAGACAGCTAAGACCACATACCTTCTACTTTGTGAATCTACAGCAGGGGTGGGCAATTATTTCAGGCGGAGGGCCACTTACTGAGTTTTGGCAAGCCATCGAGGGCTGTATGACAGGCAACCAGGGGCAGATAAATATTAATTTTCTCAAATTTTTAGGGGCCTTGCGGGCCAGACAGAATGGCTTGGTGGGCCACATCTGGCCTGCGGGCCACATTTTGCCCACCCCTGATCTACAGCTATAGCACTGGAGCTATTTATCCTCTGAGTTTCTCATTTTGCAAAGAGAGGGTCTTACAACAACCCACAAGATCTGGAAAATCCTGACATTTCAGGAAGTTCAAATTCTGTTCTAGATCTGAACTCTGTAGTTTATGCCCCTCTATAATATGGAAATTAGTGATGAATGATGACAATTTGAAAGTTTGGAGATATTTGATCCATGACTCAGCTTGGATATAAGGTGAAATACTGAAAATATGGAAGTCAGTGGGAGTTTGGTCATTCAGTTCAGTGGAGCAAAGATTAACTCATGAGATTTCTAGACCTTCTTGTGAAACCTCCAGTCTTCCTATGTAGTCAGGCTGGCAAGCCTACAAGAACAGCATGTATCCTGTTTGCAGACTATGAAAGCCAGACCCATTGAGAACAATAGGGGTTTTTTATCTCAGTAAAATTCATTTTCATTTTGATTCAGTTTTGGAACACAGATTCATGAGCAAAATATTCTCATATTTTTGTTTTAGCTGAATAAGTAACACCATAATATAAAAACAATGAACGTATAAAGGAAAATAGAAAGTAATTATTCAGAATGGCCTGTTGGTACAAGAGTTTACCAATATTTTTCTATGAAGGCTTTCTGTGCCAATTGCTTTTTAGAATTTGCATTGTTGCCCTTTGTCCAATGGAAGAGAAAATGGGAAGAAGCATTGAGATGTAAAATTTTTTATCACTGAAGCTTTTTAAGGGCAGGTTAGAGAAACTTCTTTGGGATGGTTTAGTTCAAGATGATCCTGCCTTGAACTGCAGGTGGACTACATGACTTCCTGAGGTCCTTTTCTGCTCTCTTTCTGTGATTCTTCGAGCTGTAGCTACTTCAATTACAAAAGGCTAAACATTAATATATTATGAAATAAACTGATTTGAACATAAACCTCCACTCATGAAGCAACTGTCTCAGTCTTGGCTTTGTACCAACAAGCCCATTTTGAAAAGTCCTGGACAGATTGTCCTGACTAATTTCTCATGCAATCTTAACAGCTTCAGTTGAGGAAGAAGGGATACCTTAGGAAATAATCAAGCCATCTGGGCATATTAATATGTAAGAACAGAACTTTGGTTTATGTACAAAGCATTTAAAAAAAACCATTTCCGGGACAAAGTAATTCTTTTTGCAATATGCCAACATTTGGCTTGTGAAAAAGTGGGACATGCTCTCCTCTCAGTTAACTTTCTAGAAATGGAATTGGAATGGTGTAATTTAGGGGAAAATATTAGTACTTTGTGTTAATGAGGAGGGAATAAAGCTAAGTTGCATGCCTCCCAGCTTTTGAATGATTCCGAAACCCAAATGTAAAAACAGTGAAGGGACACTAACTTGGATTGTAATTAGGACATATAACCCTCTTGCAGAATGGTTGGGGTTTTTTTGGTATTCATGTGGGAAAGAACTATTTGACCTGTTGTTGTTGTTGTTGCTGTTTTTTAGTTTTTTTAATGTAGGAGGAGACATATAAGTGTTTTTATATGAAGGATAAGCTAATTAGAGCTGATACCTTCCCTAGGGATAGGCCAGTACTACAGAAAATTATCAGTGAACTTCCATTTGAAATTGTATTTATTTGAGCATTGAAATGGGTTTATAAGGAATATCTTAGTAATTTCTTCTCTGCCTGCCAGGTTTAAATTTTAAAGAGGCCCAGTTTGTTTCTGCTGACATTTGTACATGGTAGAGTGTATGAGGATCTCCTTTCATTTGTGTCTCCACTCTGATTGTACTGTCTATCACTCCCTACTCCCAACTTTGCAGAGTCCTTTAAGTATAGTCTGGAGTCCATGAAAAGGGAGAGATGATTTAGGGTGAGCTGGGGAGATATAGGGGTTGGATTAGCCATAAAACTGACATAGAAAATTTAATATAGCTCAGTACTATGTTAACATTTCTGCAGATCTCCAAGAGGTAGCTGTGGACAGAATGGAACCCTGTCAGTGCAGATCCAAATAGCACTGGGCTTGTCAAGGTCCAGAAGTACTAGGAGTATGCAGGACATTCATGCCACTAAAGGCATGGGAGAAGGGGAGAAGAAAGCATATTCTCCACAATGGGACAATGGGGGATAATTTCTGCAGAGGATTCTGTAGGCCAACTGGCCTGTTTCTCCAACCAGAAATGATTCAATGACACATCAAAGTGTCTTCTAGTCCAGACCTTCAGGGTACAGTTTATTAAATAAAAAAAATTGAAAATAACACTGTATCAGAACTAATCCCTGATCAAAACAGGCTGCAGGGGCCCATAGGTCCCTGCCTTCCTTCTAGTTTTATAATATTTTTTCAGTCTATGAGCAAACTTTTCACTGATGTCCTTTGAAGCTTCTGAAGCCCATTTATAGTTTTTAGGGATCTTTCCTGTTGGGACTTGTCTGATTTCCATTGCTGTGTGATAATTAAATTGAGAATTTAAATTAATTTGCAGCAATCAAGTTTTGCCCACTTTCTATGAATATCCAAGTGTACAAGTTTATTGCCAAAAACCTACATAGAAATGGTAGACTTCAAGTGAACACTGATGAAATATTCACAGAAAGGACATATTAATCTTCACAATAGAAACTTGATTCTAAGAGATAAGAAACATAGAATGGGTCTTATGTTTTCAAATAACTAAGACCCCTGGATTTTACATATCAAGAAAATTCCTTGCAAACAAATTGCACAAGAACAGTTATTTAATATAGCTCAATGCTGCTAACATTTCTACAACACAAATAATTATGAATGACAAATATGTTAGAACAATTGCGGCTATTTAAATAATATTTAAAGGATATTTTAAAGTGTTTAAACTATGTAAATAACATAAAAGGTGAACTTAAGTTAATTATATTTTACAAATCCTTTGTTCCACAGCACTCTGGCATTACCCCAGAAATACAATGAAATCTTTTGCAATGGACTTTTATGTTGTAAAGAAGCATGGATTCCTCTTCAACAATACAGATGTAAATGTTAGAAAGGCAGCTTTGGAACTTCCTTGTAACTGCTGTAAAGAAGTTTCAAGGGGCAAACCTACATGTGCAATTAATGTGTAGAAAGCTTACTGCATAGTAAAATACTGTGCGGTAAGCTTTCCCTGAGAGCACATCTGTGTGTGCGCTCATTGGGAGCAAATTTTCTCCCAACGGGAGCAGTTCAGGGCAGGGATAGTGTCCAGTGCAGGTGGGAGAGGGGGTTTAAACCCCCTTCTCTCTCCTCCACTTCAGTGTGCCACCCGGGGCTGGTGTCTGGCCAAGCCCCCTGCCCCCACCGCTTGAGCAGCGAGTGGGGAGAAGCCAGGCAGGGGCTACTGCATCTCTGCCAAACAGATCCCAGCTGGGGTCACGTGTGGGTGGGAGAGAGCACTTAAAGACCTCTCTCCCCTGCCTCATTCTGCTGGCCTGGCCCAGGTTCTGCCTACCTTCCCTCTCCACTCCAGTGGTGAGTGGGGGAAAGCCTGTGAGGGGCTGATCTGCCCCTGCCAGGCAGAATCTGGCTGGGGTCTGGAGCCAGGTTTCCCACCCTCAGCCCCTTCTCAGCCAGCTAGAGGAGTAATAGTGCTCTGGCTAGCGAGCAGAGAGGTGGGTCCAACTCTGCTCTGTTGAAGCAGACAGCACAGTCTAGCCCAGCCCAGCCCAGCCCAGCTCAGGGCTGCAAAGCATCTTGGGATGCTGGGGGACTGTGAGTTAACTTGAACAGGAAGGGGTTTGGGACAGAAGTTCCATAAACCCATTTGACCTAAATCAGTTAAGTCTGATACTACATTCAACCAGGTTTATCTTAAACTAGTTTTGGCCATTTAAAAACTGGTTTATGTTCCCTGAACTGTTTTGTTTCAGATTTAAACTGGTTTCTGATCACTTAAACTGTTTTATGTGTAACTTCTGTGCCTAGCCAGTGTGTTACTTAGCAATGAAACCTGATGGTTTTGTCCCATGGTGAGCTCTTAGTAAAGGAGGATATTCCAAGGAAAGCAGTCAGAGACAAGCTTTTAACTCAATCAGTTATTGCTTTGGGTACAAGTACTAGTTCAAAGGAAGGGCAGAGTCCTTGCAGGGAATTATCTGTATGATAAAAATACATGGGCTGCAGATGTGCTGCAAGGAAAGTGATGCCTGGCCGTTAAACTTTCAAGCCATGTCAACACTTAAAGATATGCAGTCCCACTGCAGTTTCTTTATTACTACTGCAATGAACACTTATTTTCAGCTGATGATAGTGTATTGACTGGGATTGATTATGTGATATTCCTGTTGGAGTACTTAATTTTAGGCTTTTCCAGGATGAAGGATGGCCAAGCTACTGTCTTAATCCTGCAAGCTCTTTCTTACAATGATAGTTCTGAAGACATAAGCAGACTCACTAAACTGTGTAGGTTGCCCAGTTTACTGTGGAAAATGCAGAGAGAGCCCCATTTCAAAGGATGGGCTTTTGTGGTGGGAAGGATTTTGCTGCTCTCTTTCAATAATAGCTTGCATAAATGGGAGTGCAGTCATTTCAGAGCTTTAGCTGACTCTGGTGGAAAGAAAGGGGACCACTTATTGTCTCCTTTGTTGTCAGCTAGCAGAACTGATCTCCACTGAAGGACATTGAAAGACAGAATACATCTCCTTCTGACTTCATTTTCCAGTGATGTCACTGGTAGTATGATAGTGAGGAGGGATTGCAAACTACATCTGTGGGGCTTGAAGGATGGTTCATGTATTGTGCCTCAGGTTGCTTCCATATGTCTGTTCTACCTGGATGCCAATGCAGGGAGGCACTGAGCACAATTCAGCTGTAGAGCTGTACCCTTGCTAAGAGGTAGGATCACAGTTCTCTCTCTTCGACTTCTCAGATGTGTCCATTCAACAACCTTGGAGCATGTACATAATTAACAAAGAAAATCAAAATATGCCTGACACACACTAGTTCCGTAGACTTCATCTAGACAATTGCTCAGCATACTATTCATTCTTACTCTTTCAGACAAATTCCAAAGGAGAAAAAAAGGCTTCCATGGTATACTAAAGGTGAACTGGAATCTCAGTCCGATTTAAACAGCAGGTGAAACACAGAGGCAAAAGCCCAACACTGGAAAAGCCCTGAGACCAGTCTCTAGATCTGCAAATCTATTACTGAAGACACTTTAGAAAAAAAGGCCCCAGTGCCAGAGCATACAGGAGAAGTCTGTTTGGTAACCTATGCACAAACCATGTAAAGCATTATAGAAACATTATGGAAGTGAATTGATAGCCTATGTAGAGTTCAGAAAACAGGCTTTAGCCCATATTAAACTGGTTTCATATCACGAAGAAAGCAGGAAGCCACAACTGGTTGTAGCATTCCAGTGATTTTCAAAAAGGAAATGCACATTGCCAAAGATCAATTTGGGGGTCAGAGAGGCCATATCAGTAGTGAGTCCAGCAATGCAAGGAGATGACTGAAATTGCCTAGTCAATGCAGATGTAAAGGGTAGTTCTAATTGCTGCCACAGCATGGGGAGCAAATCAAAATTGGAATAGGAATACCCTTAGATTATGAGCACAGAGAACCCCTCACCACACATTCTGGATGTTTCAAAGTATTCCCAATCTCTGCTTTCATCTTGTTTGACAGGAGTCTAACACCATTGGTCCTGCTCACATCCCTATCTCAGTAGGCACTGGTATCAAGACTGTACTAGAAATATGAAAAAGTGGTGTAGAGGTGTCTGTCTTCACATACTCATGGCCAGAACCTCTTATTGCTTTTCTCAGCAGCCTCTGGTGTTTTCTGAATGGGAGAAGCCACAGAAAAGGAGAAGCCACAGAAAAGAACCCCACAGGCAGGAGCTCCATCAGTGATCTAGGAAGACAGAAAAACAATTGCTCAACAGGCAGGATCCCTTTCAGTGGAAAGAATGGATCCACTCAAACCATCACAAAGCATACCTTTGTCAAGATCAGCAAAACTTGCTGGTCTATGATCTAAAGATTTTTGAGAGGTCTAAACAACACTGCCTGTAGCCAATGATGATCTTCTGCATCATAAACAACACTGCCTGTAGCCAATAGGAGACAAATGATTGGTTAATTTAGTACAGGTTTCATGCCAGATTCTGGTTAAAATTAACAAATATATCACAGTGTCTTACTGCAATCTTAGAATTTCACACTTGAGGAAGGTTAGAAATTGACTAGTAGTTATTATGACACAAAGTAATGGCTTCTTGAGCATGGACTCGGAAACTTGTCAGTGATTTCTTACAGACAGGAAATCTTAATGAATGGTAGACGCAATATCTGTTTGAAAGGAAGCCACAAGGAACACGAGTCTCAGACTGGAAGGCAAAGCTTTCTCAAGCACACTTGGTACCTAGTGGCCTGATTATATTACTCCTAAATGGGCCACCTAAGCATATTTAAAGCACAAAAATCAGCAAAGCCTCATAAATTTCTCCTGAAAGCCTGCTCAGTAAACCTATCTGGAAAGAGTTTGGGATAAAATGAAACTTTTAAATATTACAAAGCAGCAACACAGAATCCTTACACTTACTTGTTTGCCTGGTTTCCTGAGTATTGTTTAAGACTAGAGGTGTATACAGAAGTGCTCTGTGCACATTTTAGAGCTGTCATTTAGAACAGTTTTTTATAGCACTATAGAGTTACAGTGCTTTTAAACATGACAGAAGTGTGCAATTCTAAGTTTGGTTGGTGGGGGGGGGGGGCTCTGAGCCTCTCTGCACTTTCCAGGCTAGGCAGCAGGGGGCACTCTGCAAAATCCTGGGGCTTTTCTACTAGTCAGAAATTTGACCAGCATACAGAAGTTGCTTAAAGCACTGTAGGTTGGTAAAGTGCTGTAAAATACAGCACTTCCAATTCAATACCTCATTTAACAAGGGTTAATTTAAGGTAATGTACCCATTTTTAAAATGCTGTAAAACCACGCATTTCTGTTAAGTCACAGCAATAAAGCACTTTAAATGGAAAAAAAGCAACTTCTGTACATACCTCATATGCTTTATTATTAGTTTTTTCTTCACTGACCAAAGTGAGCAGGAATTTTTACTAAAGTGTCTGGTTAACCAAATTCATGATTAGAGCTTTTAATGCAGAGAGCTAGAAGCACAATTATAACACATTCTATATTTACTCTACTATGGATATAAATATCCTGTATAAACACATTATTTTCTTAATGGACACTCAAAACAATGTCACTTTTCCTATTAGTGTCACAAATGAGCAATTTGGCAGAGATGGAAAGAATGAAGCAAGATAATGAAGGATAATTCTTGCTTTGCCCAAATTATGAATGAGGGAAAAAAGGACTTTGATAGAAAAAGAAACATAACTAGTATGCCTAGTTTGCATATTTCTTTAAAAAATATTCATTAAAATGATTTTAATGAAATCTCTACTTTCAGCCTACTTATACAGTTAAGTGTAAAGGTCTGTTGTACTCGCCATTATAAATGGTACATATCTCTTTTCCAAAAAATGATGCTAGAGTAATCAGGCAGTTAAATGGCCTGCCTGGGCAAAAATTCAAGGATGATTTACATATTTCACAATGCCCTCACAGTGCTGCTTGCAATTTGCATGTATTTATAGGTTGAAATTCTGCCTTCTGCAGGGTGCAGGGGAAAATGCATGAGGATACTTTTCCTGGCATCCCTACACTTCTTCCAACACAGTGCACACCAGTGGCATTGAATCAAAATGTATCTTTTTCCTGGGGTTTGGTTTTATTGACAAAAGGTCCTTATGATGACACAGCCTAAAATCCAGCTCAGTTTTTATCTCTAGGCTTGACTACTTACAGGTTTCCTATCGACAGACTGCTTAATAAACTTCCCTTCTCTGCCTCTCCCACTTCCCTTTTATTTGCATGGGGTTATATAATCTACTTGCAACAGAAAGTGTGTCTCCTCCTTGAACAGCAATATAGTGTAGAGATGCGAGAGCTAGGTTTAAAGGAGCTACCTCGGTTGCAGCATAGAATTCTGCCCAGGATAATTTACCCTGCTTCTAGGTTGATTTGGTAACACTAGCCTAACAGTTTCCTAACAGTTTCAGCTTGTGAGAAAGAGTGCTGCTTTCTCACAAGCTGAGGTTTTTCTGCAATTTTCTTCATGTATTTTGCCTGTCTATTTATCACTAGATCTGTAAACAGTCGAGGAATGGTGTTGCATGAACCAGGGGCATCACCAGCAGCATTCATTTTGAAAGGTGATAGGTAGGAACCTACCTAATTCACATTTTTCAAATTTCATGGAAACCACAAAATCCAGGATTGTCCACAAAATCAACAGCAAAAAAACTTAATAAAAATAAAATGCTGGCTCCTCAGTGGGAGTCAGTGGTCTTCGCTGAGGAGAGGGGAAGGTGCCAGTTGGTGGGGTAGCACAAAGGGCAGCAATCAAGATGGCGGCTGCCCTTTCGTCCCTCCTCCCCCTTACCGGGGTGGGGCTGCCATGAAATGCCCATGAAATTGGCTCTACATGCCATGAGTGGGCTATGAAAACCCTTTGTCTCATCACAATTTAAGTAGGTCCCTAGTGATGGGAGAGATCTTAGGCCCCTGGCAGATGTTCAGTTAAAGGCACCATGGGATCTGATGCATGATCCCAATTGCACTTTTAGCCATACTACATGTTCATGGCAGGGGGCGGAACTGTGGGTTCGGGGATCAGATCCCCATTGCACCATACTGCTGGTGCAGGGTAAGCCTGGAATCATAATCCTGAGCTCCCTCTACACCAACATGTAGGAAGCCAGTCAGTTGATCCCCACTCCCAGCTTCAGGAGCATGATGGAGTTAAGGGCTCTGATTGCTGCTCCCAGCCTTGGAGAGTGCACTTGACTTTGATACACCCCTGAGGCTGGGAGTCCCTTGGCTGCTTCTCTCAGCTTCCCTGGTGCAGAAAAGTCAAGGGCTTCACTGTGCCCTGGAGGCTGGGAGTACAGATCAGCTGCCACACCTGGTCTTTGAGGCACAGCTGTGTCAAGGCCCCCCGACAGACTGTGATCAGCTGATGTAAATTACGGCACAAGGCACACCAATCACAAAGGGCACTTACACACATGCGGGGGGCCTGCTCTGATGCACTGGAAATCCAGTGCATCAGAGCAGACTCAATTAATTGAGTCTGCTGGAGCATGTAAATTGTTGTGCTCTGGCAACCTCACATGTCATGTGTATCAGTGGCACAATGCATCTTTAGGCTGAGAAAATGGCAGCGGTGTGCTTTGAAATAAAACATGTTTGATATGCTTTAGCTCATTTTCTTAGTGCGGGGACATGCTGTGCTGATACACGACTCACAGGTGTTTTTATTTAGTGCGGCTCGCTAATTAAAAGCACTGGGTGCCACATTTGGATCACATGTAAAAATGCCTAATGCTATTATACATATTTTATATAAGAAGTTTGTGGTTTATTCCTTGTTTTATCATGCCATTAATTGCATTAGTGTGTGGCCGGATTATTATACTAAACATGTGATTAACTGGTTAATCATATCTTAAATGTAACATCTGCCAGGGGCCTTAAAAGAGAATAAAAGTTTTATCTTCCACTCTTCACATTTTCAAATCCAGATTTGTCTCATGCTGAACTGTATGGCTCAGAGTATCAGTAAGGATAGAAAATGGAGATTGCCATCTCTGTGGCCCATATCTTCTCCTAATATATAGAATGGAGGGCACAACTTATTCAAAAATCTATTGGGATCTGTCATTTCTGCCACTCAACCATATTTTTCATTTACAAGACTGGGTACAGTTCAAAGTGGGCACAGCTCACAGCATATGACCCTACAAATATCTGCCCACATGCACTTGCAATTCCCTTAGTCCCATAACTCCAGCCATGCCATCATTATGTACCCTTGCGTATATGGCCTCCAATGGCCCCTCTGACAGGGTTAAGAAAGCATGCAGCAGAACCTTTGAGTCCTGTTAACTACAATGAACTTCTGCTCTGAATAGCCCCGATTCAGTAATCAGGCATTTTCATTTATATTCGCTCTGAATAGCACTTTTGGCACCCTGCTGCATGGATGAAGGGGGAAAGGATAAAGGATGAATTGTTAGAGCAGGTTTGAGGCCAGTGGCATATATTTTGCCATGGCAGATCCTCCAGCCAGTGCCCACGTGCCCCTGTAGAAAGACAGATGGGTACACCCAAAACAGTGGCCATCAAAATAACTGAGCAAACCAAACTCTCTAAAATGAATGCTTAGTTAAGAAATATCTGTTTTCTTTGATTAGTTTTTCCATTTAAGAGGGAAATCAAATGGATTTTTCTAGAGAATGCTCACAGTACTACCTTTATGCAAAAAAAAAAAAAAATCCTTTAGAAATATTTCTGCCTTTTTGAAGACAGAACTTCCTTCATACATCAAGTAACCTTGGTTTACTCATGGAGAGACTGCAATGGTTAATCATAAAGAATAGTATGGTTCTCACACATGAACAGATCACTTTGGATTGAATGGCAGGTATATCAGAGAAAGGATAGCAAGATCATCCCTCTTTGATGAAATGTCTCTGCCAGAATGGTACAGTTTAAACTTTCTGATGATTTCAGCCTGTCCAAATAGAAGGTTTACCTTGTTAATGAGGTGCTCCTTCCATATAGCAAGAAGTGATTATGTTCTAGCCAGAGGATAGAATGCCACCTGTGACCAAACCTCTAGCTTCCAATTATTTGAGCTGAACTGCATAAAATAAAGACAGCTCTGTGCACCATTTTTGGTGATGCAATATATGATAGAATACACTTGTAAAATATGCTTATGATATGAGGTAAAACCTGAAATGGTTAAAAACCTTATGAAAGGTTATGAAACCTTAACAAAATGAACCTGAGCATAATGCTAAGTTAGAAGTTCCCAAACTTTTTTTTCTTGTGTATCCCCTTCCAGATTTACCAGCTGCCTGTGTACCCCTACCTTATGCTTTATATTTTAACCCCTTAAATGTCAATTATTATAATAATGAAAATTAAATCAACTATTACACAATTTATCCTGCATACCCCCCAGAGATGTTTTGCCATAGTTTGGGAACCCCTGTGCTATGTCATTTGGACCTTCTAATCCTAATCTCAGTTATACCTGTAGCGTAAATTAAGAATAATTCAGTTACCATTTTAAGCTGTAGCAAAATAATGCCAGCAAAAAAAAAAATCACATTTACTTTTGCGTTTTAAAAACCATGAAGTGTTGTCAGAATTAATCACTAAACAATACCAGATCGTTTTGTTCATTGTCAATAGCATTTGCTATTCTCATTGCATGGCTTGAAACAAGGTCTATTTTTTCTTTGGGTTGCTTTTATTATGCTCCTGTAAAATTCCAGAGTTGTTAACATATCTTATTTTTATGGATTCAGAAATCAGGCATTTTTATTTATATTAGAATTTCACCTTGGCTGTGCATTTCTTCTAAAACCCATTTCTGAGATCTTCCTATTTCTATGATGGGAAGAAGGGGGTTAATCTCTGATTACCTCCAGCAGGATCCAGCTCTAAAAAATATTTAAAACTTTACTTGGATTTGGAAGGAAACATATTTTTGGTGCCTTTAAAACTTTTTCATTCTAAATTGCTAATTATATAGGTCTTGCTCAGGGAAAAGTCACATTGAATTGTGTGGGAGGCCATAGGAAAAACTAAGAAACCATTTTTAAACTGGAATTTTTGTGGAGCTTTAATCCTTAAAATAGACTGATGCTCTGCGTTGAAAAACATTCTTAAATTGTCAAGTTATTACATCTTGGCAATAGTGATGCTTTGTAATCTCTATATCTGCTCTATGAACAACATCAGTAAGATGTTATGATAGCATTTTAGTAATTCCATGAACATTATGCAATGCTGGATGTACTTGCATACCCTCAAGTGATACATTTGTTTTAATACAAACAGGATGTACAAAGGGGCAGACAGGATCTCAGTGGCAGTGTTTATGAATGCACGAATTGTGACAGCTTTATTGGCAGGGTATCAAGTCTGAAGGATTTACTAATCCAATATTATTTGAATGAAGGATTTGAAATGCTGGCACTGACATTTTATTGTGTCCAAAGAGCCATTATGGTATCAATAGAAGTGTCTCTCATATTCTGTGAATGTTCTGTGTGAAACCCACTGCTTCATTGCTCTTCTGGGTCTGAAATAGTCTCATATCCAACTCACCATCAATAGCAGGTCTTAAACATTTTATTTTGCAATCTTTTAACTCAAATATTCAGGAGATGAAATTGAATACTATGCATTATTTAAAATAACATCAATAAGAATGGCATTTTAACTGGAACAAAGAAATTCACAGTAAAGATTTTCAGTCCATTCTTAAAGCCCTGGGGTAAATCCTACCCTGAGTTGTGTCCATACAAAGCCACTGAACTCAACCCTACTGAGACACTTTGAGTGACTCAGGTGTAATCAAAGACAGAACAAGACCTATTTTGCAAGATTTCTTTGTGAGACATATACCGTGCTAAAAAATAACTAATACGATAAAACCAGGTCAAAACGTGTATTTTCAGGTGCGATTAAGCTAGCGAAATGGCGATTTTTGTGAGGTGTATCTAGGTATCGCGTAAAATGGACAAGCACCCATAGATGCTAAAGCTAACAGTGTTAGCTAATACTGAGGTGTAAACCTTAAATAGGAATTACTTGCTGTTTGTCAGTTTTAAGTTAGCACATGATTGTTATCTTAATAACTGTTTATATTTATTGGATTGTTGTGGGATCAGCATGAAAAATACTGTACACTTGGTCCTCAATTTGGACAAGAGTATTTGAACAGGCTTTGTAAACAATACCAGCATGGTGACTTAACAAAACTATATATTTGTATACAATTATAATTAGTATTATATTACCAAGGTGCGTTTTATAGCATCTCAACACATGTTTAGTGATTTACAGAAATATGTAAATATAGAAGTCCCCTGCACCAAAGACCTTATAATTTGCCAGTAAACAAATGATGAGATCACCAACAGCAGAGGGAGATGCAGGTGTGGGGGGAGAAGAACAGGGTTAGCATAGCATGTGGTGGTTTAATTTGGACATATGCTACAACCTGGGCTTGTGCTGTGAATAACTGGATCTCACAGAAAGTTCTGTTTATTTGTAAAACATTAACTTACTTCTGAAAGATGCTAGTATAAGAGCAAGATTTCAAAGAGGCACAAAGGGTAAGAGTGTGATGGATGGGAGGTGGTTTTAAGTCCTGGAAGATAGAATGGAAGAAGGCACAACGTGGGAAAAGGATATTAAGGGAGGGGAACTTCAAGCCTGGGATCAGTTGTGTAGTGGACAGGACAGAAAGGATTCTGGCAGACAGAGACAGTAATTAAACAGTGATAAAAACAAATCTGGAGTTGATAGGCATCTCTGTAGAGCAAGGGTGGCAAACTGGCTTGAGGGTGGCAAACTGGCCCCACGGGGCTTCTCACCACAGCTGTTATTTCATTATGTCCAGTACCCAGTAGGTTAATGCAGAGAAGTACATACCTTCTTAGCCCCACTTTTACCACTACCAAATGTACTAGTTTTGATTCCTACTTCTGATTAAAATCTGTGGCAATCATTGACAGGGATAAACAGTGTCAGCAGCTGTGTTAACTGCCCCCTCTTGGGTGCTGGCAGGAAATATGGCCCACTAACTGATTTGAGTTTGACACCCCTGCTGTACAGCGTTTAAAGATGGGGAGTGACATGGTCTTTGAAGTAGGGTAGGAGCATTGCTGTAGCCGCGGTGGTTCTGCAAATGCACAAGAGGCAAAAGTGTTTCTGTAGTATCTTTTATTCTCCCAACTCTATAGTTGGGAGATGTAAGACAAGCTTTCATGTACAGAGTACCAAAAAGTACCAGGTCTAGGGGCTCAAATCCTTGTCCAGTATAATCTATGGAGATAATCAAGGAAGGTGGTAGGATTTTACATACTGCTTCTGAAGGAAAGAAACATTATGATTGTCAAATCAACTGGTGAGGTTGGCAGGAGTCAAGGGAGAGGAGTATTAAAGCCTAGACAGGAGATGGAGCCATTTGCCAGAAAGGAAAGTGGAGGAGTTTTAGATTTGCGGTAGGTGAATAAATGGCAGGATTTTGTACTAATCTTGATGTGAAGAGAAAATGGGAAAGGACCCTAACAGTCTTTCCTGCCCAGAGCAGGGGGGCTGGACCGGATGATATCCTAAGGTCCCTTCCAGCCGTAAACTTCTATGAATCTGTGAAGATCAGAAATTTTCTCCAGTGTTGCAAACCTGAGTCACAGGATTGCATAGGAGTGATTGGGACAGTAATTGAGAAGGAATGATTAGAGCAGGATTCAGGAAGGAGATTTCCAACCTTGTTTTGGCAATGCTGTGTGGGTGAGCCATCAAAGATGAAATGTAACTGGACCAACCAAAGTGAGATGTAGATAAAAGGAAATGTTTCTCTTTCTTTGTGACTCTCTCACTAGTGAGAAGGTTCAAGTTCCAACCACAGTTAGCAACACATACAAAAATGCAGGAAACATCCAGGCAGGTGAGGGGAAAGAAAGACACTAGCAACCTTCACTCCCTGAGGTTTCAGACCATCAAGCTGATAAATGGCTTGGCTCTTCTCATGGCAAATAATATAGATGAAAATGGCTAGCTATGGAGTGACAGACATGATTTATGGCAGCTCCTTTAAGGAGGGAAATTCTATTTCCTCAAAAACCAAAAAAAAAAGCTAAATGCCTGCTCTGGTCTGCAGTGAAATTGCAAGGCATACGTGATTCTGAGAGACATGATTTGATTCTATATACAACAGCATTACTACACCTTTGAATGACAGGCATTATTCGTGACTCCAACCCCCTCAGGTTAGTCTGATACAGCTGGGAGGCTGTATCACCTAGTGCTATGGCTGATGCTGAAATTGTCTTTTTAAGATGTAGAAAGAGGACTGAAAGGAGCTTCCTGGGCTGTCAAGTACAGCCCCCTGTGTTCCCAGGATTTCCTCAAATTCGAACTCTCATGTACAACTATGAGGCACAAAACATCCAGAAACCATAACACGCTGCAACATGCCATAGATGGAGACTGGGAAGTTAAATGCCCTGTCACTGCAATGATAGACAACTAATTAGCTAATCTATGCTAAGGAAGGAAACCCTACCCTATGTTACAGAAGAAGGCAAAAAGGCCCATAGCCCTTTCCAATCTGATCACGCGTAAACATTTCTTCCAGAGCCCTAGTGTGGTGATTGGTATCACTCTGAGTAGGAGAGCAAGCTTCTTTAGTTAGGAACCTTTGGGTTTTCTAAGAATGGGCAAGAGCATCAGTACACCCCTGTCAAAACCACCAGCCTTAGCTATAGTCAACATCCCAGTGCTTCAGATAATAAACTCCCTTGTCCTGCTCCCCCTTCTCTATCCTCTCCCCATGTCCAGTAATCTAAAATGGGTCTTACCAATGCCTTGTATGTAGTACTAGTACTGCCTTCATGGTGGGGGAGGCATTTCTTTTCTGGCTCCTGCAGGCAAGCAGCAAAAACCGTGAAGCATAGAACTACCAGACACCTACCACTGAGTTACTTACTTTTATGCCCCAGCATACAAATACTTGGCTCCATATATCACACTCAGTGCTGAATAAAGACCCATCTTACCATACTGTCCCTTCCATAAACCCATTGAATTCAAGCTTAAAGTAATTCAGGTTCTTTGTCCCTACTACTTTGCTTGCAAGACCATTCTAAAACTTTACTCCTATCATAGTTATAAATCTCTTTCTAATTTCCAGTCTAAGTTTGCTCATAGCTCGTTTGCAGTTATCTGATCTTATGCTGGTGGTGTTTTTTAGCTTAAAAATCTGTTCTCTTTCCTTAAAATTCTTCCCACAAATCAGTTTGTTAAAAAGGAATCCTATTCCTCTTCAGTTTCTTGTTTTTAAAGCTGAACAAGCCAAACATTGTTTATCTTCTTTCATAAGAAAGTCTTCATTTACTTAAACATCTCATTGGTCCTTTTTTATATGTGTTCTAGTTTAAAAGTTTTAAACACTGCTGACCAAAATTGCACACAGTAATCTAAATGTGGTCTTGACAATGCCTTGTGGTGTTTCCACAGGTATATTCTGCCTCTCAGATAAACCTCACAACTTTAAAGATATGGGTCCTTGAAAATAAACACTCAGATAACCCATAAAAATCATAACAAAAAATAAGAATAATCTGAGTCATATTTATAATCATTACTTACCAAATAGGTACAACTGAATGCAATTTTCAAAAACAATAGAATTACTCAACATTTCACTTAAATGTTGAACTTGGAGTCATCACTGTGTTCTTGCAAAACATACACAGCATGTTGCATAGACTGTTGCATTGCTTTCATCCATCTCTGATTTGGAGCTAGCATTTGGAGATAGATTTAGGTTTTCATCAGTTTATTTTCTGAGTAGTTGGTGGGGTCTTCAATCTTGCCCTCAGCATGCAATCAAAATCTGTTTTGATATAGTTTTCTATGAGAGACTTCCAGGGACTGTTAACCCAAATGAGCCCTTCTCCAAAAGTTGCATGTTTCACTATGCTGCTTTCTGTGTATTCTGGCAGCACTTCCTGCATCCATTCCTCCCCTTTTTGGTAGATTATGTTTTTAAAACTTCAATGAATGGCTATGTGAGGTAGCTTGAGCACTTTTGTCAGGCCTCCTGGAAAAGCAACCACTTTAGGTCCAACTCTGCATAATTTTTCCTTGACATCATCTTGGATATGACAGTCCTAAAATTCAACTTAAGGCAACTTGGTGGATTGAACTTCCTTAAGATGCTTACTCCAACACCTTTCACTCCAGTTGGACATCATTCATCCATCTTTTTTCATTAACTGACACACAAACATTTTTCAGCAGGGTTTTACAAGCCATCGTTTTGCATTTGAGAACAAGCATGGGTTTGAACTTTTTTTTCCCACAAATGGAACAATGCAACACAACTATGAAGTAAGTTTTCTCATATCTTATAGTAGCAATAGGAATGCTTTTTTATCCATTTCATCAATGGTTTTGTCATTGGGGCACCAAAGCAAAGAGAACTTTGCCCATATTGTGCAAATCAGTTTATGCAAATTTTATGTTGATTAGGGTGTTCATTAGGGTGTTCAGTCAACTGGGTGACAACCAAATGGAAGTTCCCCACCTTTTCTAACAGGTGACTGTGTAACTGCTGGTTTGAGGTTTTATGAGTATGCCTGGAAAACAACTTAGGAACAAAAGACTGGGAAGAACATCCTGGGCCGTTAAATCCAGTCCCCTCTGTTCACAGGAAATCATTAGTGCAATGAATTGCCATAATTGCCACTTCAAACTTTCCCACTTGACAAGGAGTGGGAAAGACCTGAAACACCAGGAACATACTATAACATGCCATAGATAAAAGCAATGAAGACTGAGGGCACTGCCTATGTTCTGCTGCTACAGTGACAGGAGGCTAATGGGTTAATATAATATAGGAGATCATAGGAAGGGTTAATATAATATATTAATGGATTAATAATAATGGGTTAATATAGTATAGGTCACAGGAAGAGAACTATGTCCTTTGCAACAGAGGAAGGCAAAAACTCCCATGATCCTTTCCAATATAGCTTAGGGGAAGAGTCCTTCCTGACCCCAGACATGGCAGCTGGTTTGATCTTGAGCAGAAGAGCAAGCAAGACCTTTTAGCCAAGAACATCTGTGTTTTTCTAAGTAATGGCAGGAGCATCAATGCAACCCAGTCAGAACCTCCAGCCTTAGCTATCATCATCAGTCCAGTGCCTCAGAGATAGGAAAAAAGTCTCCAGAAGCCAGTAACATTAACAAAGAAAAAAGAGTCCTTCCTGGCCCCACCAGCAAATGCCCTGAGGCATGGAATTATCAGCCACCTTCCACATTGCGAGACTGTATTATCCTCATCTGGAGACCACAAACATATGACTCCATATCACACCTACTAATTGTACATCTTTTCTATAAATTTGTCCAGTTCAGCGATTCAGGGTCCTTGCCCCCACCACTTTGCTCGGAAGTGTATTCCAGAACTTTGCATCTCTGATATAAATCTGCTCTTAACTTCCAGTGTAAATTAATTGATAGCCAGTTTGTAGCCATTTGATCTTGTGCCAGTGTTGCTTTTGAAACTAAAAAGCTCTTCTCCCTCCCTAACATTGACTCTGAAAGTATTTGTAAAGGGTGATCATATCCCTCCTTAGTATCTGTTTTTTGTACCAGCTTGGGCCACCTTTAAAGATGTTGATTATGTTTTCTTTAGTTATTTCTTGTGCCTTCATCTGAATTTTTACTATTGATATTGTGTGTCATTACTGTTGATACTAGCTTGACTTTGCGACAGCACCTTCCTTGTCAGTTTAATCTCATTCTGAGTCCATTTAACAGTACCTTTCCAGCAAACACACTTCCTGCATGGTAGCTTATGCAACTGATCTTTCATTTCCAACAATCACGAGCATAGCTTTTGTCTATCCTGAATTCTTACCCTGAAGCATGATTTCCATGTTGTAAGGCATAGTTCAGAATTTTCAGGATAAATTCAGCTGGAAAACCTAAGCATGTGGAATTTTTTGGAACCACTTACATCTTGCTTTCATTAAGTCAAGAATATGAAATACAGCTGATCTTCCTTCCCCTTTTCTACTTCATGTTTTTCCCCAGGGAAGTGAATTCTCAGTTACTCTGACTCTGTATCTGGCTCTATAGCAAAACCAGAAAAATGTTTGATACTTTCCCTTGCACTAGCTGCACATGAGGATAACCCAGACTGCATCTGAATTAAAGCATTTTTTTTGAAAGGCAATCCTGGGTTATACATTTGAAAATATTTATTTTCTGACTTTACCTTGCATAACACACCCTAGCCTTTTTTACAATCCCATCACAGTGGCTCATGATCATCTTACAAACAACCAATAATCCCAGGTCTGTCTCTTCTTCAGTCGTCTCCAGTCTACATGCCCCCCATTTTATAGTCAGATTCCTTGTTATTGGTCCAAAAGTGTACATCACACTGTTGCTGGACACATAGCTTGCCCAGACCTATGTGCAAAATTTAAATGACTAAATTATAATATCAGTGCCTTTTGCACAAGAATGTAAACTTGTGACTGGGACCACCTGAAACATAACAACACAGTTAATCCCATCTCTGGCTTTGGTATCAAGTACACTCTGTTTGGTATCAAGTACATTCCATGCCCATCTACTCTAAATTGATTATGAATAAATTCCTCTTTCAAAGTGATTGCCTCTCCCTTCTTATCACATTCCTCACCAATCTAGGTGTCTGTGCCAGTTGGAAAATATTTTGGGATCTGCCGTATAACAATGATCTATATAGTGATTTACAATTCATGGTCTAGGTGCTCAATTCAAGTAATCAAACTCTACTGCAGTTAACCAAGTAGTATACTTCCGGTTTAGGGTGTTGGGCTTGAGCAATCAAGTCATACTATTGTTAAGCAAATGATAAACCTCCAGAGCGATCAAGGGTTTTTGTGCATGTCAGTTTCACTCAGAACAACCAGTGATGGATCCAAAAGGCTAACATTTACAACACAACCAAAGGACAATGACCCTCCACCCTGTCAGCTTTGTCCGGACCCTGATCTTCAACCCATCAAGAAAATATGCTTTGAAGCTATACAATTAAACAGTATAAGAACTAAACAGATTTGCCAGCAAGGTGTGTGCAGTCCAGGAAAGGTCAAGAAGCCATCCTGCCACCCAGCCAACAAGTAAAGGATCCACCCTTTGAGGCTGTGCAAGAACTGCTTCCTCCTGTATTGGGTAAAGATGAGGGGTGTGCGAAACAGGGTGCATTCGATTCGGATTCAGATTTGGCCTGAGTAGGGGACAGTGATTCAATTTGTTGATTCGGATCACTGTCCCCGATTTGATTTGGTTGTATCCAAATCTGAAGATTCGATGCTGATTCAGAGACTCAGCAATTCAGCCATAGGCACAGCTTTAAATGTTTTTTCTACATACCTTGAGGTACCAGGCATGGCTTGTGAATGCTGTGATGGTGGGGCAGATGGAGTGTCCCACAGGAGTCCACTGCTGAGCGCACTGGGGGGCCCCCCCACCCCCTCCCAGCTTGGTGAGTACCCCCCCCAGACCCAGGAGGCACCAGTTGCCGAGCCAGGGAGGTGTGGAGAGGCCCCCCAGCAAGCTGCCCAGCAGACCCAGAAATGGACTGGAAGTGCTTCTGGTCCACTTTTGGGCCTGCTGCTGAGCACACTGGGGAGCCCCCCGTGCTTCTGTGGGACACTCCATGCGCTCCAGCATCTCAGCATTCATGAGCCGCCTGCTACCTTGAGGTATGTAGAAAAAACATTTAAAGCTGTGTCAATGTCTGAATTGTTGAACCTTTCTGAATCTCTCCAAATCGATTTGGAGGGTTCTGATTCAATTCAGAGAGATGAAAGGGTCTCCTGATTTGATTCAGATTCAGAGATTCAGCCACCAAATTGAGCCAAATGTCCGCCGAATTGAATCAATGACCGAAGCTTTGCACAGCCCTAGTAAAGATCTCTTTGCAGTTAAGACAACACTAGGACTAATAGCTTATTTTATATTACTAAGGACTAATAGCTTGTTTTATATTAGGAAAGAGTCTTTTTCTGTTATTTAGTTTTGTAGCTTGTTAGTAGTTATTAAGACAAACCTTTCTGCTATTCATCAACTGAATGTTGTGTCAATTCATAAAGCACTGGGTTAAAAATTTGGTTTCTAGGTGCAACACTGTTAAACTTTATAGTCTCTAATGATCCATTCCACAAGATTATCTAGGTTGTACTGTATAATAAACTAGTTCTCTTCTCTCTTGATAATACTCCCTACTCCCAGTTTGATGTCGTCTGCAGATTTCATGAGGACTCATCTATCTCCAGCACTAAAATTACAATGAAAAATGTTAAACTATGTTAAGAACTGGGTCCAAGAGTGATCCCTGAAGAAGGTCAATGATATCTGCTCATCTTCTGATAATCCACTTTTCAACATAGGTGCTGTAGTCTCTTTAAAACAGCTCCTTATCTACCTCATGATTATGATGCATCCCTGTCCTCTCCAGTTTGGTCAATAATAAGTAACTTTTTTTTAATCTAGAAAAATTAAATTTGTTGCATTTCCCTTGCCCACAAAGTTAGTTATCTTTTGTCATGTTTTCTGTTTACTTCTATATCTTGGATAATTCTTTCCTTCAAGTGTCTGCTATAAGACTTTTCATATTACTTAACTCAAACTAACAGGCCTAGAGTTGCCTGGATCATTCTTGCTCCCTTTTATAAAAAATGGGCGCTATGTTTGCTATTCTCTAGTCATAGGGTACTGTCCTTGAGTTGATAGATTCACTGAAGATCTGTGCTAATTTCTATACCAATTCTTTTTTTTTAAACTTTTTATTCAGTATAGAAAGAAGACTTTAATACAGGAGAAATATAAGAAATATAAAGGAACTGTATGAGATTCGAGCTATTACCTCTTTACAAAAAATGCAATCATTCTTACAAATTGTTAACTCTACTATTGATATCATAAATTATATGTGCCAAGATATCATTCAGTAATATATATTAATATTCAAATAATCTGGCCAGTGATTCTGGCTTAATGGCTGGTGAACTTTTGTTCTCTGCATGGGTCAGTAATGGAATCCATATTTCTAAGTATCTGTACCTCTTTTGTCTCTTCTGTAATGATTGAAGTAGTTTCTCCATCACCAGGAGCTCCCATATTTTAGTGTGCTACATTTTCAGTGTGTGTGTGGGGTAGGGGGTCACATGTTATTCTTTGAATTGACACACATTAAAAAACAAGTGAAGGCTACCATTTCCAAAGGGTGCCTCAAATCTAATGAATTATGCCTTCAGTCTAATGAGGGGTGCCTTGAGTCTATAAAGGTTGAGAACCACTGCTCCACCCACACAATTTATTCTGAATTCCAACCCAAAAAACCTGCAAGTTCTCATCCATCAAATCCCTCTTATAGAGAACTTTTGTTTAGGGGCCACTTCTAAATTGCCTACATGAAAAGATTCAATATATTATTACAAACAATTGAAACCACGGGAACCAAAGAAAAAAAGGGAAGAAAAGAAAAAGATTCTCTTCTCTAGAGAACTTATGTTGCAGCTAGCTTTCTTTGTTTTTATCTTGTTAGACGAATAATTCATCACACTGGTGATTATATTTTATGTCTTGCATAACACCAAGGACATTGTTATGTATATGTCACCAATCAGGCTAATTTATCAAATCTGTATGCGGGCTATTATAATGCAAAAAAGTTTAATGGAATTTGAATTTTTACAAATTGCAATAATAGTGTATGTTATGGGAAGTCACTGAATCTATCTGCTGAGCAGGCTCACAAATTCAAAGGCACACATTTATTACAAATATTATCTAGACCTGGGGTAGGCAACGTTTTTTGGCCAGAGTGCTGAAAAAACCACAATGTCTAACTTGGAAGGTGCCGGAGTGCCGATGTGCTAGAGCCTGGAGCAGCTATTTGCAGCTTCCCGGCTGTAGCCGGCCCACAGAGCCTGGTCTGCTTGCAGCAGGGCTTGCAGCCTCCCAGCTGCCTGCTGGGAGCAGCCTGGGCTCTGTGGCTGGCAGCAGCTGTTAGAGCCTGGGCTGGCGGTGTTGTGCCGAGCAAAATGGCCTTGCGCGTCATGCTCAGCACACATGCCAGGGGTTGCTGACCCCTGATCTAGACAATCTACAGTACAGAACAAAATGGGACACTTTTAGTTTGACTCCTCCACATAGGCAGACACAGACTGTACATTGCACATTTTTTATTTTTGAGGGGTGAATTTTTAGAGCATTATGTCACATTCTCTGTTTGCTGTTTGTTGTTGCTCTAGTTAATGTTGTTAACCTGGGAGCAGCAGAGCAAAACCTGCTAGAATACACCTTTTAAAATTCTAGTAAGTTTTGCTGTACTACATTCACACAGAAGAGATTATAAATGGAAAGAGACATCATAAAGTCAGGGAGAGAGAGCAAGAGAGGATCAGCACAGAGCTATTGGAGATCAGTATAGAAAAGAACACACAGGAGTGGGTCACAGAAACACAGTAGAATTGGTTTAAAGTTTCTTGCAATTTACTATTTCATGGTTTGATGGTAGATTATTTTCCTTTAGATACCTGCATATAACTATACCCACTACGTTACTGATCATATTGTGTGAAATTACTTGTCAGACTTGAGTAATCATAGGCACACAAGGGGCAAAAGGGGTAAAATGCATTGGCAGATATGTGTGCACATTTCAGATGGCAAGCCACATCTCTGGTCTATCTGATAAATATGTATTCTGATTTAACTATCTTGAGAGAACATTACAGCTTTTCTGTAGTTATAGCCTATACATACATTTTTAATATTGCAATGATTCACAGCATCATCACATTAAAGTGATTATTCCTATTGAAAAATTTATAAGAAATGCCTATCGGCAAGTCTTATTATGAATAGAACATAAGAACTGCCATTTACTGAGTAAGACCAGTATCCCCACTGCCACCGCCCTGCACCACCTCCAGGCTGCTCTGGGCTCACTGGGTGGTGGTGGCGGCAATTGGGAGTAGCTGCTGGGCAGCCCTGGCATGGGCTCTGGGCAGCTGCAGCCAGAAGGGCCCCAGAAGTGGTGAGCAAGCCCACTGCCAGGTCCTGCTTTTGGCTGGTGTCCATCACTGGCCACTGCCACTCATTGTGGGCAGGGCTCCCCCTTCCCTCCCTTTCCCCCCACCAACCATCCTGCTCCTACAGCATGGCCCCGTAGCTCACACTAGCTTCTGGTCTGTGGGCACCAGGCAGGTGCCAGCATCAGCTGTGAATGCAGGTGGCAGCTTCCCTTTGGGGATTGGGGCATCTGCCCAACCCCTCCTTGGGGTAGAAGGGCAGCCAAAACGCCCTCCCATACCCACACCAGCTCCCTTCCATTTGCAGCCCCATCTCACATAGGGAGGTTTGATGAGCTGTTGGGGGGTGGGGGTCGTGGACTGCTGACCTGGCCTACAGCAGCTCTCCAAAATTCCTTATGTGGCCTGCAGGACCAACTAATTGCCCACCCCTGAGCTAGACTGTTCTTAGTGGTGGCAGATGACAGAACAAAGAGCAATGGTCTCAAGTTGCAGGAAGAGAGGTTGAGGTTAGATATTAGGAACAACTTTCTCATGAGGGGGTAGTAAAGCACTGGAATGGGTTACACAGAGAGGTTGTGGAATCTCCATACTTAAAAGTTTTTAAGACCTGGATAGACAAAGCCTTGGCGGGGATAATCTAGTTGGGGATAGTCCTGCTTTGAGCAGGGGGTTGGACAAGATGACCTCCTGAGCTTCCTTCCAATCCTAATTTTCTATGATTCTTTGATTCTGTATATTCAATCCCAGTCTAATTTATGCTGTTTACAGAAACCCATGTAGGTTTGAGTGATTTCGCCTTGGAGTTTTTGAATGTCTGTACTTAACCTTAATTCTAGGAAATTCTGATTCAGAGGCTATACCCCTAACTCCCATGTTCAATAGCTACCGATGCCCCTTTCCTCCAAATCTGTCCAATCCCTTTTTGAATCTGATTAAACCGTCGACCTCCACAACATCTTGTGGCAATGAGTTCCACACTTTAATTACACCTCATTTGTTAGTTTAAAACTTACCACTTACTGGTTTTATTTTGTGATCCCCTAGTTCTTGTATTGTGAGGGAGCTGAAAAATTAAACCATATTTATTTCTTTTTGCTATTTTATGTTTTGTAAACCCTTATCATGCTCGTCCCAAGCATCTTTTTTTTTAAACCAAATAGGCTTAGCCTCTTTAGTCTCCCCTCATATGGAAGCCCCTCCATACCACTAATCATCCTTGCTGCCCTTCTCTGTACCTTTTCTAGTTCTTCTATATAATTTTTTAGGATGTGGGGATCAAAGCTGGGCCCAGTATTCAAGGTTTGGATACACTATAGATTTATAAAGGGGCATAATAATACCTTCTGTTTTGTTTACACTTCCCTTCTTAATACTCCCTAACATTTTGCTTGCCTTTTTGATGAGTGCTGAGAACTGAACTAATGTTTTTAGCAAACTGGCCCAAATGACTCCCAGATCTCGTTCCTGTGTGGTAACAGCTAATGTAGAGTCCATCATAGTATAGGTATAGCTATTATAGTGTAGCTATTGATATCTGCCATTTAGTTGCCCATTCCCTTAATAGAGCAAGATCCTTCTGCAGTTCCTTAAAGCTTGCCTTAGTTTTCACCACTTTGAATAATTTTTTGTCATTCGCAAATTTGACCACCTCACTATTTAGCCCCTTTTCCCGATCATTTATGACTATGTTAAACAGCACCAGTCCCAACATAGATCCCTGGGGGATCCACTGTTTACTTCTTTCTATCCCCAAAACTGACCATTAATACTCACTCTTTGTTTTCTATCTTTAAACCAATTTCTAATCTATGGGTAGACCTTCCCTACGAGTGGACCTTGCCATGGCTACCTAACTTCATAAAAGCTGTTGATGGGGACCTTGTCAGATAATTTGAATATTTTAACTTTATTGCAGTTGAAAAGAAAAAAAAGCACTGATAATCTAATTTAGAATAGACAATGAAGATCCAAAGACCTCTCCTCTCTACATGCACACAAAGCTAATTAATAGCAGGAAT
>NW_005842229.1:740745-777901 GCF_000455745.1 Alligator sinensis
CAGGAATGCAAACATCAGACACAGCAGGTCTTTTTATGTGCATTATAGTAACATGCACAAAAGCTGAATAGAATTTTAAAGGAATACAATATCAATGCATATTAATAGAAACCACAGATTCAATCATCTGAACACATTGAATATTAATCTCAGTCCTAAAAGGCACACTTCAACTTGAAGCAAATATTTTTTGGTTTTGTTACTATAAACACCCCAAAATAGAAGTTTTATCATGAAAATGTGGTCAGAACTTTTAACTCCAGCAACAGTGGGGCAACTATTGCTGGCAGTTACATACATGTAACACTACTGTGCTCAGTGGGCCTCTACACCATTGCCAACAAGCTTCCTATATCTAGGTGCAGTTTTAATATCTTTATACAATTATACAGGAAGCTGACAAGGCAGCCTCCCTCATTCCTAAAGGAAATATCAGAGGGTTGTAGAAAGGTTCTTCAGAGGGTTGTAGAAGGGTTCTTCTCATTTGGGACTTCTCACATTTGGAGACCTACAAAATCCCATTTTAACAGCTCTCTTTTTCAAGGTACACAGTTTGTGAAGTTAATGGGAGAAACTATAATAGGCTCCTGTATGCTGATGATCCTCAGCTCTGCCTCTTTTTCTCTTCTAGTTAAGGGGAGAACCATAAAGAGCCAATCTGTTTAGTTTATCAAAAAGAAGATCAAGATGTGACTTGATTACAGCACATAAGTACCTTCATGATGAGAAAAAGCTGTGTACTAAAGGACTCCCTAATTTGAATTTAGCTGAGAAAGCTGTAAAAAGTACCAATGAACAGAAGCCAAATCCAAAAACATTTCAAATTGCAAATAAGGCACACCTTTTTAATAGTGTGTGTAGTTAACCATTAAAACAACCAACCAGGGGAAGTGGTAGATATCTCTTGATATCTTCAAATCAAGACAGTTCTGGAAGATATATTTTTAGCCAACACATTTTCTTGGGCTCAATGCAGGTACCAATGCATGAAATTTAATGGCCTATGATATCCAGGGCCACACCCAGAGAGTGTTAGTGGACGGGTCTTTTTCGACCTGGAGGGATGTGGGCAGTGGTATTCCCCAGGGCTCAGTCCTTGGGCCTGCACTGTTCAACACCTTCATCAGCAACTTGGACGAGGAGGTGAAAAGCACCTTGTTCAAATTCATGGATGACACTAAGATGTGGGGAGAAGTGGGCACATTGAAGGAAAGGGACAGGGTGCAACTAGATCTAGACACGTTACAGGGGTTGGCAGATGAGAACAGGATGGGTTTCAACACTGACAAGTGCAAGCTACTGCACCTAGGGAGGAAGAACCAGCAGCATACCTACAGGCTGGGGAACTCCCTTCTCATCAGTGCAGAGGCAGAAAAGGATCTTGGAGTCATTACTGATTCCAAAATGAACACGGGCTGCCAATGTGGGGACATAGTCAGGAAAGCTAACCTCACCATGTCATGCATCCACAGATGCATCACGAGCAGGTACAAGGACGTGATCCTCCCCCTCTATGTGACATTGGTCAGGCCGCAGTTGGAGTACTGTGTCCAGTTCTGGGTGCACTTCAGGAGGGATGTGGACATCATCGAGAGGGTCCAGAGGAGGGCCACTCGCATGATCAGGGGGCAGCAAGGCAGGCCCTATGAGCGGAGGCTACGGGACCTGAACCTGTTCAGCCTCCACAAGAGAAGGCTGAGAGGGGACCTGGTGGCCATCTATAAACTGGACAAGGGGGGCCAGGAGTCCATGGGAGAGTCCCTGTTCCCTTGAGTGCTACCGGGAGTAATGAGGAATAACGCCATAAGTTGACTGAGGGGAGATTTAGGATAGATATCAGGAGGCACTACTTCATAGTCAGGGCGGCTAGGATCTGGAACCAACTTCCAAGGGAAGTGGTGCTTGCTCCTACCCTGGGGGTCTTCAAAAGAAGGCTAGATAATCATCTAGCCGGGGTCATTTGACCCCAGCATTCTTTCCTCCCATGTCAGGGGGTCAGACTTGATGATCTGCTTAGGTCCCTTCCGACCCTACCAACTATGAAACTATATCAAAGAGGTCAGTTTATGTGATCCAAAGGTTCCCTCTGGTCTTATGCTCCATAAATCTTTGGATTTTCATATGTTATCAACATTACTATTAAGTTTAACCTTAACTCCAAATTTCCTGTGTTAATAATGTTTAGATTCAAATAGCTGAAACAACTTTTAAGGTATGTTTATGTACAAGAACTATATTAAAATATTATGTAAATGAGAAAGTCAAGCACTCAGGAAATATTAGAATTAAGTTTGCCTATGGAGACAGTTTTAATTACATGATCACACACTATTTTCCCCATAGGAGCCTTCATTCAGTGTACAACAATTGTCCTTACCAATTTATCATTCATTGAACATTCTTTTATTCTCATTTTTAATGTGTGCCTCTAGGTCTTATGCTGTTCAAACCTCGCACTGAATACAGAATTATTTATTTAATCTTGGACTTTTCTATGCCTTCACCATTACTGATTTTATGGGCTTCACAAACATTAATTAACCTAGCTTCACAACAGTTCTTTCAAGTGAGATGATAACATTATTCCCATCTTACCCCAGATGGGGAACTGTGGCACAGATATTTATGTCCTCCACTAATGTCGTATTTATGTACACAAATTCTGGGTGCCTACTTTGAGATGCCTATGGCTTAAATTTGCAGAGAAATCAGAATTTCATAATGCTTTCTTTATATAGGGCAAAGCTCTTACTGATTTCAGGTGCAAGGGCTCAGGACTTCTGCAAATCAGATGATAAGTATCTCAAGATAGCGACATAAAAATAAGGAAAAACAATTAATAGCCATCTGCGATAAGCTATAAGTAACTTGTCCAGCCTTGCATAGAAATCCTGTTGCAGAGGCAGTAATTGGATCTTGTTCTCAGTGGTGGAGTTCAGCTACTTACATTAACCTTTTTCTTTTCCTGCATTTCTTTACCTCATTCCATCCCACTCTTTTGGTAAATGAGGTAGGTGTCCAACACACAACAGCCATATTTACCACACAACCCTAAGCACCATCCATAATTTGCAATGAATGAAGCAAGTGTCCTGAGAAAGGAAAAAATGTGGTCATGAAACTAAAGACAGTCATAATGTATAGGAAAAGGAGGCTGAATTAAGTTTACCTGGACAACCTCTATTCTGGTATTTCCTAACTTCTGACAGATAAGCGCTCTTTGAACATGGGAAATGACATATAAAAACAAAGTTTTTAAACAAGAAACTGAAACCCAGAAATTCTTCCTGAAGTGCTTGTCCATCTATATATATTAAGTGCATTATTTATGTATGTCATTCTTGGCATTTGTTGTGTCCCATGAATTCAAGATTGGGGTCCTTTGGTCACCTGCTCCTCCACTACTATCATACATGCCATCACCTGCTTACAGTGTCCCTCTGCTGCCTAGATTGGCTGGACCTATGTTAAAAAATGAATGGACACTAATTTAACCTCAGCACCAGAAATACAGAAAAGCCTGTGGCGGAACCTCTTTGCATATTTCTTAAGGAAAAATTCTTTAAAAAAACAACTTGACTACAAAATTGCTGACAAAGCAATCACCCACAGACTTGATTTTCACAGATTTCACAGACATTAGGGCTGGAAGGGACCTCGGAAGATCGAGTCCAGCCCCCTGACCCAGGGGCAGGAAGTCAGTTGGGGTCACAGGATCCCAGCAAGATAAACATCCAATTTTTTCTTGAAGGCGTTCAGAGTTGGTGCTTGAACCACCTCCGATGGCAGGCTATTTCAGACCTTGGGGCTTGGACAGTAAAGAAGTTTTTCCTTATGTCCAGCCTGAAACGGTCACAGAGGAGTTTGTGACCCTTCAATCTTGTCATCCCTTGGGGCGCTCTGGTGAACAGACGTTCCCTCAGATCCTGGTGAACACCCTGATAAACTTATAGGTGGCCACCAGATCGCCCCTGAGCCTGCGCTTTTCCAGGCTGAAGAGTCCCATAGCTATCAGCCTATTGTAGTAAGGTCTGTTTTCCTGACCTCTGATTATGCGTGTGGCTCTTCTCTGGACTCTCTCAAGCTTCTCCACATCCTTTTTGAATTGTGGAGCCCAAAACTGGACACATTACTCCAGCTGCGGCCTCACCAAGGCCGAGTACAACAGAAGAATGACGTCCTGAGATTTGCATCTATGGATGCAAGCCAGCGTTTTGCTTGCTTTACTAGCTGCAGCATCACATTGAAGGCTTATGTTCATCTTGTGGTCAATCATGAGGTCAGCCTGGATCGCCCCCCTGTCCTCAGGTGTGGATGCTTTACCCCAAAGTTTGGTATCATCGGCGAACTTGGCCAGTCCGTTTCTGACTCCAATGTCCACATCCTTAATGAAGATGTTGAACAATACAGGCCCAAGGACAGAGACTTGGGGGACCCCATTGGTCACAGGGCACCACGACGATTGACTCCCATCAACCACCATGCTCTGGGTCCGACCACGGAGCCAATTCCCCAGCCAGCGGATCGTGGTGGACCTGAGGCTGCAGTTGGCCAGTTTCGCCAAGAGGTGATCATGGGATACCAGATCAAAGGCTTTTTTGAAGTCAAGATATATGACATCAATCTCCTCTCCCTTGTCCAGGTGATAGGTCACCTGGTCATAAAAGGAAATGAGATTGGTCAAACAAGACCTACCCGCAACAAACACATGCAGGCTTTCCCTCAGGATGTTGCCATCAGCCAGTCCATTGAGGTTGGCCTCTTTGATGATTTTTTCTAAGCCCTTCCCCAGGATAGAGGTCAGGCTGATGGGCCTGTAGTTTGCCGGGTCCACTTGCCTCCCTTTCTTTCTTCCAATCTTCAGGCACTTCACCGGAGCACCAGGAACTCTCGAAGATCCGTGCCAGGGGCTGAGCTATGATGCTAGCCAGCTCCTTGAGTACCCTGGGGTGTAAACCATCAGAGCCGGTTGACTTGAACATGTCTAGCCTCTCAAGGTGTTCTTTCACAAGGTCAGCATTGATGGAGGGCAAGGGATCTCCCTCAGCCAGACTTCGCTGTCCCATAGTGGGCAGGGGCAACCCATGGGACTGATGAAAAACCGACACAAAGTACCCATTTAGTAGGTTGGCTTTTTCTTGGGCATTGGTTGTCAGTTGTCCCTTCTGATTTAGCAGGGGTCCAACATTGCCTTTGCTTTTCCTTCGGCTCCCTACGTATCTAAAAAAGGACTTTTTATTATCCTTGATACTTGTAGTTAGTTGGAGTTCAGTCACAGCCTTGGCTTTCCTTGTTCGCTCCCTGCAGGTCTGGACCATTGCGGAATATTCCTCCTTGGAGGTGGATCCCGTCCTCCATTCTTTGTAGGGCTTTCTTTTTAGCCACAGGAGGTCCGCTGGTTCCCTGGAGAGCCAAAGGGGGTGTTGTGCCCTTTTGCTGCCTTTCCTCCAAGATGGAATAGCCTGAGCTTGTTCATCGAGGATCGCTCCCTTGAGGAGCAACCACTCTTCCTGAACTCCCCTCCCCTTTGGGTCATAGTTCCTTAGGGCCTCACCGACAAGCCTCCTGAGCTTGTCAACATCAGCTTTCCTGAAGTCGAGGACTTCTGTATTGCTGACTGATTTGCCAGCTTTATGGCAGATGGTGAAAGTGATCAGCTCATGGTCGCTGTCACCCAGTTTCCCATTGATTGTTAGGTCGCCAATTAGGTCGTCCCTGGTTGCCAGTACCAGGTTGAGCAGCGTTTTACCTCTCGTTGGTCCATAGACCTCTTGTTTCAGATAGAGGTCATCCACGCATGAGAGGAAGCTTTGCAACTGCTCAGATTTAGCTGAATGAACCTTCCACGAGATGTCTGGGTAGTTGAAATCTCCCATGACAGCCATGGACCTGGAGCATGCGGCCTTATCCAATTCCCTGGCAAACTCCTGGTCAAGCTCTTGACTTTGGGTGGGAGGTCTGTAGTAGACTCCCACCATCATTTTTCATAGTTTCTTATCCCATCACCTTAGCTAGCTATTAACTTTTGTATCCCTTCAGGCATTAACTACCTTGTTTGTCTCAAATGATCTTATCAACCCACTTCTTGCCTCCCTTTTTCCTGTCCCTTTCCCATCTGCATAAAAGCTCCTATTTCTGCCAGTCCTGTCATTGTATCTGACAAAGTATGTTGTTGTCTATGAAAGCTCATACGTCTCTGAACCAGTTAGTTTCTCAGGTGCCATCCTCCTTTACCTTGTGCCTAAGTGTAAGGTCCTCCTCTTTCACTATCCCATAACCTCCTCCTCCTCAATTAGCAATGAAATAACTTGAACTTTCAGAGGAAGTACCTGTGGAAGATCTTCTTAGGTTGGAGACTTAGCTGGCCCCATGGCCATACCGTCCTCATCCCCACTCTGTTTCATTCGGATTCATTTAAAAGTTATTCGAACCCACTAAAGAAGATGACAGGTTCCATACATGTTCCTCTAGAGATGCTGTCACAGAATCAACACTGGGGAAAGGTCTTCCTCATGAAGCAGCCTCATTCTTCCTCCCGCTCCTGAGGTGACCCCCTGCAGCCAGCTTTAGCGGGCTTCACAAGAGGGGCAAGCCTTTGAGACCTTGCCTCTTCTCAGTCCTTGACTTCCCAAGTGATCCATAGCATGCCCAGCCCTGGGAGCTCTTTGTTTTCAGTCAGCTCCCAGGAAGGAAGCTTCTTTTAAAGAAGAGGGGTATCAGAGTACCAATTGTTTCCAACAGCACAGCAGACTCTGCTTCAAAACAAACAGTCTTTATAGGGCCATTTCAATTTCCCCTGTCCTCACTCAGACTTGATTCGGTCCTCCCTGGGACTATTCTTTTTCTCTCTGTCCTCCCTGGGACTTTTTCTGTCTCCCTTGGAACCTTTTCCTTGTCTGCCCTGGGACCTTCTCTCCCTGTCTGCTTTGGGACTGCCTTTCCCCTGTCTGCCTTGAGACTTTCTCTCTCATCTCTGGGACTTTTACCATGTCCTCTTGTGGACTACTCTCTCCTCCAGCTCTCTCCAGGCCTCACTCTGTCTCCTCACACCCAGGCAGATACACTTGCATCAACACAGTTACAAAACTTTAGTATTATTTTGGGGACAACACTCACCCAATACAATGAAACATTGTCATGGGGAACCAATCAGAGAGCAGTCTCTGTGGCCTGCTGTCAGGCCTAGACTGCCATCCGCCTGTGGGGTGAAAAGGGCATATAGATGCCTACTTAGGGAATTATTTACAAGAATGATTTACAGTAAAGCCTGCCCACACAGAGCCCCCCCAAAGTGCTCCTCACCAGAATGGGAGACTACAGTCTAGCTCACCCAGCCTCTTTCCTCTTAGATGCTTTAGAAATTTTCATACAAATTGACTGATCTCCATTTAACTGTAACTGGGTAGCACTCCTTATTAATAAGGCTCTCATGGCCTCTGCTAAAAATACAGAAAGAGCAGATACCTACTATGATTATTCCTACATTGAGAAAAATGGACGAGGTATGTCATGAACTTTCTGTGGGAGCATAATATTTCTATTATTATGAAATAATAATAGAAAGGCTCATTAGTGGCGGTTGAGACTAATGAGATAAATCAAGCAACAGCAAAATTTCCATCAGAGGGGAAAAGAATGAATATGTCTTGATTTATTTGGACATAAAAACTGTTCATTAGTGAGCCTTCAAACACTACTGGCCCATAACAATATCATGAATTATAGTAAGCTCTCTGATTTTGCTGAGAAATTTTCCCAAGAGACCAGGACAATTAAGAACAAGATTTTCTCTCTGCACAGTTATGGATACAGCTGACACTGTTCCTAGGTCTACGGCTACTCCAGCAGCGAGGCTGAAGGCATTTTGGCTCCAAAGTCCTAATTTCCATGTGAGATCCAGTGGATGGTGGAAGATCTGCCTTTTGAAACCCAAGATCCATTTTAGTAAAGACTGACGATGCCTTTCACTCACTGAAGGACTTCTGAACCAGGCTTTGACATTTACAGTCCTGCACCTAACATAAAACAGGAAGATCCCCCACATTTTTCAAGGCAGAGCCCTTTATCAGGCACTATCTTCCTTCAAAGAATGTCAGAGCCTTCAAAAAAGAAATAGTTCTCAGAAAAAGGAGACTCTTTTTCCCAGCCCCACTTTTACTTCAAACTATATGCACTGAAACAACCATTTTGATGGTTAACTGGGGGTTGCAAAATCACTTTTAAGTATCCAGACACTTCCATTCCTCCCATTTGAAATTGACTTTTCTTCCAGGATCTATAGACCTAAATAACTACAGACTACAGAGTAATGAAAATAATCTCAGCTGCTCCGTCCAACTCCATAGTGCACCTGTTGTTCCTCTTCAGTCTTATAAAAATGTACAAACATTACTGTCTTTCAAAGCAACAGTACAAGTAATATCTCAATTCTCAGGCATGGTGTTTACTCCAACTACTTCATAACACTAAAGAAGAAGGAGGGCTGTCACCCCTTCTTGTTTTGAAGAGAGCCAAGTTTTGTCTATACTATAGCAGTGCCCTGTCCCGGCATTGGAGACCCAGAGCACCCAAGTCCATGGTTGCACTCCAAACTCAGAAGTTTGCTAGTGATGTTATTCTGGGGTCATTCCTAGTGCCCATTCTCAGGCCTGCCACAGATCAAGAACTGGCACTATCCATAAATAATTCTCTGTTTGGCACCTGCACATTTTTGAGAGCATTTAACAGTCTTAGCCGTAGTTACAGCTTACATAATTAGACTGAGTATAACAGTCTACCTAATATTGGACAGCTGACTAATTTGATGGAGATTATTTCAACAGGTGAAGATGACATTCATTAGATTCTTCACCCCTTCTTCACTCTTGGTCTAAAAATCAATACAGAAAATTCCAGATTAATGCCGTGAAAAGACTAGGAACAATATTAGGGTCAACTACAGCCAGAGCATATCTAGTCTAGGATAGATTAAAGGTTATGTCCAACCTAATAACTCAGATGCAGACAAATATTTTCACTACAGTAAGGAACCAGTTAAGTCTCCTTAGGAAAAGGCATCCTGCATGTTTTCATGAAGTAAGACAAACTACATCTACGCCACATGCTCAAATGAGCATACCAACGAAGTAGACATCTCTTAGGTATGCTGCTTCTTGATCCACAGAAGGTTGGCATAAAGATTCCAACCAAGAGTTCAAGAATATACCTTTCAAAAACACTCTACCCAACCAGGACCATTTTGATGGATACATCCATTTTAGGATGGACAGGAAACTTGAACCATTGCTAGACACAGAGCTGATGAACTTGAAAAAAGACAAAGCTTCATATAAATGTCCTAAAGGTCACAGCAGTCTGCAGATCCTGGTTTGCATATCTATCATTCATTCAAAATCACAAAATGCAGATTATGGCTGACAGTTTATCAGTTATGATTTATATAAGCAGACAAGGAGGGCCAAGATCATCCCTGTTCTGCCAGGAGGTAATATTTTGACTATGGAACTGATGTATCCATCATTAGGTATCTCTCAGAGTAGTTCATCTCCCAGGCCTGCAGAATGTTTTGCTAGACCATGAATGGGAAATCAAGTTGTTGGTCATATATAGTATCTTCAGGGTATAGGACATCAGTAGGGTTGTTAGCAATAGGCAAGAAAAATAAATTCTATTCCTTCAATACTTCTGATTCCCAGAGTGCTCAGAAAGATCAGACAAGAGGTGATGAAGATCATCATGATTGTTACCTCCTGGCTAAGACAGTTCTGGCAGCAGAGTTATTGCCATTGTCAATTTGTCCTGCAAAGAGTTTACTTCTCCTGATGGACTTGATAATTCAAGATGAAGTAAATCTACTGCATCCAAATGCAGATGCCCTTCATTAGCTTGCTGCTGGCAGGATGTCAGATTTAGATCATGATTTGCAAATTTCAAACTATATGAATCCAGGGCAGAATGGACTGCATTAGACAAACTTATACTGCTAAATGGAAAAGATTTACAACCTGGTATGAACAAAGGGAGCCCCCTATCATGTTAGGCTACTTGCCCCCCCTGATGTTTTTTTGCTCGTCTATTACTTTAGTGGGGATACCTGCAAGACCAGCTACTTCTGTGGTTATTTCATACCTAATAAAAACCATACAGTATTTTCATACCTGATCACAGCAAGATTTTTGAAGGGTCTCATATAGGTCTTTCATCAGCAAAGAACATCTCTCCACATGGAAATTCTATGTGGTTCTTACAGGTTTAATAAGGCTCTTTCTCAACCCCATGGCAACCTGTTCCCTATTAAATTTATCTGTAGAGACCTCCTTCTCAGATGCAGTTACTACAAGGGCTGAGGAGATACAAATATAGCTGACCTACACTATACAGTACAACACTCTACAATGAACAAAATCTTTCAGAGCTTCCCCAAGTCTGTTTGGAGCAATTGCTGAGAACATGAGTACACAAACAAGCTACTGTGAGGTAAGAGGGAATGAACTTACAGCTACTCTACAGTAATTGGCCACATGCATACACTTACCCTATGGTAAATAGGAGATAACAGACTTTTACAGAGGGGTAAATTACCTTGCATTTATTGTGGGGCAAGAGAACTGAGGCAGTTACTAAAGAGTAGCTGATCCACTATATGTTCACATTCCAGATTGCTTCATGGCAATTTGCTTGTCCATGTCTCCAGATAAAAACCAGCCAATAACAGCTCAAAGACTAAATGGCTGTCAGACTTTATTAGAGATTGTTATGACACAGCTAGTTTAGATCCGCCCCATTCAGACTAGGGTCCAGGCAGTTTCCATAACTTCCTTGTGAAACATATGACTTCAGACATCTGCAAGACAACCACAGGGCAATTAGTTCTTACATCACCAGAATACTGTTCCACTGGAGAAACATCAAGGGTGGATGCTTATTTTGGCAGAACTACGCTATAGTTTCTTTTATCTAGCCTCTCATTGGGTCATAGCTTGTGTTCCATTTACATATACACCTGTATTAAGCACTCCAAAAAGAAAGCTTACTTACTGGTACAGTAATTAGAGTTTTTTGAGCTATCTTGCCCATTGCTATATTCCATGACCTACTCTCCTTCCCCACTACAACATGTAGATTCTGAAGAGCTGCAAGAACTGATTTCCCTTCTCTTTTTAGTTTCAGGGGGTGGAATGAGGACACCCAGTCTAGTCACTGCTGGCCAAAAAGATTGCAACCTCAAGCCCATTCAAACCAAGGATGGAATAGCACATCTTGAAGAACTCTCATTACTGTACTAGTTCCGTAACTTTTCTATCTTGTGGAACCATACGGTGTCCAATGTCCTTGGTATCTGCAGCAAAGTCCTCTTCCTGTTAAACTAACACAGAAAATGATCACAGTAGTAAATTATCAATTTCCAGCCACAAGCTGGAGATCAGGCACGCAATTTTGTGAGTGGTGTTTATGGCCATTTGCTAAGCCCAAAGCACAGGCGACTGGTAGGGGAGACATGGGGGGGGGGGGGGGGGGCACATGCCCCCCAGCCCCCTGAGATTGGCCCTCGACTTGGCACTGCTCAGGATGGGACAGTTTTTTTGCCGTGCGGGCTGGCGGTGTGTTGGGTGGGGGGCACTAAGCCACAGCACATAAGTATAAGAGTGGATCTGGGGCTTTTGGCCCACCCCTGGGCCTGCCCACAAATTGTGTCACCCCTGGCCCAAAGGGACACTGAGTCAGGAATCCTGAGTTCTATTCCAGGTCCAAAGAAGAGTGTACTCTAGTGCAGTGGTTAGCAAACCTTTTTCATTTGTGGACCCCTAAAAACTTTTGAACTGAGGTACAGATCCCTTTGAGTTGTGAGTGTGGGTATTCACATATTTTTGATTGACCATAATCACCTTTCGTGGACCCCTTAGACAAAGTCTGTAGACCACAGATTGAAAACCACTGCACCAATCTTACAGATCCCTCTGAACCTGACCGCTTCTGCCTGACCTTGTCCCAGGACCCATGTCCCCCCCAGCCCCATCTTGGCTTCCCTTCAAGTCCCAATCTTTCCCTGAGCCCCTTTTGCAGTCCCCATTGCTGAATCTGTAGCAAAACCCCCAGTTTTTGTTTTTGGGGTTTTTTTATTTGTAAAATGCATTCCCTCTCCTTCCCCAACCATTTCTGACATTCTCTCTGCCCTCTCTATCCCTTATAAGCAGGGATCCTGATTTTCTGTTTCCCATGGAAAAACAGAGAAAACCATGGACTTCACATTTTTATCAGAGAAAACATGGATTTTCCCTTTCATCAGAGAAACCCATAGATTTCCCCCTTTTGCAAAGAGCTCTGCAGGCTGGCAGAGTTCCAACCTACAAGAGCTGTTTGCAAAAGCAGCTGGGAAACTCTCAACCCTGTCAGAAGGGGAAGGGACGAAGGAAGGGCAGGTCCCAACACTCATACTTACCGGAGGTTGCTTCAGGCTCACTCTTTTTGCTGGAGGTAAGTGGGTCTTGGGGGTTGTGGGGCAGGGCTGGAGGGGATGCTGGCTAGGGGCTGAGGGAGCAGGGAGGTTTGCAGCCAGCTAGGCATTCCGGCTGGGAGGGGGTTTGCAGCCTCCCTGCTCTCAGCCGGAGTGCTCGGCTGGCTGGAAATCCCCCCCCCTCCCGGCCAGCTGCAAACCTCCCTGCTCCCTCAGGCCCTAGCCAGCTTGGGCCCTCCCTGGCTGGGCACTCTGGCTGGGAGGGGGGGTTTGCAGCCAGCCGACCACTCTGGCCAGGAGCAGGCAGGCCACCGTGGCTGCAATTCCTCTGCATGCATGGGGGCAGTGCACATCTGCTCTGCCCTCATCCCCTACACAGATCTGGGGTGTGTGGGTCCCTCCTGCCCCTGAGGAGTGCACGCTGCCACTGGGAGCCGGCCCTGCCTGAGCCTGCAGCAGGCAGCAGCAGTGCAGGAACTGGCTCACGCTCCTATTGTAGCAACTGCTGCCTTCCATTGGGGGCAGGAGGCTGCAGACCTGGGTCCCTGGCCCCATAGCCCTGGCAGCTGGGGGCCTGATCAGAGAATTTCGGATTTTTTTATCATGGAAAACCTGGATCCCTGCATTATAAGTGATTACAAGTAGTACTAGGTAAGCTAAGTTCTTGTATACTATTATTGTAATAAGCTCCCTTTTTATATATTGCAAATAGTGTTCTGTTACGTTTGTATTGATTTTTACTGTTTTATATTGTATTATATTGTATTCCTATCACTTGTGCATTGATTTTTATTGTTTCATATTAATATTTTATGGTTTAGGCCTGTGTCTGTAAAGTGATGTCAAGTATCCATTCCCATCTTGTTTCCATCTTGTCCCCATGCCCTGTTGTGTAAGTATATTGCAATTCTGTAACCTCTCCCTTGTAAACTGGTTTTCCTTGAATGCCTGAAACAAAAGAGGGAATGGACGAGTGAAACACAATCATAGCAGGACCCTCTACTAAATCACCCCACCATCAAAACCAGTACCTGGACCAATGACCCAGCCATTGGAACCACCCTCAGCATTCAAGAAACAAAAGATGAGGCAACCCACCATTGTGCCAAGGATGTACATGCTCGGTATGAACATCTGGAGCCCTCTGGAATAAGGCTAACATTGCCTGGACATACCCTCCCCATAGGAGATCATAGGTAGTCTGCCCCATAAAAAGGGGTAGTGAAGACTGACTCCTTGGGATGCCATCTTCACCTGGACCAGACCTGCTCCACATCACACTGCCTATCAACCCAGAGGCCCTGCCAGTGACCCCCTCTGGACAATACTTGCTGGAGAATGACCCTGACTGGCCATCGAGGACGCCCTTCCAAGCCTGGATAGGTAGCTATCACCCACATCCTCTCTTCAACCAAGGACTTGGACTTTGTTTATCTTCCCTACCTGGACTCCAACCCTTCCACTGAGTCTCTTTCTCCTGCTACCATTGTGTGAGTGTGTATGGGAGTGCTTGTGTGAGTGTGTGTGGGAACCAAGCTGTACAGTACAGTGTTCATTTAATAAAACTCTTATTTGGACCCCTGAGTTGAGTTTTGCTTTACTATGTCCTGCTCCAATCTCTGTTCCTTGCCCCTCTAACTTCTGTCTCATTTCTTCCTCTCCTGCTTCTGGCTCACTGCCACCTCCAACACCTGTCCCATGCTCCTGTGGTTCCAGCTGTCCTGAGCTCCTCTCTGCCTGCAAACCCGTTTCTTTGTTATTGCCTCATCTCCACTGCCTTTTCCCCTGATCTCTGCCACTTCTGTTGCCTCATCCCCACTGCATTTTCCCCTGATCTCTGCCACTTGCTCTTTAGTTACCAAGCACCTCAAGCATAGGTACCACAGACACCAACACGGACACACACTGTCAACTGAGTCAGTGTTTAACCTGTGTGTATATGTGTATGTATTTGTATATTGTGTATGATTTCATGTCATTATCATTAGGGTGTGTATGTGCTTGAATTGGTGGTATGTCTGCATGTGCAATTGTACACCACACCCTCCTGTCTAACAGTGCAATATTGAGATCCTGAGCATTGGCCTGACCCCACAGGGCAACAAATCCACATCAGGTACTTCCTTTTTTGACCCATTCATCAGATCACTTGGATCCTTGCTTGTCTCCTCCATCTCCCCAGCCCCATCCCTTTCACCCTTTCCCTGTCCTGTTCCCCATCCACCCCTTCCGACTCCCTTTTACTCAATCTAACCCTCGTGCCCAGCTTCTCACCCTTCTGACTTCCAGTCAGACTGCCTCCTAAACCTTCATCTCCTTATCCTCCATGCTGCTTGGGCAAGAAAGAAGGGTGGGAAGACTGAGAGAAAAGGAGAGTTTCCTCATTTTCATCTCTGTGTGAGTGTGACACTGCATCTGCCTCTGGCTGACATGAGGAGCAGTTGCAGGGTGGGTCACAGTTAGCTCCTTGCAGCCCTGGACTAGAGCACACTCAGTACTGGTAGAATCTTTAGAGGATTGAGCTGTGAAACTTTAACAAGTCTCTACTGACCTTGTGTGGACTGAGACTTTCAGAGGTTTATTACTTAGTCAAATTCTTATTCCAGAATAAGCTGTTTTGAAATGCAGACAGGCCCTAACAGAGGGTTTAAATTGGACCTACCTCTTGGGTTTTTTGGTTTTTGTTGAAAAAGATAGTGGAAGGGGTACATATATCTAGCCCACTTGTTGTACCTAAATTACTGTATAGCATGTCACTCGATTTGCAGGAAAAATAAGGGGCCAGACGCTATTTCACTTATCAGGTGTACAAGTGTGCTTAGGTGTCTGTGTGTGCTCCTATGCTACCCTGTTTGAGTCCCTAAAAACAGTTAATGCAGAAGGTGGATAAGTCCCCCCACTCCTTGCTGCATTTTTGTGATTCAGTCTTAAGGGTAAGATAAATTATAAATTACATAAAGTGCATTAATAGATTTTCAGGACTTGAACAGGGTGGAATTGAATTGCACTTAAGCACCTAAGTCTACTTAAACACTTAATAGGTGGAACTGAATTTGGCCTCAGGTGCATGAAACCACAGAGGATCAGGTTTTGAAAACGTATTGTAGGGGGTTTAAAAGTTTTTGCTGTTATGTTGGGAAAGGTGCAGAGCAATACATATCTTCATGTATGCTTGCAGTAGAGCTGAGGTCCAACATATATGTATTCAGAGACCATGTCTGAGTTCTTTGCAGTTAATATGAACCTCACCTATGCTTACTTGCTGCTTTATGCTTGGAAATGCACATTTACTGAATATTATGCCACGCTAAGGTGCAAATGTCTGCCAGCAGCATGTTACTACTAGAACATTAATTTACATTGGATGGGAAGAGTTACACTTCATAATGGGTAAAGGCCACAAGAGAATTTCCTGAGCTTTGTTCTGCTTGGTCCCACAGCACTCCATAGCAACAGCCTCTAGGGTGCCACTGGTAGGTATCTTTCTGTGTACCTGTAATTGCTGCTGGCATGCATTGACTTTAGTGACCTAATATCACTGCAAACCGTCCCACATAATGGGTTCTTTCATTTCTTTTTGAGACAATGCCCTATCCTTCCTCAGACTTTATGTAGACCGAGGGAAGGCATAAAATGGCATCTGTGTGGTCCCAGTGTAGGCCAAATTCTAGCATTTCTTAAAATCTTACTACCTATTTACATATTGGTTTATGAAATGGCCAGATTTTCTGTAGTGAGTTACCTTGCTCCCTTACGATGTGCGTAGAACTTTTTCTTTTTCTGACTCCTCTCACATTTCATCTAATACCATTCCAGTTTTTGGAGTTAGTAGTTCTTTTGCAGATAGTCTATATGGAATCAGTTCAATTCTGCAATTTCATATGGTAGCATATCTCCCGAAAGGTTTTGGCATTCATTTTGGCTTTTAAGACAGGATTTGTATTAAGTTTCAATCCTTTTCTCACTATTTGTCATGGAGGCAATGGGAACAGAAGTCCCCAGGTTTTTAAGGTACATAACTGACCTTTTATTTCCTGATAGGTACTTTTCAATTTCATACAGCCTAGAGTACAGTCTAGAAAGGGCATTTCCCATTGTGCTAAACTAAACTGAGGTCACTATTCCCATGCATTTAATAAACCCCAAAGCTTTCTCTTCAGTGTTACATAAAAACAAAGGGTTTTTGAAAGGGTATCGCTTTTTCCTCAATAAAACAACTGTTGTGACACTTTGTCAAGATGCGAGAAACATTTCTGAATGCTTTGCAAGCCACTGTACACTGGATATGTAAACCATTCCACTGAGATTTTGGATTTTTTAACTCAAATGTTTCTAATTTCTTTTCATGTAGAGTTTAAATGAACAAAACCATAGTGACAAAGACATTAGAAACTTTTACAATAGATTAATACATTAATTTTAAATATAAAACCAAGTAATGTTTCTTGCCAAAGACTATCAGCTTCACACAAAGCATCTGCCACTTCTGTTTGCAATTGTTGAAGAAAGTTATACTTCTTTGTCATGTTTCTTCCCCAAATGTCCCGCCATATTATTTTTATTAACTGAAAGTCTTTCAGTGAAATTGCTAGGTTAGTTGCTTAATTTAAAAGTAGCAATTTCTATATCTACTTGATAGGCTCATCAGCTCCTACTCAACACTTAGCTCATGAGTACTGAAATCCTGAGAGAGTGATGAAAAATACATTATTTCCCATGTCTTAAATCTTGAATGCTTTGATTAAATTCTACTTGAAGTTCAAATCCTTACTACTACATCCTCTTCGGTATACAGGTCTTTCCCTTACATGACCCCTGTTCACATATATGATCCCACATGTTTAGAGTATTTAACATGTACTACTATAATTTTATCCTGATCCATCTCTCAGTTTTGTCCCTAGGTAGTATAATGTCACTACACAATCCACAGTGGGGCACTGTTAGCTAGTTACTTAGGACTTGGTGCTTTAAAGTCAGTCAGTTTCTCATCACAGTTATTCTCAGAGAGCTCTTGAAATTTTTTATTTCTATCAAAACATTTTGCTTGCAAAGCAAATAACTACCATACTGAAAACAAATGCAGTATAAATACTTTATAGATATTTAACTGTATTGGAAGCTTCCATAAACTGCCCTGTCAATAGTGCCTCGTTGATGCCAAGACTTAGCTTCCCTTTTCTCCTTCTTGACTTATCCTTGGCTGCCTGAATTAATCAAATGTGATATATATTTTTTAACCTCACCAATTTTCCAATGAAGACTGACTTTGAGAGCCACCAACTCATTTCACATAAACCCATAAAACAGACCTTTTTTATACACTTACTCCTAGGCATGAACAGTAGTTACTTGAGTCGTGAATCCTAAGCCACCTGGTGCCTCGGTATTTCTTGTCTTTTTAAGCAATACATATTAAAAGTAGAGTGCCCTATCTTCTTCCATAAAACTGAATTAGAACACAACCGGTTGCAGCACTGAATTCCCAAGGGGGGGGAAAAACATATTTACTCTGCTTTTGCAGCAAAACATGTAGTTTATCAACAGCAACAATGCATGTTTCTTTAAAGATACAAATAGTGTCCCTGCTGGAAATGAAAGCCGAGCCCACCAGTTGCAGATCAGGAAACTAAAATGGAATGAGCCCTTATGTATAATTTTTCTGTAAGCTTATCTTTAAAGTTGTTGCCAGGACAGTAAATCAACCTGTAAGGCTAACAGAAAAAAGTGACCCCCCCGCAAAGAAGCAGGATCACCCCCTTAACCCCCCACAAAGAAGCAGGATTATCCCTGGAGCTGTGCATTTAAGTTGAATGGTTGTTATCCCTCCCACACTCATGAAGCAAAAGTCATAAACCGGTCTCCTTCACACTAAGCCCTTGGCTCCTCTTCATTTCAGACATTTCTTCTGCACTGACACTGAGTTTCCAACACATTTAGCGCAACCAGTTAAACAAAATAAGACCTTTAACAAATTCCAACTTCCTTTTGCCTTTTACCAAATACCTCTTCCTTTTCACTCTCTGTGTCAATATTATTGTGTGCTGATCTTCCTTTCCCCTCGTCCTTCCAGTCTTTACTGGTTTTCCTCTAGAGTGGGTAAGGCAGTTTGCACCCCCCTGTCCCACATATACCCACGCCAGCACACCCCCAAAATAATCCCAAGAAGGTATGTGTTCAGGGGCTCCGTGTCAGGCTCTGGTGAACGAGCCGCCTCTGGCAGCGCTGCTGCTGCTGCTGCTCACTCCTTCAAGGGGAGACACTGGTGCAGTAATAAACCGTCAGCAAGTCATTAAAACACACTGATGCTCGGGAGAGCCCCAGCCCCACAATGATGCCCAGAGCAGTATGCAGCCCCCTGTACAGGGGATGGGGAAGCTAAAGAGGGGGGAGGAGGAGTGCAGCCAAATCTGGCTGCCTCTGTACCTGTTCTGGGTGCTGCAGGCAGGGTTTCTTCAGGAGACGGTGACCTCCTCCTTCTCCTCCTCCCTCAGCCTCAGCAACAGCAGTGAGTGTCTGAGAGCAGGGAACAGGCTTTGTTACTACTCCAAGGAGGCCCGGATCAGTGCCGTTGCTATAGAAACTGGCTGCAGCCTGAAGTGACACTGACAAGTGGCAAGGGAGCCTGGACTGTTCATTCAGGAATATCCTAGCCTTCTCCACTTACTCATGCTGCAGCTGACGCTGGGAGATGCCCAGCCCAGGGGGAGAAGGGGCTTCACCCCACCCAGTTGCTCTCTTCCTCTCGGGTACCCAAGATCAGGGATGTCGCTCTCCATCCTTCTCTAGGAGGCAGCCAACAGGCAGTCTTCCATCTCAGCACACACACATACACACACACACACACTCTCCCCTCCCATGTCTTTCTCTAGGACTAATGTGCTGGAGGGCATGCTTGAGTGAGAGTCTCTTGGGAGTCCCTGGCTAACATTTGTGCCCCTAAATTGAAGGGGAGGTTGGGACGTTCTCCCTCCCTGCTGCAGATGAAATCACTCCTCTCTGCGTGTAGCCTGAGATGGCCTAGCCCTGTGGCTCAGAGAAACACTTCTGAGGAGAAAATGTTTTAGCAGTGTAATGGATCCGATGACACCAAAATGACAGGTATTTACAAACATTTCCCAGGGGGGAAAAACTTGCTGAATCTGGCTGACTAGCTTTTCACTCATTGTCTCCTCTTCAAACAACTCTTTGCTGTTATTCAGTTATTCGGGATGTATTTTTCCCCCTCCAAAAAAAAGTATAAACATTTTCAGCAATACCATTTAGTAAAAGGGACGTTAATTCCTTCATCTCTTCGGAAATAGTGTTGTCACTGAACTAATAAATCACTTAACAGCTCCTGAGGCCCTGTGGATTCAATCTGGGTGCACATGGAGACAGACACACTTAGTTCATGAGGTTTTTCACAAAAAGGAGGAATTTTGTGGTACCCTTAAATTAAAAGATAGGAAGCAACTCACCTTTTAACAAGAACCCAGTCCAGGGTATCATGCCTGGCATATTATCATTATTATTCTTAGAGGCAGGGTAGATATGCATCTTTATAGATGAACTAAATCTTGCTGTGGGGTCCTCTGTCAGGAGTTGGTAAAATTTTGTGTTGGGAAATTGTTTCTTGGCTTCAGACAAATATTTAGCTAGTCTATAAAGATGCATAACTGCCCTGTCTTCCAATTGACTTCAGACAAACATGGCTAACTACTTCTCACTGCTCAAATTATTATTATTAGTCAGATTTATTGTGGTGGCGCCCAAGAGCCAACCAAGAAGGGAACTTTGCTGTGCGAGGAGGAACTGCACAAACACAGAAGGTGTGTCTACATGTTCATTAATGCGCTTTTGCTACTGTGCTTTTAATTTAGTACCTCTAATGTGAGATACTAACTAAATGCACATTAGGCTGCCTAATGAGCAGTAGCAAAAATGCACGCTTTTTTAGTGACGCTTAATGCACAATAGCCTAATTTTACCTTGCATTAGCTTATTAGCATGGTTTTTGCCGTGGCGCTTTAATGTATAGTAAAATAGGCTACTGCACACTGAAGCGCACATATAGACACAACCAGAGAGTAGCAAACAGTCTTGGCCCCCAAGAGGTTACAGTTTAATGTAAATGTACAGACATGGTCAAGGTGGGGAGAGGGGGAAGGGGAAAGGCTAGCATATACAAACAAAACGAAAGATGTGATGGAAGTCAATGACAGATTCATGCCAAAATTTTCATCTGAATGGATTTAATTAAGAGAGGATAAATGAAGTTCAAAGAAAAATGAAGGGAAAGGAGGCAATAGGCTCAGGTCAATGCAGAGAGGGATAGGAAGGGGAGGGTTGGAATAAATGGCCAGTTAGAACCAGGTGGAGAAAGTCTTGTCAAAACTGTAGGAAGGTCTCTGATAAATGAAGAGATGTCTGCAAATCCAGACTCCAGTTTGCTTCTACAGCTGCTCCTTCTGGCTGGAGTCTCGGTGTGGTTCCTGTGTACAGTTTTTCCCCCAGTGCTATCTTCCTGTTCCACCTCCTCTTCACCCTTCTCCAGAGAATGCTCTGACTCTACTGATGAAGTCTGCTCCTCTGATTTATTCCCCACTTTTAAGGATATTTCATCTCCTTCCCTCTTCTTTCAAGCAAATAAAAGTTGAAAATCCTTCCTGAATGAAGGATGGCTCTCTTCCTCTTTTTCTCTTTTCTTATTTTGTATTGATTAGCTGGTGTCCTAAATTTGCCGGGTAGAAGAAACCCAACATACAAGATACAACTCCGAAGCTGCATTATCAATCTTAGTTGCTGCCACTGCTAAGCTACTGCTGATGACTATTAAGTATCAGCATTGCAAGTCACTGTGAGCTGATGAATCTCTGCCAAGAGCTGCCTGAACACTGCAGATTATACTCCTCAAGAAGAGTTTGGCAAAGACAAGAAAGACCCCCCACAGGACTGCTTCACAAAACAACATGGCTTAAAACAGAACCGCTAACAGATTATAAAACAATCAAATAACAGCAGAAGCAGGGAAGAGGGGAAAGGCAGAGTTGGAAAGAGTGGTTGTGAAGGATTAGGGTCACCACATATTTATCTACCTAGGGTGCATGCTGAATACCAAACCTAGAGTGCAACAAATACACCTGATGAGGGGGTAGAAAGGCTGGAGTGGAATTTCTTATTTTACTTTGAGGAAACACTCTGATCTGAAGTTCTAAGTGTAGGATGGGCAAAGGGAGAGGTCCTCAACATGTTGAATCTCACAGCATAAGAAGTATTTTATTACTTTCTCATTTACAATTTAATTTTAATGACACAAATAATACACATTTCCTTTTTAAAAACTGAAAGCAATCTATTTCTCTTCCAAAAGCTTTGCAGTTTAGTCACATAGTCAACAAAGTATTTTACTTCCTTTTCCTCCCCCCCCCTTTTTTTTTAACTTTTATTTTAAATTTATTTAATTTTAGATAAGTAACACTCATCAAGAGTCATTGGGATCCCAACATCTGCCTTTAGGAAGAATGTCACTCTAATCCAAAACACAAACTGATGAATCTGTTGGCTGAAATGCCTTAGTTCTACAGTTGGGAGACCACAAACTGCATCTTGACAAAAAAATAAAATTCTGGCATTTTAGCAACAAGTCTTTTTTTTAATTAATAACTTTGGTAACATTTTAAGACCCCAGATATCCTCTACTCCTGTTCTGCCATTTTCTCCCTCCTTTTTCTAATTTTACAGATGCCCAACTAGGGATGACAAGACTATTTCTTATTTTAAAATTAAGATATGGACTATATTTATGGCAATATTTTTAATGTTTCAAAATACAAAATATTGGGAAGAGGTGTGGGGGGAGGAAAAGGGCATTTAAAAAATGTGTGTTTGTGTCACTATTGCCAACTTATGATTCATCAGTGACATGCGTATGTCTCAGTACAGAAGACTTTTTCTAGAAATGCACTGTTCACTGTTCTGAAGGAGTACATTATGGGACATTGAATGAATACATGTTGTTAATATTCATGTTGAGCAAAAGAACAACTTTGATGGCATCTCCATTCTTTTGGGCTTTGGCCTCACTCCAAATAGTGGCTACTGGGTCTTACACCAATACAAGTGTTAAAGAAACAGCAACAACAATGATTGTATGGTCCCTTTATTCTGTGGGACTGGATTACATTTTACCAATTCTGTGGGGATAGGTGCAACAGGACAATCATTTCTGCAGAAAAGCTGGTATGTTAGCTCAAGAGGAATTCCTTACTGATTTGCTTCCAGCACCTGAGCTAGGATGGATATGAATGGATGTCACCGCATAGTGAAACACAGACATACCCTACATATATATAGAGTAACAAAGGGTCCTCTCAAGGGTCACTATTACGACTGGAACTGTTAATATATTCCCTGATGATCTATAAAAGGAAGTGAAATTGTGTAATGAAATGTGTAGATGATGCAACATTATTTAGTTACAAAAACACCAGAAAAAGACTCAGAGGTATAACAGATCTGTCTAACCACATGGGCAGCCCAAAAGCTAGTGTAATCAACTGTTGGAAAATACAGTGAAAATAATTATTTGCACTGCTTGCACAACTTACTGGGTTCTAAATTGAGTAAAACCACTGGGAAAAAGAAAAAAAATGTTCAGGCATGTAAGAGTTATACAATCATACTGAAAACGCTGCACAATTTCATAAACCAATTATCTACCCTCATCTTGACTACTTTGTTTGGTTCTGATAACCACATCTCATAACAGATATAGTTGATACAGGAAGAGGCTACAAAGGTGCTGAAAATGATTAGCGGCTTAGAGAGACAGACTTCTGAATGTAGAGAAAATGAAAAGATTAAGCCTGTGTAGGAAGGAGGTGAATAAGTGAGGGCATGATAGAGGTTTATAAAAATAATGAATGGCATATAGGAGGTAAATCCTGTGCTCCTAGGCACCCTTTTTCATGATATAAGAACAAGGGGTCAGGCAAATAAATTAAAACAGAATAAATTTAAAACTGATAAAAGGAAACAGTATATACTCAATATGAAGGCATTCGCTGTTACATTTAGAGAGGATTTAAAGTAAAGATTAGATAGTACATAACATTTTTAAGGGCTAGGAACCCTCATATTTTACAGCATAAACCAATCACTAGCTGATGAGAAGATGGGGGTAAGAAGAAACTTCCCTGTAGGTAGGTTATTTTATTATGGCATTTCTGGCACCTTGCCTCTGCAGCATCTGGTACTGGTCACTTTTTGGGAGAAAGATATAGATCTAGATAGCTTCTCTGTTTAAACTGATACAGAAATTCCTGCCTTCTCCAAGGGTATTAAATGCCCACTTGGATATTTGTGCTTAGGAGAATGGTGTTTGAAGCAGGATAAACTCGTGCTGCCTGGGATGGAGTGCCTGATCAGGGGACCAGACGCGAGGAGTCGGCTCTATGGGACTGTCTGATTCTTTATCATTAGCCATCAAGAACTGTAGGATTGAGAGGCTGCATCCCAGTTGCCGCTATGGAATCCCAACAGTTTTTCCTCTGATGACATTGATGAAGGCAAACACAACAAGTGCCATCCCTTGGTGTTTTCTTGGTCTTTATGGTACTCCCAAGGAAATATCCAAGGGAAGTTACAACCTGGCTATAAAAGGCAGGATAAATAAAGTGGTCATCTCAGAATATTCCAGGGCTGACAGGTCCACTTTTCCTGGGTAGCCTGTCTGGGCCTCCTGTCAAACAACACACCAAAGGCATTTGAGTATCTTGAAATAAGCATATCCTGCCAGGAATTACTGTTGTTCCAAAGGACACTTTAAAAACCGCAGATATGGACTGAATGTTATTAAACTACTGGTAAAACATAAATGCAATGTGGAATAAAGGAAAGTTCTTTTTAGCCACGCATATCAACTACTACAATTCATGTCAAGGCAAGATAGCAGCCTCAATCCCATTTACAGAATTGACTTAGGACCAAATTTTGGAAGTACTTTGCTGTTTAATGGGTGCATCTACACAAGACATTTACTGTGGAGCTGCCTAATTAACTCTGCAGTAAAGAGTTTGCATCTACACATGTGGCCCTACTAGGCCACAGTAAACTAATAAACACTGCTGTAGGGTAGTACTTTTAAATACAAATACTATCCTGTGGAGGCATTATTTACTGTGCAGCACCACATATATAGATGCTGATGGGGCTGGCTGGGGCGTGAGGGTGCTTCAGTGCAGAGGCTGCCTGCTGGCTAGCACTGCACTGAAGTACCTTCATGTCCCAGCTAGCCCCTCCACAGCACGTTGAGCCGGGTTGGAGCAGCCCAGGACTGGCAGACTGATCCCCCAGCCCCCTGCCAGCCGGGGCTGCTCCAACCCAGCTCAATGTGCTGTAGTCTCAGGCATACATGTAAACGTGGGTCCTGGGAGCAATAAACGCTGGTGAGGTATGTACCAGAATTTATTCCTTCACATTAATTACACATGTAGATGCACCCAATGTCCACAGAATTCAGTGGGAGCTAGATGCCCAAAAGCCTTTGAAAATTTTACCTTTAGGCATTTAGGAGTGCAATTTTCTTTTAAAAGCAATGGGACTTAAGAACTCAAGAACCTGATGCATTCTTGAAAATGCGTTTTAGGACTCTAAGGCTTTTCTGTGCTCCTCTGTGCTGTGCCCAGGATTGCTCTTATGAAGTATGTGCCAGGCTGCTTTGTGTGCACCAAACCCCAGGAACGAGGTAGAATAGCTGATTAAATACAACCTTGAATGCAATCCCTAGTGCTGTCTCTCTTGGGCATGCTTCTTGGCACACTCGCAACATTCCTCTAAATTGGCTACCCTGCCTAATTTCTGGGATTTGGCATACACTGAGTGGGAGTCAATATGCAAGGTATGTTCTTCAGCAGCAGTGCTGGGCACAGCACACCAAGGCCATATAACAAATCACTGAGGTACTTCTTAAAATTTCACTCCAAATCCTTATAGTTTTTCCTCTGATAAAACACTAAAGCCAGTAGGAGCTTTGCTATAATTTGTCCCATTTTCTTTATACATTTTCCATATAATGGGATTCGGTATAACAATAGCTTCAGTTGTGCCTTGCAAAAGAAAGCAGGAACTTAATGTAGCTTGGGGAAAGACAATCATACAACTAGACCACATATATTTCAAGATATTCAGACAGCAGAAAAATCACTTACACTTCACGGAGTCATTACTTATGTATAAACTTGCGTCATGCTTTAAATTTAATGTTGAATTAACTATACCTTTACCTTGTAGTATTGTATAACCGACATTCACAATATGTTTCAAGTTACATCATCCAGACTAGTTGTGGTACTGTGGTTTGCTCTGTCCAGTGCACAAGAAACATGTTATTTCCATGTTAGCTGTACATTTTTTTAAAGTGAGATTTTAAAGGAGGCAGACCAATCTGTGCTGCCCTTTGAGAATTTCAAAACGTGACCATCTCTTCTTTACTCGTATAAAAACCAATTACTAACTCACAGCTGGGCTCTGTGCAGTTATTCTGTACCAGCAGTCACTGTTTCTCTTTGAATTCCCCTTCCACATAAAAAGATGTGAAACATCATACCTAAGCAGCAGAACAGCAACGAAGGAGTTCTTTGTTGTTAACACTGTCCAACATCTGCATATATGGTTTGGTTCAATTCTTTTTTTCTTTAAAAATAAACCTAAGTTAATTTCTATAAAAATGTGCATGAATCATTCAAACAAGAGGAATAAAAATAAGGAAATGATATGAGTCTAATAGGAGCACAACATCTCTCAGGATCACACTTGATATCGCTCAGTGATGTAAAAATTGGCAGTTTATACTACACTGCAACAAGTTGTGTTTCTTTAGGTACAAAATTCACAGAGGGCATGCATGGTCCATGTGATGCACAGAGGTTGCTAGAGTAATATTAATTACTGCTTGTTAAAGAATAGCAAGAAATTCTAATGCCCACAGCCTTTCGGATCACACCTCCTTGTGCTTTGTTTAAAAAAACCAGAATATAGTAATTTTGTTTTCCTGAATTTAAATAGGGTTTACCTCTTTTCTTATTCAGCTCCCTCTCATTTGTTTATTCTTTTTTTGTTCACTCTTTAGGTACACACCAGAGCATAACTCATGCAAACAGGGAGACGGCCTTTGTCAACAGAATTATTCAGAATAAATGTCTCTGCTTTAAATTGATCTGTGCACCCTGGATAGTAATTTCTACATATAAACTCAAAGCCCCTCTAGAGTTAGTTTTAAGACTAATGTTGCTATATAATACATGTATACTTTTATAAGATAAACATCATATAAAAATACATAGACTGCCTTACAGTAAGAGTCAGTCAGAGAGATAAAGGGATAGGAGAGAGGAAAAAAGATTTAAAGAAAAGAAATGATTCAGTGGTTTGAAGAGAAGTTGAAAAGGGGAAGAGAGCTTCTGAAACATGTTGCATAAAAAAGACAGGGCCATTTGGGCCTATGATTTTTATATGCAAAAAATAGCCAGTAGCTTTTAAATGTAATGTTGACCCTTGATTTATTCGTCTTTGTTTCATATGAAGGATATGGTAATTTACTAGGTAAGTTCAGAGCATAAAATCACATCTTTTCATATCACCACTCTGGCGGCACTAAATTTCATTTGGTCTTTCCACCACCCTAGTCGAAACTAACTGGTAGTTTATGAGACTGGACTGATGACCAGGCTATGGGATGTTTTTTTTCTTCAACTCGTTAGGATTCTATCTAGGATTGTTAATCAAATTGGTGGCCAGCACACACACACCTTCTCAAGTTTTGCTTTAAGTTGCAAGCATGAGAAGATAGAGAATTTCTGTCTAGTCCCAGATTTCCTATGGGTTCTTAGCTACTGAACTCAGAATATGTGGACTGAAATTATTTGCCTATAGAAAATCATAAATGTATCACAGGAATTTTGCAAAAAAAGGTAATTTTAATAAGATAGGTCTTTGGCTATTGAATAATTAATACAAATAACACATACAGAGATGGCTGAAACTTGGAATTTTCATTTCACAGGAAAGTTGCCTTTTCTAAGTTGTTGTTATTTTACTTTATGCTTTTTTTTACATTATTTTAATTATTATTTTACATTATGACATTAGTACTAGTGCCTGGTATAACATTTAACACCAGGTCCAGTAAAGAGAAGCATATGTGGATGAGAAGGACTAACAAGAACATTTTATTTGTGGAGCAGTAGGCAAGCCTCTGCAGTCCTTTAAACGCTTTGACTGACTGGACCATCTCCCAGTTCCCAAGCGGCATATCTGGCAAATAAGGGAGTGCCTCCAAATTAAAACTTCTATCACTACGTCTTTCCTCTTAACAATAAGTATAAAAATAAATTAACACCCAGTATACTTGAATGAAAAGAAATAAAAAGCAAATTTGAATCGTGAAGCAGTTGGCAAGGCTCTGCAGTCCTTTAGTCGCTCTGACCTGAGGGACCATCTCCCAACTCCAACCTCTGTTGTCTTCTAAGTAGAGGATTGACTCCAAATTACAGCTTCTATCTCTACAAGCCAAATTGTGAAACTGGTTCACATCACAAATAGAAGACCTATGGATCTAGAGCATAATAGCCATCCAGGTCTTTAAAGAAATGTAAAAAGTGTAGAAATAAAATTAACAGAATATTTTGAGTATTATATTATGTCATAATACATAATCTTATGACATGACAACATTTGAAAAGTCACCTTATGTACTACTACAACCATTGCTTTGCTAATATTAATCGAAGGAGAAGGAACAGAGATGGCCAATCCATATACAGAAAGATCATTTTGGTCTCAGCGTGGAAGATTTAGGTTTCAGCATGTCAAAGCAATGGCAAGAACAGTTACCATATGGAGAACTGATTTTCTTGTCTTGGAAACAGGTAGTTTGGTGTTTCCAGAACACCTATGTGGAGAAATTAGCTTCTTTCAGTTTGATGGGCTCTTATTCTTAATTAGAAAGCTCATCCTTGGAGGGCTGAATAATATAACTGGAAAACTGAACCTTACAGGATCTGCCCAACAAGCCACTGGTGTTAAAATATGTGAAACTTCAAGGTCCACAAATCTCATTTCCATGTACTCTTGGTTGTGGTCCAAATGCTCACAAATAATTGAAGGTATGTATTTCCTCCCAGATATTTAAAAATAAAAATATCCAACTGTCTCTCTTAGACTGCAGGCACACATCTGCACTGCACTTCTGGGAAGGCTGCTCTCACAATTGTCCTGCCCATACCTGGAAACGTATGAATAACCTCCGCTCACCTGCTGCCAAGTCTCCCAACCTGTCAGAAGCCCTGCAGGCTGGATACCATAGCTCTTGGGCCACATTTGTCCCACAGACCAAAGGCTGAGCACCCCTCATCTATACTGAATGAGAATCAGTGAGTGGGGCATGTTTGAGGGCAGTACACGTGGGAGCACTGGGATGCCAGATAGATGCACTATAAGAGAAATAGCTTGATTAGTTTATAATTTTAAAAGATTACACATGCAGGTCACATGAGAACCTATTGAGAGAAACCCGCATCAAAAGATGAGCATAGCAAACTCAATTTGGGGCCTGATCCTGGCTTCACTGAAGCGAACCCTTTTTTTTTTTTTGTGCAGTAGGAATGACTTTTGAATGTTTTCAATCCGCAAGAAAGAGGACAAATGAATTAGGACATTTTTGTAAAAATATATGAACGTAATCATTTCTGTTTGTGATATGTGGGATTTCAAGGGGATGTTGGTTTAAGATTCAATATTGTCATTACTGAACACTGAATCAAGATCATATAAAGGGAAAATTCCAGCTTCTGTGGAAATCCATTTAGAGTAGTCAGTCATAACTCAGCCACATCACAGCCTAGTAGGTCCATCAGGTTAGCACAGTTAAATAATGCCTGCTTCTGCAGCCAACTGCACAGAAGGAAGAGATGTGCCTAAGTCTCCTGCTACATATTACATATATTATGCAATTAACTGGTTAATCATGCAATAAATTTAAATTGGCCACATGCACAAAGTAAGAAGGGCCACAAATGCCAAGTAATTGTCACACAATTAACTGATTAATTGCACATTAAAGTTAGACCAGCCACACATGCAAAGTAATTATCACACGATAAAAAAGACTAATCAGTTATAAAAAGGGCCAACCAGCTATGAAGTTAGTGCTTGAAAATGTGTAACAACTCTATAGCTGGTTTCTATCCAGCTTTAATATGAAAGTGTAGCAGGGCCCTAACATTCATGCTTGGTCACTTCTGACTCTCCTGCCTGACTAAACAGGCACCCTCATTTATGGCTGCATTGACTGGGGGCCAGTGGTGTAACTAGGGTGGGGTGACTGGGGCAGACATTCCAGGTGCCAGCGTCTGGGCGGAAAAAAAATGCTGCTGCAGTTGCACGATTACACTGGTGATGGGGCAGTAACCAGAAGTTTCTCCTTCCCTTGCATGTGGCAGGGGGCCCGGCACCCAGCCATATCTTTACACCTCTGCTGGGGGCATCTGGTAGAAAGAGCTGTGGCAAAATCCCTCAACTGTTATGCCAGTCTAATTCTTCACTTTGGAGAGTATGTAAATTTATTTATTTTACAAAGCAGCTGTTTGAATGCAGCTCAAAGGTTCAATATCCTGGACTTAGTCCCTGTAGAGTTTAATGGATGGAATGCAGGTGGAAAGGTCAGTTGGACGAAATAGATTGTTTAATGACAGCGTCACAGTTTTATCACACTCACTGAGTAGGGGGAAAAATATCAGAGACATCACTGTATACTTTGTGCATCATACATGTACAGTAGCTTTACACAGTCATTAGAGAGGGGCATTTTATGTCCTCTAACTGCCCTATGTAGCCTTCTTTGCTGCAATGAAAATACCAAAATGAACAGTCCCCCTCAACCCCCCCGCCGACCCTTAAGTCTCCCTATGTTTTGGTTCTGAACACATCAACAAGGATTTAAATAATTTACTGAAGGTCAGTAGAGTTTGTTCACTGTCAGGCTGACTTAGGAGAAAAAGACCAACAACAATATAATTCATCCTATTTAAAATGACTTTGTATGCCTTGTGTGTGTTCGAGTATCTGCTTCCAAAACCAACGTGCTGGTAGAAAAGAATATAGAGCAGAAAAGAATCATAATAATGCCTTACTTTTTTTTTGCAATTCAGATAGTATATTACAATAAGAGTTGTGCTCAATATTTTTTTAGGTGGGTAGATGATAAAATAAATATCAGCAGCAAATAATATCAGCCATAAATATCAGCAGCATGATTTGTGAACACTGAAGGGTTGCAACTTCACAGGCATACTTGTGCACAATTGCAGGCCTTCTTTGAAGACACAGTTACCATGAGTTCCTGCACAGTTACCACGCACACACACACAACAAACATGCAAATCACTAACTGGTGTTTGTATGCATGGTTGCAACACTGTGTATGCAAATGATCTAAGCAATAGAAGCTGCTTACAGACATGAAAAAACCCCAAACCAGAGCTTTACTTTCAGCTTGGTGTGCCCCCATGCCAAGTGCAGTGCGTGGCCAGGAGAGGCTTTGCATTAGTTTGACCGGGCTTATGCAACGTGTGTATAGGCTGTGCGCTTCAGCAGGGCTTTTTGGCGTTTTTATCTAATAGCTGATTGAATCAGCTTTAGATAAAAGCACCAAAAAGCCCTGCTGAAGCACCCAACCTATACAGGCACTGGGGAGCCAGATCAAATTAAACACGCTTCCTTTTCCAGTAAAGCGCTCTTTTGTTTTGTTTTTTTCACATCTGACAGCACCCAGAGTGGTTAAAATGTCAGAATATTGAGTCCTTTATCACAGTGGAAGCTGACAGAATCTGGGAGTGAATTGGACTCCTGAACATTTCTGGCAATTTTCAATGGGCATAATCATCTGGGAATCTGTCTAGGAGCATTACTTGAAATGTTACTGCATTTTGTCTGTGTTTATACAGCTTTAAACCACATTTGCCTGTGCTCTACTCAGACTATGGCAAGGCTATACAGTATACTGTTGCCATCTAGAGTTGGCTCATCAAACCACAGATCCTGCAAAGCCTACTTACTTTGCTGTTAAATGAAAACAACCTCTCTAACTCTTCAACATTTCCTCTCCCAAATACAACCTTGCTAAAACTCAAGACCTGTTCTGCAGATCTTAATCAGAAAGTTGCCTTTTGGCTTCTATTTTCCCTGAGTGTGAATTATAAGGATTAGGTGAAAATGGAATTTAGATTAGTTTAGGAAAACTGGGAGGCATATATTACTTTGCACGAGGTGCAATTCTCACTATGGCCCACTCTTTGTTAGGAAAGAAAAAGACAAGTTTTAAGATTAATTAACTAGTTTGAGGTGGAAATCCTAGTGAACACAAGAAAATTTGCATGTTTTGCAAGAGATAAGGAATAGGTTGTGGCTACACTATCAAAGAGATGTTTTTACAATGAAATACCACATTAGAGCTAAATTGCCCTAAACTTACAGCTGACACTGGGAGTCTGCAGACTATATTTAAGGGGTCCACAAAAGATGACTATGATCAAAAGTATGTGAATACCCACATTTACAATTCAAAGTGGTTTGCACCTTCATTTGATATTTTTTAGGGGCCCGCAAATGAAAAAAGGTAAAAAAACTATAGAGCCTTGTCTCCGCTATGCAGAAACACACATTAGCTATGTTGCTATAAAAACACACACATCTTTTCTGGCTGTGAAGACATATAGCATGGATTATAACATCAGTTATCATGGACTGAATAACACAGATTATAACATCCAAGGCTCGTTCATTTGCAACTCCACCAATCATTGCCAACCTTAGGGAACGTGGCGTCTCGGATGAGCTTGTATTGTGGGTCCCCTACCCCACACCCCTGCACCCACTCTGGCACCCACCCTCACAAGCCAATGGAGCTGCTGCAGGCAAAGGCAGGCAGGCAGGGATGCGGGGTGTAGTCCGGCAGGGAGGTGGAGTGGTGTGGTGCCCCTTTACTGTCTACATTGGACGATTCCTATATTATGCAATGTATGAACATCACTCTGACATTGGCTGCAAAAAGATATGCAAGCTTGTGGCAGAACACTTTACCTTCCCTGAACATTCCTCCATTGCCGACCTGAGTGTGGCTGTTCTCAGATATCAAAAATTTTTAAACAGATTTGAGCGGGAAACAGCAGAACAAGAAATCATCCAGACTGGTCTGTGTTAAGTATGGCTTAAATAGAGACTATGGATTCTTGTCCCATTACCTGGGTTAGCTTTGGTGATGCCTTTACTTCTATGGGTATAATGTTTGCTTGTTTGTCTCTCCCAGTTCTGCTCCCTCTCCCCGCAACTTGTCTTTTCTATTCTAATTTCTCTCTCCTTCTACCTACCTACCTTCCTCCTTTGGTTAGTCTATAAGGTACAAATCTACCCTGCCTTCTATATGAAGACATTAGGCTCCCCCATAGTCTGTGACGGGACCTGCCAACTCCTATGAAAACTAAAAACCGTCTCATCTTCACTACCCTTTTACCTTGTGTAACCTGGGTGGTATGTGGTTGGTACCCCATCTTCAATTGAAGAGATGTCAGTGCATGCATGTATGCTGTGGTTGTGCGATGGCCCAGCTGCAGGCCAGCTCACCTTCTTTCCCTGCAGAGCAGAGCAGAGACCAGGACACTGATACTTAACTATTTACAGGTTTAATTATACAACATTATATAAAACTTATAAACATATACACACACACACATATACACACACACATATTACTATACTATTTACAAATATAGGTTTACAAAGCCAATAACTTTTGTCAACCCTGAACTCAGACACAGGTCTCGATCCTCTGTGGCCTTCTGGTTAGTATGCAGCCCTTGCTCTCAATAGGGCCCTCCAGGCAGCAAGCGTGAGAACACTCAGTGATAAAACACAGGTTAGACAGGAAATCAACACAGGAAAATCTGTCAGTGATGGAACAATAACAGAACATGCACAGTATTATATCAAATGGGATACCAATACATAATGATAACCAATACAATGAATTCAGGTATAGAATCAGGGTTGCTGCTAGGAAGCTAAATAATCCAACATTAAAGATGCAAGTTTACAATGAAAATGAAAATCCCAACTTGAGGAACCAGAACACAACAATCACACAGCAGCTATGCCCAAAGAAGAAATGGGAGCAGGGGGAAAGAACTCGCTACCTTAACGAAACAACACCATCACCCTCCCGGAGTCTACGGCTAGGAGGAGCCCTGTAACCCCTTCCTGGGTAACTCACGACTCCCAGCAGCTTTGAAGAATTAGGCTTGTCTCTATCTGTGGTTTGGATGCAGGGTGTCCTCCTTTGCTGGGGTAGTTGACCCGCCCAGTCATCACTTGGTGCAGGAAGGCCCAAGTTGCCTCATGCAGCTGCTGAGGCCTTGCAGCCCTTGCTCAGCCCCCCGTGCACTGCCCTGTGCACCAAAGGGCTGCCTGCCTCATGCAGGGATGGGGACCTGTCTGCTCCCATGCCCTCTCCAGCCCTGTGCACTGGTCCATGCACCAAGGGCTCCTGCCTTGTGCAGTGTTGGGGACCCGCACTGCCTCATGCAGCCATCAAGCTCCAATCCACTGTGCACTGGACCCTCTGTGCATTGATCGGTACAGCGACACCGCAGCTCCCTCCACAATGGGGCTGGGATGCAGCCACTTGCTGCTTCCCGCTTGGCGGAGGCATCTTCTGGGTGCTTCTAGGGCAAATGCTCCACCTTGCTGGTCAGCTCCACCAACTCTTCTGCAGCCCTCTTCGTCATCCCTCGTTGAAGCCACCTGTGTGCTGGGCATACGGGCTTTTATCCCCTCTGGGGTCTCTGCCCCCAGACTGGAAACAGACCAGTGAGAAAGCCTGAGGGGTTAGTTACCCCTCAGGCCCTCTTAGATTCATAGATTTTAAGGGGCTGGAAGAGACCTTGCAAGAGCATCATGTCCAGCCCCCCTGCACTAGGCAGGAAAGACAACTGGGGTCAGGTGACCACAGTGAGGTGACTGTCCAGTCTCCGCTTGAAGATTTCCAGAGTAATCTTCAAGAGGAGACTGGACAGTTACCTTGCTGGGATCACTTCTTTACCTTGCCCCACATTTAGGGTGGGGCAAGCCTTCCTCCTGCCTTCTTCTGATTGGTGGGGAAGGGAAATGGCCCCATGAATTGGCCTGAGTCATCCAGCTCAAGTCATCAAGCCAGGATGCCACACTTGTGTTAGTTAATAGGCATTAGAAAAAACTTTTTTCCCCTGGTCCTCACCTAACAGCCTAACAGAAAACCAATGCATTAAACGCTCTTTAGACTGAAGCTAAGGTATTCTCACAGCTCTCTCACAGCTTGTGAAAAATATAAGGGTATACCTATAGTGTTCAACAATGGCACCTGGCATCGCTGCATTTGTTCCATGTGTATTGCCTCCTGAACTGGAATTAGTATAGCTGAGCCAGCAGAGTGCTGCGTATGTGCCAACAAACCCTGCTTCTTGGCATTATATAAGGCTAGGTACAGAAATAAAACATAAATCAGTATAAGTGATCGGAAACCAGTCTAAACCTGTAACAGAACAGAAGTTCAGTGCACATAGACTGGTCTAAAAATGGCAGAACCCAGTATAAGATAGACGACTTGGATGGATGTAGTATGAGATTTAATCAGTTTATGTTAAACCAGTCTATCAAACTTCTGTTCCAGATCTCCTCCTGACTTAAATTGCTGAACACTGGCATCCTAGGATTCTTTGCGGGTCCTCATTAATCCCCACTCACAGGGTAAGCGGGCTAGCCTCCATCCATGCTCATCTCCTCTGACTGAATGGCAGGCCAGCCCCGGCCCTGGGCTGTCACATGTCTGAGGCAGCAAACAGTCTGCTCCCCAGCCTTGCACGTACACACTTCGTTAGTTTATAAAGTGCAAATCTACCCTGCCTTGTACTTGACGTCAGATGAACACAGCTAACTATATCGTGTCCAACATCTAAGGCAGCTACACTGTTTCTAGTAGTATGCCTGGTGCAGACACAATGGACATCTTTATATGTGCTCCGGAGTTGGGGGTAGGAGGGCAGTTTAATTAGAGCAGCTCTCTGAAGCATCATGTATTCAGCGTCCTGCACTTCAAAATGGTGGCAAGGCCACTTTAACTAAAGCTCATTCAATGAGCTTTAATTAAAATGCCCCTGCTGACATTTTGAAATGCGGGGATGCTGAGTACACGGGATGCCGAGGCTGCTGGGGCATTCTAGATTAATCAAATCTGCTCTGATGCATCCTAATTAGAACGCGTTGGAGCAGGCATTGGGCACATGTATAGGGACTCAGCCTGGCACTGACTGCTGCTGTAATTGAGTGGTACGGACATTTAGAACAACAGTCTCCCATAGGATTCTGGGATAGATACTTCTGCTAAAATCCTGAGAAAATTCATCCCCACAGATTTTGAAGTTTAGTCATTCCCAAGACACAGAGCAGGAGAGATGACAGGTCATGTCTACAAGAAACTTGCTATGGCAGGGGGTGGTGCCTTCACACATGCTGCACTGCTCTGTGTGTGCTGCCTACTGAATCCGAAATGGTGGAGCTGTCTTTGAGCAGTGCGGCAGGTGGGCTAATTATTGTTGCTAATTACCACAACTGCAGTGCCACGTGAATGCAGTTACACATCTACCACCTTGGTAGGTAACGCAGCCTGATGTGTTTGAGGGGGCGTTTGTCTGGCACAGTAATTTTATCATGTAGACATACCCAGAAATACTTAGGTATAAATCTTCATAAGTGAAAGGTTCCTTTTAATAACTGTCTTGTTCTCCCCTCTTTGCCCTACTGGACTGAGAGCTTGAGTCAAGCATTTTTACAGATGGACTTTCTATACAGGTGGCATCTTTCACTTGAAACTTCAGTTAAAATATAAAGTATTTGTGTGGCTGTATAACCAAAGTGGGCAGAATATGAATAGAAAGTTGGGTCAGCCACTAAGGCCCTACTAAGCCTGCAGCCCCAAAAACTGGCACAAGAAGCAAGGGGGAGTTCCCGCTTATTATAGAAAATCATAGGCGTTAGGGTCACAAGCCAACGGGCCAAAGACAGGGAACAGGTAAAAGGTAAAGAAACATCAGCACTGTGGTAACATACACTCAGCACCTTAACTCCCCCCGCCCCCCCACCGCTGGAGCCTTTAAACCAAACAAGCTTTTAGTCCCTAGGTTTCAGATAGGACTGTGTGAAGCTTTAGGTGGTGATTCGATTCGGAGGAGGTTTGGCCCAATTCGGTGGCCAAATCTCCAAATCCGAATTGAATCAGGGAACCAATTAAAAGGTCTGAATTGATTCAATGATTCAGGCAATCCCTGTTCACCGCCGCAGGGAGCTGCAGCTGGACTCGGAGCTGGTAAGCAGGGGGCGGGAGAGGGGACCATGGGGGGACCGTTGCCAGCCCCCATTCCCTGCCTGCTCCCCAGCCCTCCCGACCCCCCTCACTCCCCCAGTCCCCCCCATGGCTGCCCTACCCACTGCAGCTCCGGCCCTTTAAGAAAAAAAAAAATGGAGAAAAGCCCCAAGACTCACCAGCTCCTGCAGTGGCCATGGGGCTTCGGGGGGCTTGTGCAGAGCCCCCATGTGGTGTGGGGCAGTGGGGGGCAGTGGGGGTTTCCCCCCACCAGC
>NW_005842229.1:777961-825928 GCF_000455745.1 Alligator sinensis
TTGTGGGTAGGGCAGCCCTGGGGGGGATGGGCTTGTATGATTTGGAGATTTGGCAGCAGCTGAATCGATTCGGGACAGCATTCGAATCACCAAATTGAATCACTGTCCTGTGAATCGACCAAATCCAAATCCAAAGCGAATACTAGCCGCTTTGCGCAGGCCTAGTTTCAGGGGTGTAGGTTGTAGTCGTGTTGGTCTAAGGACATAGGCTGACAAGGTTCTTTGGGTAAATCCGATATTTTATTAGATCAACTCAAATTGCCTTTGGTCCCTAGGGACATTTCTACACGTGCTCCAGGAGTGTGTCTGTGTGCGTTTGTGGGGGGCGGGGAGGGAAGCGCTTTAATTATAGCAGCACCAAGAGCCCCTTTAATCTTCATCTCCACACTTGAAAATTGAATGAGCTTTAGTTAAAGTGCCCTGCCACCATTTTTAAGTGCAGGGGCATTGATACACAAGACGCTGGAGTCAGCTAGAGTGTGATATTACCACATTCCAATAGACTTGATTAATCGATTAATCGAGTCTGCTCCTACGCGTTGTACTTATGCATCAGAGCAGCCTTGCCGCTCATGTATAGGTGCCCTAGAGTACTCAAACACCAGCCTGCAGCTACCCCCAAGTCTGAGTCCATCTCCTTCAGTTCGCAGTCCTGTCTGATCAAGCCAGTGAGATCTCCAGCTCCACTTTGCACTCCTCTGAGTAGGGCTGAGCAGGTCCCACATGCACGCTTCTCTCTCTCTTCGCTCTATTCCAACCCCAGCTTCCTCTCCCTTTTCCCTTGCCCCCCCAGCTCCTGGGGGTTTCTGGGGCTTGCAGTCCAAATTAACAGACATCACAGCTCTGCAGACTGTCCCCTAGTTCTACTTGCTGTTACACACAGTACATTCACATTACAATATGTATGGCATATGTAACTATGTGCTAAAAATATTATGTTTTTGTTCTCTGCCATTTGTAGCGATAAATGCCATTTTGTGAAGCAGAGTTGATAAAGCATGCTACAGAGGTCCCCTGATGGGGACTTGATTTTGGTTCTTTTTTGATTTGTTTCCCTTCAGATTGACAGCCTCGGGTTATTCTTTGTAGGGGAAAACACCACCACAGTGAACGTGGCATTCAGGGAAAAAAGCTTACTTTTCTTTTTTCAACCTTCAACAATATATCTTAGACTTTTTCTCATGGTGACCAAAAACAGAGTTTCCAAGTCTGAGCTAGAGCTGGCTCCTTGGGAGATGCATAGAATAATCTGTATATATACAGTACTGCCTTAAAGCATTCTAAACAAATGACAACCTCTGGGTATTTTGACATTTTAACATCATCACTCTACAACTCATGTGATACTGGTTTCTCTTCTGCTTTGGGTTCACGTGGGCTAAACTACATGGCAGCGTGCATAGAGATTTCTACAGGGGATTTCTAATTCAACAAAACCACTGTGGCTCCTACTCACTAACCACATATCAGAAGGAAAGGTCACAGCCTTTTTTTGGCCCTCCATGATCATTCTTCCTGGAGGCATCCTGGCCGATTTGAGGCAGGATAGGGAAATAATACAGCTGAAACTCAACTGACTCAAAAATGTGCACTTCAGGTCACACAGCCTCCTAATGAAGACTGGAATAATTGTGTTGTATGCCATCCACAGCACTGCCACTTATGAAAGTGGGCACAGTACAGTGCATCCTATAGTGGCCCAGATATGTATATGCAGCTATTGCAGAATTTAATTTGGAAGATGAAAGTCTAAATCACATATGAAATATAATTTTCAGGAAGGCAGAACTGCTACTGGTGATGGAGACCACTCAGATAGTAATTCTATGGTAAAGGCTACCCAAAGGGTTTATGGAAAGACTAGGGAATTTTCCAAATTAATTTTAAATGCTACTGTATATAGGAATCCAGATGTTATCCTTTGCATGCTATTGGAGCAAATCATTTCAAAATGACCATTTAAATATTTTGTAAAAGTTTAAATAAAAAAATCAGAAACTATTTCTCAATAATCTAGCTCATAGACCTTCATTACAAAGTTAGGAGAGTTAGAAAAGCCACAAAGCAATTTATAGCTAGCTGGTTTGCCCGGAGAGAGTGACCTCCGGATCAAGTTTGCTCTCCAGAGTATACTTATTCCATCTCATATGAAATGTGCAAGCAGCATCTGTTCTTTTTCAAATATACACGAACAAATAAAACCAAGCCCAAAATCAATATCAAATGCAGATCTTGTTGTATTTTAAATACGACCAAAGAGAGACTCATGTGGAATCCATTATAAGTCACAAAAGTTTCTATCCAAAGTCCAATATTTACTGTGGGTCAAATATCTTCAGAAAGTAATAAAGTAGAGCAAAATGCAGCCAGTCAAATGGCCAGATTTAGTAACAAAGCACCAACTCACAGGAACTCTGGCCCCTTCCAGTCATACTAGCAATGCAAGAAGCATGAGGAGCAGGGTAGAGGTGAAAGCTGAGGTTGGAAAGGGACAGTGTCAGCAGGTTTTACTGGTACTTTATAGAATGGGGCAGTAGCTATGGTTTGGAGAGAGATAAAACAAGCCCAGCAAAGAAAGGTCTTCAACTGTATAAGGTATTTATATAGCACTGGTCCGTGTTGTATAAGATTTCTCCAGCTGCTTCCACTACCTGGAGCTTCCCCCTCCTGAGAAGAGTATTAAGGAGTTATGTGTAAAACTGTTCCATTACTATCCTGGCTTCTTTAGTTTTGGAGCCATTAGAATGGTCAGAGATGCCCAGGACAAATCTGTGCTGGAGGTGAGTAATAAAATCTTCTTTTTACACCACCAGCCACGCAGCTGTTACTTTGACTATCTGTTGCTGTACCATCACAGCTGGCTTTACTGAAAGGGCATTAACAAAGGTGAGCTTTGCAACCTAAAATCCAAGAATCAAAGGAGACAGGGCTGAAAGGAACTTTTGGGGTTTGCTTACACTGGGGCAATAGTAGGTATCAGTGAGGACAGGCTGAACAACAGACCCTTACTTACAGTTTGTACTTGCTGATGTGCTCCAAGCCTGGAAGTACATCAGTGAGCTCAAAGCTCATCCACAGCAACCTCTTTCAGGCCTGCTGGAGACTAGGGATTTGAGAGTGGGAACAGAGGAACAAGTCCAGAGTGCTGCAGACATGGGTACACAGGGTATAGATGGGGCCCCATCCTCTACCGGACCTGCCACTGTCATATTGTTCACAGTCCCTTAAAGCAATGTTTCTCAACCCATGGGTCATGACCCAAAAGTGGGTCTCAAGAATACATGAAAGGGTCTCAAACAAATTTTAAAAATGGATTCTCCTTTAAAGGAAAAAGAAATGGGAATCCATGGGTTTCCCCTTGCAGGCTGGCAGAGTTCCAGCCTGCAAGGGGCTGCTTGGCGTTGTGGGGAGCAGGAGGAGGGCAATCAGGCAAGGGACACTATGTGCACGGGCATGCGCACACATGCATGTGGCAGCCAGGTAGCATGGACAGCAGCTCCCACAACTCCCTGCAGGTAAGTCTATGGGATGGGGGGCACAGACAATGTGTGGGAGGGCACAGGTGATATGACAGGGGGACATGGGGGGCACATGCCCCCCCAGATTTGTGTGCCCACAGTGGGCATGGGGCTGCAGCCTGGCTGGACTGGTGTGAGCAGGAGCTGTCTCCGCAGCCTGGCAGGTAGGACCCAGCATGTGAGGATGGAGCAGGGCAGAAAGATTCATTGCGAGACTCATTGCTGCTGCCACCACTGGGACCCCTGCACTAGCTGTGCCACCAGCAAAAAAAGAAGTAATGGATGGGGTGGGGGCCACACTGCCCTCACCTCCTCCCTCCACCAGCTGCTCACTCTCTACCCTGCTGCCATTGCCCAGCTGCTGCCACTGCTCCCCTCAGGCTGCAGCTCTAGCCCAAAGGAGATGTGCAGGTGGCTTGAGGGGAGCAGCCGTCGTGGCTGGGCCATGGCAGTGGGGTAGAGGGTGAGTGGCTGGTGGTGGGAGGAGGTGAGAGCAGTGCGGCCCCCACTGTCCTTTACTCCTTGTGCTGCTGGTGGTGCAGCTGGTGCAGGAGTCCCAACAGGTGGTGGCAACGAGTCTTGTTGCCCTGCTCTGGCCTCCTATTCTGGGTTCTGCCAGCTGGGCAGTGGAAATAGCTCCTGCCCATGCTGGTCTGACCAGGCTGTAGCCTCATGGTTGCTGTGGGTGAACAAATATGAGGGAGCTCATGCCCCCCCCGCCACACACCCCACCTACACACCCACTCCTGGCCCCACACACTGGGAGGCTGGGGGCAATGGGTGAGGAGTGAGGGGCACCAGCAGAGCTGGGGGGGGAACTGTGGGTTGGGAATGAGGGGCACTGGCAGGGCCAGGGGGCTGTTTTCTACTTAAACTATTTAATGGGCTGGGATTGACCATCAATGTTTACAAATAGGTCCTGGTACAAAAAAGGTTGAGAACCACTGCCTTAGGGGTCATCTAAGCATACGTTTTGTAAGATAGGATGACCTGAAACCATTTCTGACAGAGGTGCATTCCATCTGTTCTTATTAACTTCCAAAATTATCTATTCCTGTGGTCAACAATCCTCATGACTGGAAAGTTGTTTTCCTAAAGTCCTATACATCTCCCTTGTTGCAATTTAGTGAACATGAAATCAATGCATTACCTTCCTCTTCACAGCAATCTTTTACATAGTTGGACACTGTTATCACAAACCCCCTTCATCCTATCTTCTCTAAACCAATACAGTTCTTTTAATCTTTCCTCATGTACCATGTTTTCTAGACCTCTGGTCATTTGTGTTGCTGTCCTCTAGTCTTTCTCAAGGTATGATGCCAAAAACTGGACTCAGTACTTCAACTGAGACCTTCCCAGCACTGGGTGGAATAGAACAATGACACTCCTGTTTATACATCCCAGCACAAAGTTTGTTTTTTCTGCAACAGGTTGACATTGTTAGCTCATGTGTGGTTTGTGACATTTGTATCATTATAAATGTCAGTGCTTCCTTTTTTAGTTAGAAACTCCACTGTTCCAGTATCTGCTTGAATAGCTGTTATATGGGTAGCACACAGTTGATATGAGACTGGTACGTGCAGTCTGACATTAGCACCAATATCTGCCTTGCATTGGTTGAATGCCTGTTGATGGTTATCTGAGGATGCAACTAAGGTCAAGATAATGAAATGACATAACAGTGGCTTCAGCCCAGGCATACCATCTGCTTGTTGGCTGGAGATTTTTTCCATGATCCATCAGTAAAACCAAGTAGGCAATAAAAAGTACCAATGTTGGTCTTTGGTATGCAACAAAATTAACTATCCTTCACCAAAATATGGCACAGGTACATTATGTTTCATCTATAGTACTGGATTCATGATTTAAACATTCTATGGCTGTTTCCTCCACGGGGCTAAAGACTACGCAACCAAAGGAAAATAAATACATGGGGCAATACAGTCCCCTCCCTAAAGTGCTTGTAATCTGAAGGGGCAAAAAACAGCTGCAAGATAAAGAAAAAAATGGTCCACTGTATAAGCAAACTGGCTAAAAAGATACCAAGGCACAGGTTTAGTATCATAACTTATTCTTTTTTACTTTCTTTTTTATTTTTAAAATAATGTGATATTGTCTCTGCATATGATATAATGCAGCCCCATCATACTTAGATTACTATATTTCTCAGTAACCCTAGCAAAAGTTATCCATTTCTCATTTCTCCATTTCTCATCTCTGATACGCCTACCATGCATCGGCTATTTCCTCAACCTCCCACTCAAAAGCAGTGCTTCCTCTTTTCAGCTTTCATTTGCATCAGCACAGATGAGCGTTTTTTTTTGTCTGGACACTACCAAAGGACTAAAGCATCTCATTCTGTGATCCAAGGGTGTGAGGGGAAACTGGGGAGATGAAGTCTGGTGAAGGTCATAGATTTGGGGCTGGGGACCTAAAGGGATCTTGGGGCCCAGGTGTGTGCTTGCTCTCCCTGCCCTCTCCTCCCTTTCTAGAGAAATTGGCCTCATCAGAGGATACTCAAATTGAGGTGGGGGCTTCAGCCTCATAGAGGCTGGGAAGGCCAGTTAGGGGGGCCTTGTTCCTCATAACCCTTGTGGGTCCTTGCTGCTTCTTGGGATGCCTTTACCTCCTTGGGGTAGGTATTGCCTTGTGACATGCCCTGTTTGGAGTGAGGAGTTTACATCCCATTTTTATGTAGCATTAAAGAGTTGTGGAAAGGTCATCATTATATCTGAAAAGTGAAAACAAATCTAAACCTCAATAGCTCTATGAGAGAAGAGATTTCTGAGTTTTAACTTCTATAGAAGTTGTGTGCTTAGTGTACCAGAATGACAACCTTTCATAAAATATTCTTCTGCACTGAAAAGAATAATCCAAAACAAACACAAGGAGGAAAAAAGAGCTTCCTCACTCTTGCAGGGCAGAATATGGGCTACAAATGATCATTTCTTTCAGCATTACTTCTGCTGTCTTTTTTCCCCCCTTCAGAAAGTGAATAGGCACCTTAATAGGGAATAAAAAAGATAAACAAAAGAATAGGCTCACAGCAGAAGGTTTCAATGGGAAACATCAGAAATGAACCCTGCACTTGCACCTAGAATCATACAATCATAGAAAGTGAGGGTTGGAAGGGAACTCAAGAGGTCATATAGTTCAGCCCCCTGCTCAAAGCATGTTCTCATTCAAGCTGAGTAGATTCTTGGGCTAATATTTAAAAAAAACTGGCCTGTAATTTTGGGGTAGCACCTTAGGTCAGGTATTTCAGAGGTTCTGAATACAAATAAATCCAGCCACAATTGAGCAGCATAATAAAAATCAGCCTGATATGTCTCAAAACAGGCACCCCAAAATCTGGGCAGCTCAAACCAGCAGGTCATTTTTTAAAATGTGGGGTTATTGACTGAAATGGGAGTAGAAGCCAAACCTCACAGCAAAATCCTCTTATCCACACATTAAATCTGAATTCCAATCATTTGTTCCCACAAGCTGAGAGTATTCCTAACCTTATGGTGGCTGGCAACTGGGAGGATATGGCAGGGGTTGGACTGGATCACTCTATGCATGCCCCATTTCGTAGAATCTTCCTAAGATTTTCTTCCTTTCCTGTGAAAGACAGGATACTGGGCTAGATGTCTATTTTGTCTGTCCCAGTATAGCATTTCTTATGTTTAACATGTACAAATTCCCACTGATTTGACGGGAGATCTATCCAGATGAGAAAAGCAGAACACAAACCAACATCTGCAATGCATGATGGAAGAGGGGAAGTTGTACGTAAAAACTTGTACCAACCTCAGGTTCCAAGTAATCTACATACATGAGAGTAGTCACAGCCCTTCACTGACTCACGGATTGTTGGTGTGGTGAGCCTCAAGACTGATCTTTCCTGCCCTGGTAAGCCCCAGAAAATACAGACAAAAAATTTAGCTGATACAGATTTCCCTAGTGGCTTGAAAAAATAATTCTAAGAAGCACTGATATTTTACAATGTAAGACAAAAGCCTTCCTGCTTTTATTAATAACAACAATTCTGCCTGCCCTTATATCAGCTGAAAGCTTTTCATTCCTGCTTAAGGGTTTTAAAATTATCCAGAATCAGATACAGCTGATACAGATACAATGGACAAATCTACTTTTTATCTAGTCTTCTCCCCAATAGATCAAAGAGTAAGCATGACTTCTCTTTCAACAGCTTGATGTGCAAACCCTAACCTTCTCACTGACTACAGGTAAAAACTGGAGTTTCTTTATTAGCCCTAATGTATGACTGTAAAACACTGAGCTGCTATGGCAATGGGTATCAACATAGGAACCTATTAATTCTAAATTATTCATCAATACTATCCTACACACACACACACACACACACACACACTTTCTTTAGCTGGCTATTTTACACCATCTCTCTGATGTTTCTTTGTAGTGAACTCTGCTTTTTAAATCCATGAAAGTCAAGAATCTATAACTTTGTGAAAGCATGTGTTGTGCTATCCTTTTAGACAAATGTTGGGACATAGTCAAATTTATGTACTATGTGAAAAGACACACTAAGTATATTTATATGCTGGCAACTAATATCTAGTTAGGAGAAAGAAGACTGATGTTACTATTTATTGAAAACTAACAGCGTGCTGAGGTCTGTATAAACATTGAAAACAGCACAATTCTGAAGTTTCCAGCTTTTTCTAAGATACCTAGCATTCTCACATGCTTTTAATTTTTAATGGCATCCTTGGCTGAAACCATGAAGCTCCTGAAATTACTTATAGCTATGCAAAAATGTGGATGCATCCCTTCTGAAAACAATAAAAGTTATATTCTTTTCCTTCTTACTTTTCACTCTCACATTTTTGAAAGCTTCCTATGCACATAGGTGAATGAAAACCCAAAAATGAAACCCAAAAGCTGCCATAATTCTAGAGATAAGGACAGGTTTGTGTTACAAAGGCAGTAAATAGGTATATACAAGGGGACATTGAAAGCCAGGGCTGGAAAGTACAGTCAAAGTTTCCCCAAAGAAAAATCCCAGCCAGGGAAAGTTTAGAAGCCAAATGATCTCACCCACCAGAAGCAAATGAAGTTTCAGTTTCCTTTTCCATATTTTGCTTTGTTGCTTTTTGTTTGTTTTGTTTTGAGAAAGCAAGCTTACATAAGTCCACAGGCCAGACTGGTCTGCTTGCTCCCATCAATGCCAGATTCAGTGCCCATTCTGGGGTGATTCTGGGGTTCATACTGTGTGTGGTGCACATCCCAGAAAGGCTGGGGCAGACATCATGTGCATTCTGGATCCTGGAATGGCCAGGGTGGGCACCATGTATGGCATGGATCCTGGAGAGACTGGAATGGGTGCCACACTACATGCTGGTCATGTGGAAACTACTTCAACCAGTTTGGATGGGGTGCCTTTGGATGTGTGTCCTGGGCCCTGCCCATGAGGTTGTTCCAGGTCAATTCAGAACCAGGGGCAGTAACTGGGATCCACAGGCTAGATCTGGTCCACAGACCTTATGTTTGACGCTCCCATTTTAAGTCATGCTGGCTAATATTTTTCGTAACATATTAGCTGCCTTGACTTTCTTGTTGGTCAAAATGTGTTAGTTAACATGGTTTTTTAACAGTTTTTTTCCCTTGTGTAGTCATGGGCTGAGTGGGAAGATTCTTCTCCCCCAGGAATAAGCAACAGGACTAAATTCCTGGGGGGGATTCTTCTCCCCCAGGAATTTAGTCTCAGACTAAATTCCAGCTCTTCTTTTAATAACTACATACTATGACTGACAACAAAAAGCCTTGTGAGAAGAGACACAAAAATCATTAGGCATTATGATCCTCTAGGTCACCTTGTAGGTCACCTTCTCCTACATGTTCTTCACCTAGGAAGGTAATTAAGGTGGGACATAATAGTTAGCAGTCTTCAAATATCAGAAGGGCTGCCGTAACGAAGACAGAGACTGACTTCTCCCTCACTGCAGCAGGCAGGACATGTAGCAAAATGGTCTGGCTAAAAAATGGCTGCTTGATTGTACTCAATGATTCCTTACTTGATTTCTTCTCCTTGAAAATTAATTGCAGTACAGATGTTCCTAGGATCTGATCTACAATCATGCAGTGTGATTGCAGATCAAGTACCAGTTTTACAAACCTTTGCCTGTGGTAGGAGTCTGATCTAAATAATTAGGGGTAGGGGGAAGGGTTGGCAGGATTGGGGGAGCTAGCGGGTCCACAGGGTGGGGGCTGGCTGGATCAAAGAGGCTTGTGGGTCTGGGGGGAAGGTCCAAGGGGCATTTGACAGGAACTTTGGTACAGTTTGGCACTTAGATTGACCTACTAGGGATCTAACTGTAAGGTCCACATGTTGGTGAAGTGAATTAGGTCAGGTGGCCATTTTTTGCATGACCTAACCTTCTAAATTTCTAAGTGTAATATATGCACATACCCAAAGTAGGTTTAGGCTGGATGTCAGGAAAAACTTTTTCACTGTTAGAACAGTGAGGCAATGAAACAAATTCCCAGGGAAGCTGTAGCATCTCCTTCATTGGAGATTTTTAAGAAGAGTTTGGGTAAGTATTGGTCAGGAAGGATTTAGGAACAGCAATGCCTATAGTATGATGTGAAGAGCAACAGCTGGAAGCCAGGAGATTTACCATAACTCATGTCTCAGAGACCATGAGAAGAGCTCTGCAGCCCAGAGCAGGTGAAAATTGGAGAGGACCAGGCTTGGCAGCAAGAGGATGAAGCAGAACTCCACAACCAGTCTGGTTATAAAAGACGATTAAAGGAGCCAGGATAAGTTTATGGAGAGGACAAGATGATAGAAAAGGGATTTTGAGCTCTCCAGTAATGGTGTGTGATGCATGGAGTTGTTTTCCAGTACCCAGAGTACAGTGCAGAGTGAGGGGTGTTTGGTTTTTCTCATGTTTTGGGGTGTTGCTAGTTGTCTCACAGGGCCAGGAAAGCATAGTCTCCCCCTTACTGTTGCTAAAGCTTTTCAGGGGAGTTTTGGGTTGCTGGTTTTTCGGGGGCAGGTTTTGCCTTCCTCAGAAGCATTATGTGCTGGCCATAGCCCAAGCTGGGGGTTTTGATAGGGATGTACTTCTGTTCCTGCTGGGACCTAAAAGTCCCAGAGGTTTCTAGCTAAACAGCCTAGCTCCTCTGGTCAGGGTAAGACTGATCACCTGGGATCAGGAAGGAATTTTACCCCACAGTCAGATTGGCAAGGCCTGTGAGTGCTTTTGACTTCTTTGTAGCAAGAGATATGATCTTCTTCCCTGGATTTTTTTTTACTGTATTTAACAAACTACTTGTTGTCCTGGCAGTGGCAGGATACTGACAATACCCTCATTCTCCTGCTTTACCTGTGACAAATTATTATTTTAATGTTTCAGACCTTATGCCTGGTAGTTGTGTGTGATGGTTGCTCCTGAAGTTTTAAGAATATATTAGACATACATTTTTCTAGGATGCCTTAGGGAAGAATGATCCTGACATAAGCAGGGGGTTGAACTAGATGACCTCTTGAAATCCCTTCTGATCCTACTTTTCTATGACTCTGATTCTACAATCCACCATGTAGAGCAGACTCACAAATCTACATTATCCAGTCTCCCTTTCTAGACTAGAAACTCCATTGTACTACATGTTCACCTTGATATGAGTTGACCAGGCACAGTCCATAAATCCCTAATCATTCCTGACAATCTTGTCCGCAGCAACATAGGCTAAGTTAGAACAAGTTATTTGATTTAGTAAGTGGACAGAAATAGCCCAAACCATTTACAAAAAGTAAGAAGTCAGCATCTTACAAAGTTCCATGATTCATAAAATGTTTATTTGAATAACCTCAAACTTCCTCAAAAAACTTCCACGGGGAAGGCTTGCACAGCTTGTAAGCAATGAGATTTTTTGTCTGAAAGTTAGAGAGCATGTCAAAACGAATCTGATGCCAGAAACTTTAACTTGTCTATGGAGGGAAATTTTACCAATCTAATTATAAATCTATTATACCAATTAATTTACCAATTTTTATATTTATACCACGACAGTTGTATAACTTCTCCTGAGCTTTGAATACAATATGAACAAAACCATACAAAGGTACCCTTTTTGTGGCATATGAATGTGCACAGGCAAAATTGTACTAGCGTAATAACAGCAGTGTACTTGACACCAGTTAAGCTGGTAAAATTTTCTGTGTAGACAAGCCCTTAAAGCCAGAGCATAGAGTCATAAAAGTTATAGAAGAAGATTAAAGCAGCCAGGATAAGTTTATGGAGAGGATAGGATGATAGAAAAGGGATTGTTAGCTCTCCAGTTACGGTGTGTGATTCATGGAGTTGTTTATCCGGTGTCAAAACCTGGGGGCTTACTAATGGGTTCTGAAATGCCATTGAACATGGTTTATTCTTGGCTGCACTTGCATTCAATTCCATCTGCTGCCTGCTCAGCAGCAACTGTTGCTGACACACATTGTCAGCAATGGGCAGTTTTGTTGTCGTTCAGCTCAGCGGCAGAGAGGAGCAGGGGGGGAAGCCCTATCTGCTAAAGGAAAAGTGGGAGAGCCCTAACAGGCTTAAGAGGTGGAGCCTGCATAATGTACCCAGGGGTTTTCTCTGTGAGGAGTGGATTTCAAGGGGATTCCCCAGCTGCCCCTCTCCAGAGGTGTTTGCTCAGTGGTAAAAGTAGCAGCTGCCTCCTTCTGCTCACACAGCTCCTCCTACAAAGAGCAAACTTTCGCTCCTCTTCAAGTCAAGCCAGCAGCCAGCCATGCCTTCAGTATACTACACCCAGCTTGTCATCCTAAGCAATGGTAAATGGAAAGCTTTTCATTTTTAATTCTTACTTTTTTCAGTGATTTTTATAGGGTGCTCTTTGGGAAACCAAGAACGTTTAGATTAATCTTTTACAATGTGTGTACTTGTGTCTTACAGTTTGGTGTTTGATTCATGCGGCTCCCCTGGCATTTTCAGAGATTGTGGTGACATGTGGTGAAGAAGCACTGCTGCCCTGTCAAGCTCCTCAGGATCCCCAAGTCACCTACAAGGCTGTGTCCTGGCAGAAAGTAAGTCAATGTTAAAAAAAAAAAAGAGGGAAAACTTAGAGGTAGCATTATCCAAGATGTGCCATGAGTCTATCTGAAAACTTAGAGCTAGCATTATCCAAGATGTGCCATGAGTCTATCCAGGGGTGCCTTGAGTGTAAAAAGTTTGAGAATCTAAAAAGTTTGAGAATCACTGTCCTACAGCCTACTGCTTCACTTCCTGCTCAACAGTCTTTAAGATTGCTCCCTTTGCTATACTCTTGTACTGATGTTTTAACTTTAGAACCCAGTGACATTGCTGTAAATCAGGGATTGACTTTTACTTAATAACACCTAAATTAGTATTTGCTGTTCTTTAGAAGGGTATGTTTTGGGAGAGATTGGGTAAAGGTCTGAGTTATCACTCTTTTGTTAAAAAATTTGTCCCTTAGACTCCCTGCTTCAGTATTGCTATTTGTAAACTAGGAGGATTCTGCTTATAAGTGTGGGTTAAAACAATATTATTCCAGGATGGTTTAGATAGGAATTCCTATAATCCTTCTGCAAACAGGGGCTTGAACTAGATATCCTCCTTCTAGCCCTATTTTTCATATGATTCTTACCAACTTATTTGGAGGGCTACTAAGAACAAGTAGAAATTGATTAATAAGATACTTTGAAGATGAAATTGTTACAGAAACAAAGGCAGCATTGTCCAATGGTTAGAAGGGCGACTTACTTTCTGCATGACATTATTTGGCCTCAGTTTCCTTATTAGTTAATTGGGAGAGAGTACTAATAATTCACTATGGTAAACTTTTTTGTTGTGTAAATGCTTTTGGTTCACGTGCAAGTCCTTCATTTACGCTGAGGTTCTGTGGTTGGAACAGCTCTATTTTAAGGTGGTTACCATAATAAACATCTATATAAATACCTAACTTGACCAGAATTACTCACATCTTCTTTGCTATTCTATCACTATCCTAATATTGTTTCCCTTAGAGGTTGGGTTGAATAGGAATGATTGCTGGAAAAAAAGGACCTTGGCACGGGGTCGGACTTGATGATCTGCTTAGGTCCCTTCCGACCCTACCAACTATGAAACCAACTATGAAACTATGAATTTTGTGGGTTTGGACAGTTTTCCTGTGAACACAAGATAAGCCTGTTTCTTTTTTGCCATCTGATTTCAAAGACTGGATAAACTTACATTTTACATATAAATATTGACTAATTAATTAACACCCCATGCTTCCTTCTGTGCCTATGCATGTCATGGAGACTCTAAAAGGCAGAAGTATAATTTTTCAGGAGTCTTTTTATAGGCAATCCATTTGGACCAGGTCACATGGACCTGAAGAAAGTGAACAGGGGCAGGCTGTCAGTGGGTGAGAATAGGTAGAGGCGTACGCCAGGCTTCTGCAAATGCTTCACCCAGCTGGCATAGGAAAGCAGTAGAAGTTAAAAAAAACTCCAGATAAGACATTCAGGGGTGGATACAAGGAGGAGTTGGTGCAGTTGTGTCCCTCTTCCACTGTGTAGCACAGTGAGCTTTCCTACCTGCACCAGCCAGCAAGGGAAACGGGGGTGGGTGGGGGGGTGGACAGGGAACAAGTACAGGAAGTGGGGTGGCACCCACTGCCACACTGCTGTCCGTGGATGAGCCTGGTTTCCCATGCAGTCACTCCCTGCAGCCCCTTTCTGGAGCAGGGCAGGAGTGGTCCTGGGGCTCCTGCTAGCCCCAGGTCAGCCAGGGATGTGTGGGTCTGCCTACCTGTACCTGCTGTCTGCCTGGCCCCTTCCCCAGTTTGTCCCATCTGCTCGGGGGTTCCAGCCCTCCCCCCACAATGGTCTGAGCTGCATTGCTGGTTGTATCTGCCATACCCCTCCATTTCTAAATACTAGATGTGCCTATGAAGATGCTGTACCACTTCCCTGCCTTTAGGCAGAAACCCTTGGGTCTAGGACAGGTTTAGGGGATCAGTCATGGTCAGTGAAGTACCTGGAAGCAGGGTCCTGCAGGAAGCATATTCTCCAGTGGGAGCTGGTGGGGCCAGACATCCGAGTCAAGAACTATCACGGTGGCAGAAGAATTCTTGGGAATCATTTTAGGTCTGATTTGCTTTTGTCCTATGGCTCTTTACACCTTTATGGGGGTGCAGTGAGGCTGTAAACCCAGAAGCACAGGTACTTGATGAACTGTTTGTGTATAGGGGTTCCTGGATGGCAACATTGCAACCTTCCTTTGCAATGTCCTGATAGGGAGGTGTGTTGGAGGCACAGCCTTGGGGCTAGAGTTTCTCCCCTGCCCTGTCCTTCTCGTCCTTTCCCTTTACTGTTCCCTCTCCCTTTACTTTTCTTTTTAGTTTATCCCCTCCTCACTGAACCCACCTTAAGAAAAACCCCAAAGCCATTCCCCTCTCCCTCCCCAACTGTGGTAATAACATACTCATTTTCTCTTCACACTGCTTGTATGTCCTGCTCTGTTCCACCCCTCTTTATCTACCTGGTCTATTCAGACTACATCTTTTATAATGGCTGTGACTGTCTGGTACTCTGTTTGTACAGTGCCTGCACCATTCTTGGATAGGCATTATCATAACAAACATGATTAATAATAATAAAAGCTCAGCTATTTTCAACTTATGCCATGGTTTTCTGGAAACAAAACAGCCAAGTGAGTGTTATAGCAAACTTACGTATCTATTTTTACTTCAGAGACTAATCATAGGGGTATGGGCTTAAAGCCACCAATGTCCCTACCTGCTTCTGTCAAAGAGAACTTGGCCAAAATGGCAACGGAAGCATCTAAAGTTTCAATTTATGACATCTCTGCTACTGTGTATGAGTTACACATGGAGAAGAGAGAATGGGTTCTTTAGTCACTTAGGTTCAGGTAAAAATGCGGCAAAATACTTACAGCTCTTAGGATATCTCTGTCCTTTCTTCCACTCGGTTAACTGAGTGTTACTGTCACCATTCACAACAAGGCGGGAATCAAACAAACAAACAAACAAACAAACAAACAAACAAACAAGAAAGAGGCAACCAAATATAGAATTAATCTGCTATTTAAAAAAAAAAAAAAAAGCTTCCAAAGGATTAATCAATAAACACCACATACAGCTCCCAAAGGGCTAATTAAAAAGTAATTCCAACAAATGGCATGAAATTTCAGCCTGTAAAGTTCAAACAGCTGCTACGCTTAATCTTTTGTATGAGGTCACCTTGAAGTGTGCAGTAAATGTGAGCAATTAACCTGTGGCTTCTGCTGCTTTTTTTTTTTAATGATGATGATGTGACAGTGCAGTGCATTCAACTGTTTGTGGAGAAATAATGCTTGGATAATACATCCCTAGGATATGATTGCCATTTCCTGACAATGTCAGGGCACTTTAAAATATTTTCTAGGGCCTGTTTTAAAAGATGCCAGCTTAAAATATTAGGGTCTTATCTGAAAAAAAACAAACAACCCTCCCTCCCCCATCTTTAAAAGCATCGTGTGTCAATCTAGCATTACTATTTTAGTATAAAAATCAAGCGAGGATAATATGGCAGCACTTAAGGGGTCAAAGTACAGCTTCAGGGCTGGGTCCATACACTGACGCAGCCAGAGGTGTGAATTTGAACCCTGCTTTGGACTTGTGCTGCAGGCTGCCCCCCTGGTTAAATAGTGGTCTGCTCACTCAGGCTGGGGACTCAAAAGCAGTCAAATGTGATGCAAGTCACAACTCACCTTTGTGACTAGGGACAGACATTCAAAAAGCCTTAACCTGAATTGATTCCATCTTTGCAGGTTAGTCTAACCTGGCTAGGCTAAATCAGTTTTGTAACCAAACAGATATCCTAGAAATGCAGGCACATGCATGCAGTGGCTCAGGCTAGAAGCCGGGGGGGTGGGGTTTCTAGAGCAGCCCTCCCTTCCCTTTCACAGAGCTGAGCTGAGGGGGGCATGGCCAGGCTCTGGTAGGACACTATGATTCAATCAGGTTTATCTCAAACCAGTTTCAACCATTTTCAAACTGGTTCCTGTGCACTGACCATCTGTTCTGTTACAGGTTTAAACCAGTTTCTGATCACTTACGTGTAATGTCTGTCCCTAGCCTGTGTGTCCTCAGTGGTAGATGCCGGCATGGCGTAATCATGCTAGCCTGATGGGCTGTTAGGCTTGGGCAAACCTTGACTTCGACTAAGCACTACAACTTTCTTAGGCTGCAAACAACTATACTTGTGGATAATTCAGCACACAGGTGATCACATAGAAGCCACAAAGTTATACAGGTGCACGAGCAAAAGGTGCATCAGGCCTTAAGTCAATTAGCTCAAGTAGAACTGTTTTTATTCAGATATTTGAGAAAGTGGAGCCTACTGGGTTGAACACAAATTTGAATGGCAAGAGTGGTTATGCTCTGTTCCTGGCTCTGTTACCAAGCATTGTGAAGTTTTCAGCAAGTTACTGAGAGCAAACTTTTCATAACAGAAGTGCCCAAAGTTGAGTAATTACAGAAGTGTTATCTAGTCTTTCTGGGATGCTAAGCACCCCTAAGTCCTGTAAAGTCGCTGGGAAATGATCGTGTTCACTATCTGAACATTATGTCACATTACCTGAGTGCCTTACCTGAACTGAGTGCAGAAATGAAGTTCCTTGTTTCTGTGTTCCATCTCTGAAACAGAACTGTGAATAATAAAACTTAACTACTTGCCTTGTTGGGCTGTTGAGGACTTGGTAGCTGCTAGTTATACAGTAAGTTGAAAATATAAAATATGCTGTAACAATTAAGACCTGTTACCTATTCAGTTAATTTTAAACAGGATGTGAATACATGCAAATTTGAATCTAGTGGGTGTTTGGATATCTCATTTATTAGTGCTTCACCTATGAAAAGCCTGATCTAACAACCACTTTTGGTGAGGAGGAGAAAAGCTCATTTTTCAGTGGAAAAAGAATCCAAATCTGCAGCACTCCCACAGAAATGAAGCAAAAGAAAAGCAAGATCTGTGCACTTCAGTATGCTTAGATTCTTTCAGAAGCAAAATGCTTGGATAAAAATGAGCAAAACAGGCATCTGATAACAAATCTGATTTGGTATTCTCTGATCTGTGTGCCTAAAACACACAGGGTAAATTCTATCTCCATTTATGTCCAGCTAGATCTGTCCTAAAAATCTTTGTCAGGTTTAAAAAAAACAAAAAAAAACGGGAAATACCTATTTGACCAATTTTTGTGCGTGCTTAAAATCACATTTTTGGTAGAAAAATACATTCTCACATTATCCTTTCTTTTTCTTCTGTAAGAGGGAGGGAAAGAAATGAGCAACCAGGGTCCATCCCTCCTCCCCAACCACCAATAAAAATATTTCAGTCTCTAAAAATGAAAGATTTAATGGGAAAAAATGAAGGAAAACACACCTTGTTACCATCATCATCATCAACAGCAACAACGATCCTTTTTCAAAATGTACTTTCTTTTACTCACCACCTTCTCACTTCATACTCAGCAGCTGATCATGCCAATTTGGGCATGGCCCTGGGATTGCAGACACAGCTTTCTCACCCTCTGGGATCACCAGGATACATTATGCATCTTTGAAAAGGCACTGGAGTACAGAGAGGCTATGTTCTCAACATCCCACTTCCTCCATGTTGGTTAGTGTTTGATTGTGGGAAGAGCAGTGGCCTCACCTCCTATCTGCCCCCTGCCTGATCACAGGGAGCAGGAATAGAGGGTGCCTGTAGATGTGCAGGGAGGCTACAATTACAGCGCATCAGAGTAGACTCGATTAATTGAGTCTCCTGGAGCGTACTAATTAGTGTGCTCCAGCAGCCTCTGCATCTCATGTATCAGTGTCACCATGCTTCAAAATGGCAGCAGGAGTGCTTTAACTAAAGCTAGTTCAACAAGCTATAGTTAAAGTGTCCATGCTGCCATTTTGAAATGTGGGGACACTGATACATGAGATACTCTACTTAAAGCACAGGGATGCTGATACACAAGATGCTCTAATTAAAGCAACCTTCCTGTCACCCCTGGAACATATGTAAAAATGCCCAGAGATACTCCTGACCTGCAATGTTGTGTGGGATAATCCTAGTTTATCTTCCTCACCTTCCCTCCCTATACACATGATGCCATTCTGAGCCCCAGTCACATAGATTCTGCACAAGTATAATAGGGAGCGGAAAACCTTGTAACACTTAGACTTCACAAAATAAATTTACTGCGGGTTTAGTGACAGGTGTAAATTCAGATCTGTCTAAGCTTTTTCTTCATTAAAGATTTGATCCTACACTAGCATGTTCTTATGTGCTTTGCTGGTTGAGAATCACTGAGCCAAATCCTATGAGTCTTTCTGACACCAGGTAGCAATTTGAAAGTAATGGGGCTACTTACGGGGTAAGGGACACTAACCAAGAGTAAGTTGTAGGGGAAAGAGATAGATCCTGGTTCAAATGAGATAAACCCTAGCAGCACTACTACTACTCTCCTGCTAATGTATTTCAGGCCTGAATCAGAAAGACCCTTTCCCTTTGTACTCAGTCCTTGGCCTCTTCACTACAGCAGTCCTTAAGAAAACTAGTTAGTGCCAAGGGGCTAGGAAGGGCCAAAATCTCGTCTCTCAGGTGGTCTCGGTCCAGCTTCAGCTCATTCTACACTGGCCACCAGACACTTAAAATTCTACCAACTTGGTATTTGAAAATCAGTGCCTTGTGGTAATATATATGTTTTACATCAAGATCAACAATCTGAAAGTCATACATTCAATAAACTTGCCTTATTGCTGGCAATTTTTTAAATTAAATCATCTTTATAATTATCCTATCCTCAGAAAAAACAATGTTAAAGTTAATACATTCCACCTTCATTCTGACATCAGCCTTGGAGCTGTACCATTTTGCATGTAATAAAAGGTTGTTTTTATGATGGATGGGAATTATATTGGCAGTTTAATGTAGCTAGGAGCCACAGTACAGTCTTAGCTGAAGGGAAGTGCAATGAAAAAAAGCCATTTGATGAGACTGGAGAGAGCATGTTAATTGAATAGCCATTTTTTTTCAGACACATTTAATAAAATTAAGTTTTAATTGATTATTTTTGCCAAAGCACAGTGAGTTGTATGCACAGCCTCTACATTGGGGTGAATTTAATTTATGGCTGGTGTCTGATTGTTTATGTAAAACAACACTTATTTTCTAACCCCCACCTCGATTTTCCACCTGTGATCTAGAAAGCAGTTCTTATTTTGGTTGGCTAAAAGAGACATACTTGTAGAAAATGAATTTAAAAATGTGGAACCACAGTTACTTTTCCCTTACTTGAAAGGGATATTTGTCCAGTCAAAGAGCACCAACACATGTGACCCAGAAAGTCAGTGAAAACTACATATCTTTTCATTGTAAACTGTTTACAAAACATCATGCAAACAAAACTAGAGCTATTTGTAGATATTATTCTGCATATAACTTTGAATTGTGGATGATTTGGGAATATCAAATTTAAAAGCAAAAAAAGAGAGAGGCAACATTTATCTAGTAAATTATAGTATTACAAATTACTAACCCAACCTATTAGCCACAAATTACCCTAAGAAACTCATTATGTTGGAGCAGAGATTTTCTAGTATAGTTTCCTTTCTCCCTTATCTCCAGAAGTGGTAAAAGGCCCTGGCTTTTGCTTTCTGTTAAACTAGTATGAACTGATAATTTCAGCAAAATAATGGAGCCACTTGGGGCGTGCATCAGGGGAAGGAAATAAAAATTTGCTTTTGTGTATTATTTTAAAAAGGTAATATGCTTTTCAGAACTTAGGACTTCATAGCCTTGTTTCAAAAGAGTTTAAAATACAGCTCTGGCTAAGCAGTGCTTCACATGGTAGGATACAGCCAATTCTGTTAATAAAGAAACAAACAAAAAAACCTCTCCTCCCCCATTTAGTCTAGAATAGTGGTTTTCAACCTTTTTTTCATTTGCAGACCTCTAAAACATTTTGAATGGAGGTGTTGGACCCCTTTGGAAATTTTAAATGGAGATGTGGACCCCTTTGAATTGTCAGTGTGGGTATTCACATACTTTTGATTGTTCATAGTCATCTTTCATATACCTCTGACAGTCTGTGGGATCCATGGACCAGAGGATGAAAACCACTGGTCTAGAACATGATAAGGTGATTTTAGGAAAATAGCTATTGACCAATGTAGACAGAGACTAAAAGGCCCTGGTCTACAATTGTTTTCAAAAGAGAAATTATAGTTAATCAAGTTTTGTATGTGTGTTTTGGAGAGGAACAGCCTACTAATTTTTTTAATCCATTAACAATGACGTGGGCTTATTCAACAGTTTTTACCTTCTATCTATTTTCCCCAAACTGGAAAAAAATAGAAGCTGGCCATTCAATTATATTTTCTTAAGGTCTGAATTTGGAAAAAAAAGGCTCGTTTGCTTCATTGGTGAAGGCCCATATGCTGATTGCCTCTTGCTTCTCTATTTTAGTAGCATTTTCTCCCCTCATTGCCGTCAAGGTGATGGAAAACAACAGAGTAAGCCCTCTGGCTGGTTTCTGAAAAGTTGGAAGCCTGTCAAAAATGTCGCCACAGGCCAATGTAAATGTGACAATAAAAATAAACTCAAATTTCTTTTGTTGTTTAATTTTTTTAATGGATTATTTTATGCAGACAGGGGAATGCTGCCTGCAGGTGCCTGTTTCCCAGAAAAAAAATTTGCTTCAGTAATTTTCAGCAGCCAGAATGATAATAAGCCCATTTTTATGTAAATAGGCATCATATGATGTATTTCTACAGGTTCCAACATGATTCATGATCTGTCTTTTGAATTTGGTAGAGGGTTTAAAAGAAAAATGGTTATAAAGCACATGTCCCTTTCATGCATCCAATTTATTATCAGGAGGATGCACGGCATCTTTGTCAACATGCCCTCTCTAACCTGGGATAGAAATGAAACAAATCAAGGCAGAAAACATTTGGAGGCTGATTAAAGAAGAACAGGATGGTCCAGAAATGTGTGGACTGTAGACACAAATAGTGTTCTGAATGGACACCCACTGAGCTTGGGTAGAATCAATTAGGTTAAACTCATTGCATCCACTTTGTGCTCTGCAGTGTGGCATCACCTGGAGAAGCCTTGGCATGAATTAGCACTGGATTGTCAAGGGAACTTGAGCTGCTAAATGATCTGTCTAGCAAGAGTCTGCCAAGTATTCACGGGAGACAGCAAACTAAGTGGCATTTTGGTGATTTTAATTAGATTTGGGAGAATAAGAAGTTGGTGCTAACATAGACATGTGTTGAAGAGCCAGCATGACTACTGCCGTGATTCCAAATATTTCTCTCTCTTTAATGACTGTGGACTATGTAGTGAGACCACTATGCAAACCTTTAAATGCCTTCAGATGTTTCCTGGTAAGGATACAATTTAGGAAGGAAGATTCAATGATGTGGTATGTGTATAATTATATTGTACCAATATTATATAATAATCACAACTAATGTTATTACTATAATAATACACATTATAATGATCATAAATATGGTTATAATAATTTATACACATGCATATACATATATAAAGGGTGCAGTGAAAATGAATTTCAGCACCTGATAAAAGAACTGCTTGTGAAATCTGTGTCCAAATGTGATATATTTTATATTGTAGCTGTATTGGTGTATATATTTTATGTAAAATTTATAAAACTACCACCAGAGGTCTCTCTAACCTAAAAATTCAATGGGATTGCTCCACTGGTAAGGAGATCTCAGAGAAAATCAGACAGTATGAAACAAGTGTGATGGGCCCACACAAGAACCATTCATATGCAATGTTTTTCTCCCCAACTGTAAAGGCTTATATACAACAGGACCTTGGTTGAGGAAGAAAATTTAGGGAGTGATTTTTTTAAATGTGTGTTATATATGAACCTCATGTATTTCTTTGGTAAAAATAGACATGTAACAGGAGTTCAGTTTATCTCAAATGGCTGCTAATGTTACTACTTTGGAATTCCAGAGTCGTCTGACAACCGAGTATCTCAAAGAACTTTGAGCCCAATAATTATTCCCACCACACAAACTCCCCAAGAGGTTGTTGGCCTTCTTTCAGCAGTCAGATAGCTGGGGGTGTATGCATGGGGCATGGGGCCCTGGGCACTGATTTAGAGGGTGCTCCAGAATGTCATCCCCAAGGGATCCCATATGGTGTACCCCTCCTCCCTCAACTCTCTGGCCTGTCTGCCCAGGACACCAAAACTGCTAGTTAATGCCTCTGTCCTTAAAAGAGACACAGGAGGATTAAATCATTTACCCAAGTCTACATAGGAAGCCGGGGTCAGATCCAGAATGGGGTCTATGGATATTGTTTATTTCTCAGTTGTATCAGTGTTGTTAACATAATTTCACCCACCTCAGTGGAAGTGCTCCTAACATACTACAGTGTGAGAGAGTGTTAAGGCATCTTGGATCTCAATTACAGTACTGTGCCTTAATCATTATCTGCTGTCAGTGAATCCAAAAATTGCACAACATGATAGACAAGAACTCAAATTATCTGGGCATTAAGCATAGTTTTTAAAAGCATTGTTATGACCCAAAAACTCAGACCCTAGAGCAGTGATTCTCAACAAGCGTGCCATTAGCACTGTTAGGTGTGTAAATGCCTACACATGATTCACAGCATAAACCCAGAGATTTCCAATAGGGATCCAGAGTGTCAACAGTATCTGACCTATTGTAGTCTGAGTTCACTGCAATACAAGAATTGCTCTATTATTTTTCTGTATTCAATAAACAAGTGAAAGCTAAGAGGTGGTACTTCCTGAGAGGTGCCTCAAGTCTAACAAAGTTGAGAACCACTGCCTTAGAATTTGTAACCTATGGGTATGATGTCCAGGATGGTCCAGGAATTGTCCATAATTGCATTATGGACAATTTTGCATTTCAATAGAGAGGCATGCCCAAAGCATTTATGTGGTAGAAATCAACTCTTCATTCCTTTGATCAGAGTGGACCTGATTTGGGTCCCTTTCCTGAAAGCGGACAGCCCCTGATTACCCTATATACCACTGTGTGAGAAGGTAAAGGCCTTAAACCCTGAGAAGGGGAGCAGATCCTGCCAGCTATATGGTAGAAAAGAACAGTAAAGGGAAGCTGAGTTAATCAGGGGAAGGATGTGCCTTCTCCTCTCCTCTTGCTGATTAAAGCAGAAAAAGCTCTAGGGGCTGTTTCTCCCTGCTCTGCTTTTTGTTTTGCAAATAAATTAAAGAAACCCAGGGTATCCAAAGAAAAATACCCTGGAGCTTCATATTCATTTCCTGTCTAGTGAAACTGCCCATGTTAGTGTCCCACCCATTGTTATAACTGGTATGAAGGGGCCAGAGCAACAGGGACTATCAGGCCCATATTCTTTTCTGAACATCTGTGCGTGTTCCATGTGCACATCCTTCTAAAGGAGCCCAGACCCCGTCAGCCTGAATATCAGTGTATTAATTTAATTATAATTACCTGTTCTCTGATGCAGGAATCGTAACTATAAAAATAAACCTCAAGGTATAGCCCAAAAAAGTGTCAGCAAGCAAAGATATAGATTAGATTAGTTATAAGCTTGACTGAAAAGCCAAGTCGGGTGCTGAAAGGTAACAGACTTTGGCACTGATGGTTCCCAGAGGAACTGAATTCATCAGTCAGAGACCATGCACCAAGAATGACCTGCCTCCAGTCCCCAGGAGTGAACTTCAAGGGATCTATCTATCTATCTATCTTTTTAGCAACTCCAAACTAATTGTCATTTCCAGGGTATCCTGTAGAGCCATGTTTGAAACTGTTTCTGGAAATATATTCACTCAGAACTCTGGCAGTCTCTTAGTAGAGCCAAGAATGATGCATCTCTCAGCTGTAACTCAAAATGATGTCTGTAAATTGTTCTGAGTTATGTTATCCCACACCAGACAGAAGTTCACTGTTGGTTCCAGGGGGAAGGGGAATCTAGCTGGGACTGGGAGCCTGCAGCCAGGTTCCCAAAACAATGAACAAGCTCTCTGCCAGCGCTCCTGGTTTTCAGAATGGGAGCGGGGAAAGACAGCAAAGCGAGCTTCTTCTTGGGCCCCCTCCAGCCAGTGCTGAAGGGTGGGGTGGGTGAATTGGAGCTCCTCCCCACCTTGGCGGGGGGTGGAGGGGGGACTCTAATACACCCATCCCACCCTCTGTGGAGGCTTAAAAAAACCCCAGACTGAACTCCCTCCACTCCCTTCCTCCCCTCCCTTTCTGAAAACAGCTACAGGTTGAGAGCTCTGCAGACACAAGTTCCAGAAGATGCTACATTTTGAAATGCCTTTATCTGATATCTCCTTATGCAATGAGGAGTCAGATTTTCACCCAACTGGTCATTTTTGAAGAAGTTTGCAGCCCTACACTTGTGTTTAGTCACAGCTATAAACTGTTTTATGTGGCCAGATCAGGCAAAAATGGTCACTTCTGTCTGCACCCTGAGTGTTCTGGTTACAGTTACTAAATACATAGGAAATAAGTAGTAAACATGTAAATTAAATGTAAGTAGACATAAAGAAATGCAGAAGTGAATATGCTCCCAAAGTGCAGCAAAACTTGCTGGCAACCTTTATGCAACATAGAATCATAGTATAATGGAAAAATATGGCTGGTAGGTACCTCAGGAAGTCATCTAGTCAAACTCCCCCTCAACTCAAGGCAGGATCATTCTGGTCTAAACCATCACATCCAAATTTTAGTTTCACCTGCTCTTAAAAACTTCCAGTGATGGAGATTCCACATTCTCCCTTGGCAATCTGGAAAATAAAGTCCAAAGAAGAAACATCTGTACATCTGTTACAATGAGTCAAGGACAAAAATAAATACCCTTTCCCCCAGAGACAAGTTGTGTTTTAAAAGGTCATTTTCATTAATATTGGCATAAGGAAGTATTCCTGTACCATGTGGGGTGTCTGGGATGGGAGGTGATTTTACTGAAAAGGAGGTTAATCTCCATTGCTGCCCCCACTCAGGTTCTTCACAGGTTCTGTAGGAGGGAGCAGATTTAATTCACATCAGAGCTTCACTGATGTTCTGCCATCAGGAGGCAGCTGAAGGAGGTGATGTTTCAGTGCAATGGCAACACCTCTCTCCTGGTCAATACCACAAACTTATTATAGAGTTCTGCTCCCCTACAGCTGCACAATACAAGAAAGGTTCACTTGCATCTCTTCTATTGGCTTCCTTGAGGAAGAATTCAGCCCACAACCTTTTACTGCACTGTAGCTCCAATGGCTGCACATCCAGATTAGGTAGGTTAAGAAACCATGTAGAGTAGTTGCATGCACAAACATATTCTTAACCATTGGAAATGCTAATACATTGCATGAGGTTAACTTCATTATTTGGGGGCATAAAAATATTAGAATGCTTTGGTGCAATCTTTTTCTTCCACCATATTGTGCATTTTTTAAAACAAAGTCTGCATTTGTATCAAATGTTTTTGACCTAAAGGTGAAGAGAACCAGACTGCTCACAGTAGACTTATGCTGGTGTTTTCCAGGTTGCTGAAAATTGTGAGGAGCTGACAGAAATGGTGCAGGACAATTGCATGCATGAAGTGAAATATTATGATCTCATGCATCTTAATGAATCCTTGGAGATCTCCAATTATTCCTTGAGGATCAAAAACACTACCAGTCACAATAGTGGAATATATAAGTGTACTTTGTGGGAATCGACTGGAAAGCACAATGAAAGTGGCACAGTCCCATTAAAAATAACAGGTATGGTTGGGTCATTTGGCTACTGACTATTTCCTATGACCTCTCAGTGGTTATAGGTGAACAGAAATACTGATTCATCTTTCACACACTTCATTTTATTTTGCTTTTCAGATTGCCCAGAAGATGAAAAATTTAAGAAATACAAAACAGAACTTTTATTGCTGACCTGCCTTGGGATTTTTTACTTACTGCTCATATTTTTTACCTGCGTAAGTCATTTTTGTGAACATTTGCTTTATTTATTGGCATCATCCTAACAAAATAACTCAGTTAGAAATGGGTTCCCATACCCAATTTCTGGCTAGTTTGCAATCCTCAATGTCCATGCCCACCCCCACCCTCCCAACCCCAAACCCTGATCAAAGCGGGGGGAGGTCATGGGGCACAAAAGAATGCAAGCCTGATAAGAGATAAAGCACTTATTCACTTCATTCGGCCATCTGGCTCACAGCATGCTGGCCATGTTCTGCACCCAGACACTCATTTCTGCTCCAAGTTACATCAAATATAAATTCAGGGGAAGGCCATTAACATCAGTGGGTTATGTCAGGAAACAGTCATGTCTTTAGAAACAGAATTTGTCCAAGGCTGAGCAAGACACCTCTGAGACCCCTTTTTCCATTTACTACATACCTTCTGCCTGATGCATTGTATGCTACTCAATGTACACACCCAGAACTTGATACTTTCTCACTAAAATCTACAAGATATTTCGTTTGTTCCATATCTGTAAAACATGGGTGATCTCCCTTCAGAGGGAGGCCAAACAGCTTAATATTTGTCATTACACATCTATAAAGCATTTTGAAATATTGGCATGGTAAACAGTGAAGTGGAAAGGAGTGTTATAAACAAAGGTACTGAAAATAGTAGTTTTGGACTGGAACATGTGTTGCAGCCCCTTCAAAGAACAATATAAAATCCACTTATTTGGCCTACTGAGATTTGCACAGTTTTTCCATGTCTTCTTATAGAACGAAGGGAAAAAACCCACGCAGAACACAAAAATACTATGTAATGTAAATTCCAGCTCAAAAGTCAGGCAGGAAGAGTAAGAGAACTATAGCTTTATCTGCACATTTAAACCCTAAACCCACAATATGTTTACACTGCTGTAAAAAAGGAGCAAAGATACTACATGTAATCCTGTAGTGGTGTAATTTATTCAAAGCTGGAGAATTATTTTAGGAAAAATCAGGAGTAAAACTATACCAGGATAAGTTACATCAGCATACGTGACCAGTGTACACATCAATAGACACAGCTTATCTCAAGGTGGCTATTTACAGAAAGCAGCCAGCTATGTGTTTCCAGCCAGCTAGTGGCAAGGAATTGTAATAGCACTAACTGTACCTCAGGGGGCACTGTTCATCTCTCTCCCCTAGATCTTGGAATAATTTACATTAGCATACAGAAGTGATGCCAAATACACCAGTCTGAGTGTACTGTGTGTCCAGGCACTTCATTTTGAAAGGTAATTGCGTGAAAGGTGGAAAGAAGAGACATTTTTAAGAAGCTAAATAGATAGGAATTCTGTTTGCCTTGTTAGTGCCGTCACCTCCTCTGGCATAAAAATAAGAGGTCTGTAGTCTATAATCTTGAGACAGAAAGTGCCTCAGGTTTTAGTACAGGACGGTGCGAGTTATATTTTTAAACAATGGTTCTATTCCCTCCTATAAGAGATTTGGGTTTTTTTACAAAGAACCCCTCAAACCTCCACAGATTGTGTTTAAGTTTTCCTGACTACATTTCTTTGGCTTTATTGTCTTCCTCATTGACAGATAAATCGTAAATGCTATCTGATTGAAGAGTATCCAATTAGTTGTAGCTAAATGTAGATTTTGATATATCTTCAGGGAGCAATTAAACTTCTGTCTGTCTCTTCTTTAGATTGACAGTCTCTACCAGTAATTTGTGCTGTTCAGAATAAAGTTTGACAAGATAAATCTTGTAGGAATTTGTTAAAATGAAATTATGAAAGCAAGTATATCACTCATGAAAAAGTTGTCGCTGTTCTGCTCAGTGTCCTGGAAGTGGTCCATTCTACTAATAAGGACCCTTCTTTTCCATATATAAAAGCTGTGCATCCCATTTGCTACATTGGAAGTTGTGTGGCTAAAAAAATCCAAGCCTTATCTTGGAGGTGACCATCCTTATGAAAAACTGCATGAGACACTCCACAAGTATGGGAGCCCAATCTCAGAGACAATGAGTCATCTTTCATCAATGTTTAATATTGCCTTAATCTATGAAAAGAACTTTACTATTTAATATGTCTGACAAGTTTTTATAAAAGTCTCATCGTTCCTTTGTGTGTGCAAGTCCCACTAAACACACTGGCAATTATGAGTGTGCACTGAAAGCAGGATAGGGGCTTTATTAAGATTTAAGGTTGATAATTTGATGAAAATATCTCAGACAGGACCTGGTATACAAGCCAGATGGAAGCAAGTTTGTTGGAACCTGATCTGATATGAAGCACTTAGAGAGCTGGTCGGGTTCACACTGTCACTCTTCAGAAAGATCACCAAGGTGATACCCATTTAATCAACCTTTAATTAAAAATAAGTTTCCCCCCTGGTATCCAGGTGTTCTTACCATATGAAATCTTTGGATTAGTGGGCAAGCAAGAGAAGGTGAATAATAATAATTTAAAAAACCCCTTTCCTTTGATTTGAGCCACTGTTTCATGGGAAATGAATGAAAAACACATTCTCATTAACTGGTTAGTGCTGTGAATTTCAAGTTTCTTAACACCTACCGTAATGTATAATTCCTGCTTTCAAATGAATTCAGAAAGGAAAAAAAATTCTAATTATGCTTTTCTTTTTTTGGTTTTAGAAATGCCTAAGAAAAGAAAGCATGTTTTCAGATTATCAGAAAGGAAGAAGAGTAAAGAAACATACGCTTACCCTTGTCAGCGCACGAGAAATGATGACTTTCCAGCATTTAGACAGCAGCAACACTGGCAAAAATGGACTTAATTGGAATTCTGTCTAAGTTGATGTTGTTAAGACACCGTGGGTTCATCAATAAACATGACATGAAGATGGATGGTTGGGCAATGTGGAGAGAGAACAAAAGCTAACACATTGCCTCTTCAGGAAAGCCTTGTCTGGGTGATCTGTCAGCTATCTGCTTGCGCTGGACAAGTCTTCGAAGAGCATTTTCATACACTACAATAATTCTTGAATTTAACATGACTAACAAATACCACTGCAGCTATACAACTATCTGGAAAGGCAACTATGTTAGCACATACTCTTTCTTCAATCCATCAAAAGCTGTCTTGGTTGGAGTGAGGTGGCTATTCTTACCACATGAAGACTATACTATAGCAAGAATGTGGCAGCTTATATTTGAGGGATAGAGTTATTTACTGAACTAATACCTCTGCTCTTTCAAAATAACACACAACAGTTGCTGCTCTATTTTCAGAGAATGAAACAGGTAGGACTTTTTCTACTCTGGACACCCAGTTATGATTCTTGATGGAAATAACTCTGCATAACATCGTCCTACCCTTTCACCAGATCAGACCAGGTGTTTCTTAAATCTCCAAGGGACCCCTGAAAAAATGTCAGAAAACAACCTGAAAATATTTGCTTAGTGTGCAGACTCTCCTATGCTAAAAATGAGACTATGCTAAAAATGGAACTAAAAAGTACCTTTAATTCAGAAACTGTTCATATAAAACACTGGTACATAGTAGTTGTTCTTTTTTCTCCCCCCAAAAAACCCAATCAGTGAAGCATCATGTGAAAGTCAAAGAAACTTAAAAATGGATGGTTTCATAAAATGAATAAAATCAAAATTTATCCTTGGTTTAAATCAATGGAATGATGCCAATGGTGCATAGAGCCTATGGCATGCAAAATCAGCCGTCTGGTTCCTTGGAATATACTGAGTTGGCAATGAGATCTTAGATGAGCTGGAACAATTGGGCTTCATGATATTCATGGTACATGCTGTGTATGAGAAATAAGGATACTAGAAAAGCTAACTGTAGGTACCTGTTCCAAGAGAAGGAACACTTGTCATGTTTAACCACAGACAACAAGAAAAATTGCAAGGGTTTTAGAAGTACTGGAGCTGTTTGTGCATAAGGAAAAGGTCTGTGGAATGAGTGACACATCACGGAAGATGTGCAATCACAACTGAAATAATTAAAAACATTTTGTAAGAAGCCAAATGGACTCATTGAAGAGAGAAATTGATGCAGCATGCTTTTTTTTGTTTGGGATTTTTTCCCAGGGGGTTGGTTTTGTTTTGTCTTGTAATTCTAGACTGTTTAAAGACAGAGATGTTTTATCTGTATATGAAGGGTTACTGGGAGGAAAACATAGTAGGCACTCATCAGTGCCCCCTTTCAGCTGATTAAAGATTTGAGCTGAGTTAATTGGAAGAGATTCCTCTTCAGTTGGTGATTGGAAGGACGGTCAGGTTGAATATAGTATTTATTTGGTACATTTGGTTTTTTATAATTGTTTTTTACCCACAAAAGCTTGTACCGTATGTCAAATAAAAAAATCAGAGTTAATTACCATGTGTATTCCTGTGTGCTATCTATGGAAAATAAAACTAGAAAAATACCATATTAAATACATATTATTTTAGAATGAACAGCATTACTTAATTGATTTAGATGCTTCATCCAGTCTGTTCTGTGTGAGTTAAAGCAGGTATGTATAAAACAGATTGTCATAATTTATATTTTGCATTTCCAAATTGTTATTGTTATTAACAACAATAATAATTTAATTGTGTCTCAAAGTACTACTTCAGTTAAAATACACATTTCCAGTTGTTGACAGATAACTGTGTACTGCCTCATTTAGACCACCAAAACCGAGGACACCAATAATAGTAACATGAACATTTGTCAGGTAGTAGCAAGAACTGGACATGAATGTATACTGCCCCAATACCCTCCCTGGGCTCAGAACAAGTCTGGATGTAGTCAAGAATAGATTTATAGATTTCTAGAGTCGGAAGAGACCTGGTAGATCATTGGGTCCGACCCCTTGCTCCAGGCAGGAGAGAGAGCTGGGGTTAGGTAACCCCAGCCAGATGCTTGTCTAATCTCCTCTTGAACATCTCTAGGGTAGGGGAAACACCACCCCACCTTGGAAGCCCATTCCATATTTTGGCAACCCTTACTGTAAAGAATTTCTCCCTCATGTCCAATCTAAATCTGTTCTCCTTCACTTTGTGGCCATTATTTCAGGTAACCCCGAGGGGTGCCCTGATAAATAGAGTGTCCCCTATTCCCTGCTGGCCACCCTCTGATGAGTCTGTAGGCAGCCACAAGATCACCTCTCAGCCTTCTCTTGCGGAGGCTGAAGAGATTCAGATCCCTCAGTCTGTCTTCATAGGGTCTTATGCAGGCCCTCAACCATACAAGCAGCCCTCCATTGAACACTCTCAAGGTTATCCACTTCCCTCTTGAAGTGCAGTGCCCAAAACTGGATGCAGTACTCCATCTGCGGCTTCACCAATGCCACATAGAGGGGAATTATCACTTCCCTAGACCTGCTTGTGATGCTCCTGCTGATGCAAGAAAGAGTGCGGTTAGCCTTGCTTATTACCTCATCACACTGGTGACTCATGTTCATTTTTGCATCAACCAGGACTCCGAGATCTCTTTCCACTGTTGTGGTACTCAGAATGGTACCCCCCAGTCTATAAGTGTATTGGAGATCCTCTCTCCCCAGATGCAACACCTTGCATTTATCCTTGTTGAATTGCATCCTATTCTGATCTGCCCACTTCCCCAGTCTGTCCAGATCTCCCTGAATGTGCTCTCTGCCCTCTAGTGTGGTACGCCCCACAGTTTAGTGTCATCTGCGAATTTGGACAGGGTGCTTTCAACACCTTTGTCCAAATTGCTGATGAAGACATTAAACAGTACTGGTCCAAGGACAGAGCCTTGGGGGACACCACTGCCCACATCCCTCAAAGGAGAAACCGCCCCATCCACCACCACTCTCTGGGTGCATCCCATAAGCCAGTTTTTCACCCACCTTACTGTGAAAAAATCCACATCGCAGCTACTCAGTTTGCTTGTAAGAATTGGGTGCAACACTGGGTCAAAAGCCTTTTTAAAATCCAGGTAAATAATATCTACTTCCTTCCCTGCATCTAAGCACTTTGTGACCTGGTCATAAAAAGAGACCAGGTTAGTCTGGCAGGATCTGCCTGCTATAAACCCATGCTGGTTGCCCCTTAACATTTTGCTACCCACTGGCACTCTGCAAATGTGATCCTTTGTGATTTTTTCTAAGGTCTTGCCAAGAATAGAGGTGAGGCTAACTGGTCTATAATTACCCAGGTCCTCCTTCCTCCCCTTCTTGAAGATAGGGACCATGTTGGCCCTTTTCTAGTCCTCTGGGACCTGTCCGAAGTGCCACAAGTGCTCAAACAGCTGTGCCAGTGGTTCTGCTATATCATCGACCAATTCCTTTAGTACCTTTGGGTGAAGATTGTTGGGGCCCACCGACTTAAATATGTGCAACCATTCCAAGTGCCCCTTCACTAGGTCAGTGCTAATCGTTGATGGATTGGTACTACTCTCACTCCAGACTAAAGACTGATTGGGAGATACATTTGTATCCATGTCCAGGAAAACAGAAGCAAAGAAATGATTTAAGAGCTCTGCTTTTTCCATCCTATCAGTTACGAGTTGCCCTAGTCCATTCTGTAGCAGCCCTATGTTACCCTGCACCTTCTTCCTGCTCCCTACGTACTTAAAGGACTTCTTGATCCTTGATCTTTGTTGCCAATTTGAGTTCTGTATCTGCTTTGGCCTTTCTCACTGCTTCCCTGCAAGCGCGAGCTAAGTAGGTATACTCCTTCTTGGTGGCTGCCCCCTGCTTCCACAGCCTTTTATCCTCTGAAGGCTCAGCCAAGAAGGTTACTTGACTCTTTTGCCTCCTTTGTGTGTACTGGGATGGTGTCCCTCTGTGCCTGTAGGATCAGTCCCTTGAGGAACTCCCACCCTTCTTGGACCCCCATCTCACAGATGCGATTACCCATCAGTCCCACCCTAATCAATCTCCTGAGCTTGTTGAAGTTGGCCTTCTGGAAGTCTAGCACTAATGCTCTACTATTTGTCTTTCCCACCTTACGCCGGATAGTGAATCCTATCAACTGGTGGTCACTATCCCCTAGGTTAACTTATACCTGTAGCTCCCCTACCAAGTCCTCCTCTGAGGCCAGTACCAAGTCAAGTAAGGCATCTCCCCTAGTGGCACTGCATACCTCCTGTGTTAGATGCAGGTCCTGTATCCAGGTTAAGAACCTGCATGAACGGGCAGACCTAGCTGACTGTTCCTCCTTTTGAATAGTCAAAACTATTCAAGGTATTAGCTGATATGGCTCATAGTCACTATCACAACGACTTTCTCCTCCTTAACAAGGAGTGTGGAAAAAGATTGATAATTAGCATGTCGAGGGAGATTTTTTTTAAAGGAAGCCTCAGAAGTGCTGTTATAATTATGTTCTCAGATTTATAATGCAGAGATCAGACTGAGGCCTGTGCCAGCCTGACTCTGTGGAAGCAACTATGTCCATTATTTCTGGTTTCTGGGATAGCTTGTTTTAAATAGAGAAGATTGGGCCTAAGACAAAACTATTTCCCTTCAGAGGCACATTGCAGAGGTGTTGCAAGGCAGCTCTGTGCTGGGAGCAGATGCAATGCATAGGGCAGTGCTGGCTGCTTTCAAGCTGATTCTAGTGGTGTGGTCAGCCACCCTACCATCAACAGCTGCTTGTGCACTTCCCCACAAAGGAGATACCCATTTGCCTCCCCTTGGTTACCCTGCTGCCATACTGAAATGGATAATTCTAGCATTTTGATTTAGACCCAATTCTGACTTACTTTTCAACACACATTAGTAGGCTGCAGAGCTTGGAAGAAGTAGATATTGGGAAAGTCTTATGGCTTATGCTAAGACGTTCAATTGTCTTATTGTAAGATGGATCTGATAACATATCAGTGAAAATTTCAAAGTGAAGGAATGTCCCTGCACCTCAGAGAGGTTTGCATACTTGTGAAGAGAGTATTCTCACCCTATCAACAAAGCCGAAAAAACGAGGGGTAAGAGCTTACAACTAGCTGAAGATCAAAGTTTAGATACATCAACAATCACATGGCAAGACCAATGGTTGCCAGAAACACTCTGAAAAGGAAGTTTTAAGGTTGCATCTAAAAATCCTTCACACAGTAAGCTGCATAGCATTCAAATAATTAATAATTAATAATTTGGGGGCTGGACTCGATGATCCTTCGGGGTCCCTTCCAGCCCGAATGTCTATGAAATCTCAAAAAGCTAATGGACCAAGAGCATTCTGTTATAATACAGACCTCTATTGGATATCTACACAGGCAAATCATTTCATACCTGCTGACCATATAACTAAACCAAATTTCTAGCAGGTGAATTTGTGTAAGAATGTAGGAGGCATATGACACTGGCAATGTTGAGAGAGGTATATTTATGTATTGCTTAATATGCAGGATGTAAAAGTTTGAATGGAATAATGACACTATTGGGCATACTTTTGTTTCCTCTTTCACCAGGCTTCCTGTAAATGATGCTTTTTTTTGTTTTGAGAAATTACACCATAGAAATGTCTGTAGTAAACACTGCTGCACCATTGTAATATGGTACATTCCACTAAAAAATTCCAAGGTGATTCAAAAACATGAATGCATGTATCTTTAGATACCCCTGTGCTATAGCAAAATGTTATAATCTAGGTTTCACAGCTAGTTTCCCTGTATCTCAGTTTTTTTAAGGAAGTTTTTCATGGCCATTTAAGAGGTCTGTGTCAGGTCCAGGAAGAAACCCAGATTCCTCGTTCTCTGACATACATCTTTTGATTATTTTTATTAATATTTTTTCTTGAAGACTATAGACTTTATTTTTCCACTAGGTTTTCTGAGGGTGGGGGTGGAACTGAGTGCATTCAGAGAAAACTGCTTACTTATTTTTCCACTTCACATACAAATTCAATGTGTAGATAAAGTGCATTCATCTTGGATTAGCTACTACATAGGGAACACTACACCAACAGAAAAATTACTCCACAAGGAAGTTGCAACAGCTATATACTAAAAACTAAAGGAATATCCAAAATAGCAACAAGAGAAAGCAAAGAGACATTCCTGAAATGCTGAGTGTATGAATTATAGTCCTGGGTATAGGTTGTAGCCATGTTGGTCTAAGGACATAGGCACACAAGGTTTTTTGGGTAAATCTGATATCTTTTATTAGACCAACTCAAATGGATGAAAAAATTCTTCTTTGCAAGCTTTTGTGTACAAACACCCTTCATCAAGCAACTGCAGTTGGTCTGTGCTCTTCCTGGATGGAATAGTAAAGAAACCAGAAGTAAAGAATTATAGTTCTTAGCTAAACCTGATTTGTGTGACTAGCACTTACACAGCAGATAACCCAGGCTGACAGCGACCTTGGCAGAGTTGCAACAGTAATATTTTCTGTAAAGGCTGAATGGTTCTTGACCAATTTCTCCTGAGTAATAGCCACAAGCATGCTTTTGTTCAACCTCATAGACCAAATTAATTCCTGGTATAATTCTGTGCATGACCCTGGGGAAAAAAATGTGGCTTTCACTATATACATAGGCCGTTCTCCTCCCTCTTTTCTCTTTTCACTATCTAACAGTATTGTGTACAGTGTTTTGAACATCTTTCCATCATTCTTGTATACCAGTTCTTATTTCCCCTCTTATAGCAGAGCAGTGATGCAGTGCAGACAGTATCTTGTTCCAAGTCCACTGAGCAACTACTAGTGTTTAGTGACCTTCTCAACCAATAAGTCTGTCCTTTGAGGATTGAAATTGATTTTCCTCATTTCTGTATGTGAAAGCAAGAACTCTACATTATGGTACAGATGCTACTAGCAGCTACCTATTTAAAGGTAAATTGAAGTACATTTTTTTTCCTTTTAGGTAAATCCCACAAGTTGTATGATTCCCTTAGTCATTCGCTGACTATATATACAGATTTAAATAATTACAAATGAATAGAAAAAATAAAACAAAGTATTTGATAATTAGTTCCAATTTAATTTAGCTACCAAGGCAAGATCAATGTTCACAGTTCTCTGTGTCTTGTTGACTATAGTTGATACCACTTGCCAGTGAAGCAGGGTTGGAAAGACAGCTCATTCTCTAGGGTTATATGTAAATACTGCAAAATCCCCAACAGGACTAGGTGAGGGAGACAGCTTGGATGGATGCAAGTAGTGGCTGCATGCGAATAATGGCAAATACTTTTAGGACTTTACATGTGTAACGGCATGTCTACCTATGCTATTAATGTGTTGTAAGCTTACTGCACAGGAAAATATTGTGCAGTAACCTTTCCTGGGCAGGGCATCTAAAAGTGCACCCATCAGGAGCAAATTTGCTCCAGACAGGCGCGTCCAGATGAGTGCACATGTGCGTTTCACCAGGGACAATAGCAGCAGCACATAGTTCCCTGGGTGGGGTAAAGGAGGCTGGGGCCTGCTGCACATAATAGGACTGGGGGTTTCACTAACCTCCAAACCTTGGGGATCCTGGCAGCTGTTATTCCCAGGGGTTGGGGGTCTCAGGCTGGGCACCCTCGTGCCTGGGAGCCGTATCAAGTGACAGGGCTCTCAGACACAGGGGAGACCCTACTACATGTGTAAATTTAAGCTCAAAGGTAACCTGCTACAAAGTTAGTACATGTTTTTGAGGTCTAACATTATAGCTGGTTGGAGCTTTTTATCATGTGATAGGTATGTGTAGCTGGTAATTGTACAAATAACCAGTTAAATGCATGACTCCTGTAATGTGTAGAGGGGGCCTATATTGGCAAGAAAAGATGAGCTGTATAGAATGACCAGACGGCTTAGGAGACAAAGAATACAGAAGACCAAGAAAGGAAGCACTCGACAAAGACCCCTCATAGAGAATGCCCTGTTTGTAACTGCAATCCAGGTACCTCTGTTGATTGTGGCAGTTCCTTTCTGGCACTGGGATAAAAGCAGCCTTTCACATAAGCCATTTTTAGAGCTTTGTAGGTTAAATCAGCACTTGGAGCTCTTCCAAGAGACCAACTGGGAGGCGGTACAGCTCTTGGGGTATGAATGCTATATGCTTCCTGTAGAGCAGACCACTCGACAAATGTGCACTATCTTGAGTTTCCAAGTGCTCAGGGCATTCTCACTGTTCAGCCCTACAAACAGCAGCCCAGTTCTGAAGGGATAGAAGGATGGAGGACAGCAGCAAAGTCCACACTGGCTAGAGGCAAAGGCTGCACTCTGGTTACCAGACATTTGCCCAATTCACCCTCTCTTCTTCTTGCGGTTGCTTCAACCTATTTATCTTTGCTACTTTGGTCTTATCCAGATGACGACAGTTGCAGTTCACTCTCATCCGTTGTCCAACTTCATAATGACATCGGGTTGCTTACATTCACTCCCATGCACGAGGTGAATCTGCTGCACTGTTTACGTAAGCTCCATGTATGACCAGCATGCTGCCTATACTGCGACTCTCTAACTCTCCTCACCAATTCCGACACCTATCAAATATAAGGATGGTGAAATTGAGTACCTTAGTATCCTATATGGCCAAATATTGCTTAACACCACATTTTGAGACCTCCCACAAAGGAATGAATAGAGCCACTTCAGAGTCATCTGGGCTCTGCTGATAATGACTTAGGGTGTCTCAACAAAACAGTGCAGTCAGCAGTATGAAAGGCAGCTGACAGAACTAATAAAAATTAGCAAGTACTCTTAATCCTCAGCCATTGCCAAGATAAGATTATTAACCAGCTCACTAAATGCCATCAAGTTTACTGCAACCCTGACTATTCCCTAAAGCTCCAGTATAATCACACTACAGTGGTACTGTCACTACCTCTCTGAATTCCAACTTTTCTTCATATTAAATGTTTTTACTATTTGCCAAGTCTGACTTTAAAATTATAGGAGCCTACAGCTTTCAGGATTCCAGTCTCTAAGTTTTTAAAATGCTTTTATCACCTGATTTGAATAGTGCTGGTGTTTCATATGTATTGTAGCACCTTCTATCCATAGACATGGTGGGATTTCAGACTGATGTATTTAGGGGTGAAGTAACTTGCTAAGGTCACACAAGGACAGCACACTGCTGTTGTTGTGTATAGCCATGTTGTATTCTGGGTAAAAACAAACCAACCTGTATTTACTCGAATCTAAGATGGCCCTGTGATAATTAGATCCTACATGTGAAAAAATGTATAAATTTGTTATTATTTTCCACGTATAGAATCTAATTATTGGAGGAATGTCTTTAATTCAACCCCCAACTGCTGCAGGGGGACAGGCAGTGGGAAAGGGCAAGCAGTTTGCCCCCTGCTTGTGCCTGCTCCCCTGCCACTTCAGGTCCTCCCCCGCCCCAGCCTCTGCTCTCCCGCTTCCCCCTTCCCCCTCACCCTTCCCCTCACTCCATGCTGGAAGGCTCCTTCTGCGTTCTGGCCTGGAGCACTGAGCACTGCTGGGGCCGTGCTTAGTGCCCCAGGCTGCAGCATGGACAGAGCTTGCCAGCATGGAGCTAGAATACAGGGGGAGGAGGGAGAGGGGCAGGTGGGCTAGCAGGAGCTATAGGGGCATTGGGGGGGGGGTGCAGGGGGAAATGGTGGGGTGCTGAGGTGGTGCAGGGGCAGGCAGCAGCTATGGCCCTGACCCCAGGTTCAGGATGAACCCTGAGACACAGCAGCTGCCTGCACCCTGCTACCCCACTGCCCTTGTACTCATTTCTAAGACAGAAGGCTTTTCTTAGAATTGAGTAAATACAGTACTGTATTTCATGGTGTATAAGTCGGGTTTGGAAGCCCAATTTTTCAGTCTTAAAAATGAAACTCAACATACAACATACCACTGTCCCCTGTGAGTGGCATTGGGCTCGACTGGTGTGGCCCAGGCAGTGCCACTCACAGGGGATGGGGCCACACCAGCCAAGTGTTGAGCCTGGTGTTGCTCACAGGGAATTCATAGATTCATAGATGTTAGGGTCGGAAGGGACCTCAATAGATCATCGAGTCCGACCCCCTGCATAGGCAGGAAAGAGGGCTGGGTCTCTGCTCTCTGCTAGCTTGTGGCCATTATTTTTTGTAACCCCCAGGGGGCACCTTGGTGAATAAAACCTCACCAATTCCCTTCTGTGCCCCCGTGATGAACTTATAGGCAGCCACAAGGTCACCTCTCAACCTTCTCTTGCGGAGGCTGAAAAGGTCCAGGTTCTCTAGTCTCTCCTTGTAGGGCTTGGTTTGCAAGTCCTTAACCATATGAGTGGCCCTTCTCTGGACTCTCTCCAAGTTATCCGCATCCCTCTTGAAGTGCGGTGCCCAGAATTGCACGCAGTACTCTAACTGCGGTCTGACCAGCGCCCGATAGAGGGGAAGTATCACCTCCTTGGACCTATTCGTCATGCATCTGCTGATGCACAATAAAGTGCCATTGGCTTTTCTGATGGCTTCGTCACACTGAATGAGGCTGCACCAGCTGAGCACTAAGCCCAGCCCTGTCCCCTGCAAGCAGCGCCAGGTTGGTGCTCAGCTGGTGCGGTTCCAACCTGTGAGCAGCGTTGGTGCAAACCAGGCAGTGCTGCTCACAGGGGATGGGGCTGCACCAGCTAAGCGCTGAGTGCTCAGCTGGCACAGCCTCATCCCCTGTGAGTGTTGCTGGGTTCAGCGCTTGGCAGCACCACTCGCAGCAGACAGGGCCAGGCGTGGCACTCAGCTGGTGCAGCCCCATCCCCTGCGAGCATGGCACTGGGAAGATAAGTACTTTGATACCTCAGTGACACTGGCCATATCTACACATGCCCTTGCATAGTCCTGGTGGCACATGTTTTTTTTTAGATGCTACATTGCCATAGCAATGAACTACAACAACGTAGCCCATCACTATGGCGATGTAGCATTGGCGTCATGATTTGTGCCTGCTGATGCTACATCACTGTAGCAATGAGCTATGTTGCCATAGCTCATCACAACAGCGATGTAGCATCTTGTGTAGATGCGCCCACTGTGAGGATAAGCAAGTTAAAGATGAGGTGCTCCGATGCAATGGAAATGGAAGCCATTCGCTACCTTGCATATCTCTGTGGCTCTCTCTCAAGGCAGCAGCATGGTGCCAAGCTAGAACTGGAAGTTTTTGAATGCTACATTATTAATAAACTTGGAGCAGCCCTACATTGGATTACACTGTGCTATGTGCTGTGCAAACACATAGAATGCAATGAAGTCCAGGGAAGTTTACTACTGGATTGCAACAGATGTTGGCACAGCTACTACAGAGACCATCTAAGGGTGAGGCTCTTCTTGATTTATATCATACAACTTGGGAAGAATTGGTTGGAAGTCTAAAGCTAGAAGGCAACTTGGATGACCGTGATCACAAAACACTAGAGACCATGATCCTGTGGAAAGGGGGGAAAAAAAGTACAAGTGCAGAATGAACACATCAGACCTAAAAAAAAGCAAAATTTAATTTGTAGTAGTGGTGGGCAGGACCAATGTGTGGGAAGTCTAAGTAAAAATTATGTAGGATAGTTGTCTCTTCCTTAAAGAGGCAATATGAAGGGCATATGGACATGCTATCCTGATGTGAAGGAGAAAAAGGAAGCACAGCAAGACTGCCACCTCATGGCTAAACCATAAGTTCTTCACTGACTTGGAATTTAAGAAGGTATCATGCAAAACATGAAAACTTGAACCATATTACTAAGGATGAAGATAAGAGAATAGAACAAATATGCAGGGATAACAATCAGAAAGGCCAAGGCATGAAATGGGCTTGGATACAGAAGGTAATAAGAAAGCACCCTACAGATAAGCAGAAAGCACTAGGAAGGCCAAAGAAAGTGTAAAGAAATTGTAGGCTCCTTAATGAATGGAGAAGAGAAGCTAACAGTGGATGATTTGGAAAAGGTTGAATTACTTAATGCCTTTTCTACTTCCATCTTCACAAAAAAAGGGTCAACTGTCAAATGACACACACAATTAGCAGCAAGGACAGGGGGAAGAGTAGAGAAAGAATAAGACTTTTCAAATCCTACAGTCCTCAAGGAACTTGCTGAAGTAACTGTAGAGCCATTTGTGCTATTTTTTATTTATTTATAGAGCTCATGCAAGTTCCCAGAAGACTGGAAAAGGTCATGTAAGGTACCCATCTTCAAAGAAAGAGAGGAGCACTTAAGGAATTACAGACCTAAGGAATTCTAAATCTAACTTTGAAACCCAGAAAGATACTGGAGCATATCATCAAACAGTCACTTTTGTACCTACAGGATAACAAGGTTAAAAGTAACAGCCAACGTGGGCTTTTCAAGAGCAACTAATGCCTTACCAACATGATTTCCATCTATGACACCATGATAGGCCTTGTGGTTAAGGAAATGGAGTAGTGGAGACGATTAGGCCTCAGTTTGTGTAAGCACTTAACACTGTGTCCCACAACACTGTCACAAGCTAAGGAAATAATATCAGAAGGTGGGTACACAACTGTATGGATTGTTGTGAACAGAGAGCAGTTATGCACATCTCCACGTCAAGCTAGGAGGAGGTATCCAGTGGGGTTCCTCAGAGATCCATCCTGACCGGGTACTGTTTAATACTTTCATTATGTACTTGGAGGGTGAATTGGCGGCACGTTTATTAAATATGCAGATGAAAACAGGCAGGGTTTGGTAGCAGATGCTTTAGAGAAGTGTATTAGGATTCCAACTGACCTTGATAAATTGGAAAAAATGGTCTGAAATAAACTGCCTGAAATCCAATAAGAACAAATGCAAAGTATTGTATTTATGGAGGGACAGTCAAATGCATAAGTAAAGTGACCAGCTGGGCTGCAGCATTGCTGAGAAGGATTTGGGGGTTGTGAGTATAGTGGATCACAAACTGAATGAGTAAACAGTGTAAAATGGTTATGAAAAATGCTAATCATATATTGGAACTCATATAACAGTAGTCAGAAGTAATTCTTCTGCTCTGTTCAGCATTGTTCAAAATTAATCGGGAGTGCTGTGTCCAGTTTTTAAAACTGCACTTTAAGAACAACATGGACAAACTGGTGAGTTCAGACATGGGCATGATTAAGGATTTAAAAATATCAACTACAAGGAAATTTTGGGAGAACTGAAATAATTCAGTCTAGAGAACAGAAGACTCAGGGAAGATGTGACAACTATCTTTAAATAGAAAAAAGACTTGTTATAAAGAGGACGGTGATGAATTGTTCTCTTTTTCCACAGGGGACAGGATAAGAAGTAATGGGCTTATTTTGCAACCAGGAAGCTTTTGATTAGGAAGAAGTTTTTGACTATGAGAGTGATTAAGCAGTGGAAGAGATTGCCAACGGAGGCTGTGGAATCTTTGTCATGGAAGTTCTTAAGTGGAAGCAAAACAAACATTTGTCTGACATGGTTTAGCCAAGAATGATCCTGCCTTGCATAGGGGGTTTAAACTAAATGACTTTTTGAGATTGCTTTCTGTCTTATTTTTCTATAATTTCGGCTGTTCACTAGAAGAAAGGAACAGTTAAAAATCTGCTTCACTAAAATCTTCTTACAGCATTTGTTATAGCTTCTAAGCAAAAGCAATTGGTAAAACCTACAATAGCTCTAGAATAAGAAAGTCAATGCTTAAAAACATTTTCTGTCACCTAAACAGGTGTCAAACCTCCTAGGCTTGTCTTCTCACAAGTTTATTTCAATTTCACTTCATCTTAATACCTGTAAATGGCTTCAGTAAATTGTACACTTCCATTAACATTAGCAAAAATTATGTCAACTGCACTAACAATACCTGTCAGGATAAAAGGACCCCAATTTTTTTAAAATGTAAAGAAGACAAGGCAGTACTATAGCTTCAGTGCATATTGTATTATCGTATTTGCATATCTCCGCTGTTCTCAGCAATCAGCTTAATGCAAAATAACTGTGTTCCAATATTAGCATGTTCTATATCATCCTCTCTTGCTTCACAATTTGTGTGGCATTCAGCAAAACCATTTCTTTTTTTGTAAGCAGCTTAGTGAACAAATACAGTTTGCTTTGGTGCAGTATTTTCCCCTGGAATCTTAGGAAACACAGAATATAGCTTGTTCTTTTTGCAGAAATATTACTCTCATTCCTAGATCTGCTGATCTGGAAAGCATTACAGCTTCATCAGTATTAAATGCTGACATACATCTAAGTATACAAAGTATCTACCCTACTTTCCCTTTGCTTGAAGGAGGGTGTTTGTGCTGTTTTTCCAACTATTTAGTCAGTCACATTTACCCAAAGAACCTTGTCTACCCAGCATGCTTTTCTGAATGTCTAATGGCACAGCAAGTGTTAAAGCTTCATGTGCATTAACTTAGAGCCCTTAAAACCATCTCAGTTGGGAGCAATTTTTGTAAAATTTGTAAAATGCATTATATGTATAACAAACCCTAGTAAAGCAGTCTTTCAGTATCAGTCCCTTTGAAAACAAAAGTGCATCAACACTTGACATAAATCACTCCATCCATGAATGTAAACATGCTTGCTCTGTGCTTGGATTTTTCTTTTTCTAAAGAGCATATGGAAGCAATTACCTGAATGTAAATGTGATAAAGAATGAATGAAATGCAAACCAACTGATGCCTTATTACTTAACTTAAAGAGACTGATCTAGGAGATCAAAGTTCTTTAACACAGAGTGTAATGGACTTAGCAAGAGAGAAATGCTTCCTAGCTTTTGCATTAAAATATAGCTACATGTTGATGAAATAGTATGTCGATGAAACTGGACATTAAGAGTTAGCCAGAAACAAACCCTTGCACTAACAGCTTCACTTGCAAACAATTCCCAGGTGCTATGGTGTTTGTAGAGAGAAGCTTCTCTATACAGTAGAGATCTAGACATGATGGCGACAGGACAGAAAAAGCACCTTTTATGCCCCCTTTTTGGAGAAATCCCACCCCGAGCACAGGAACACAGTGGTCACTGGGAGGAGCAAGGGTATAAGCATTTAGACAGCACACATTGCAGTAGTATCTCCACCTCTGAAATCAATCCCCTTGTAATCCTATCCCCAGAAAATGCTGTACTCCTGGAACGGAAAATATAGTGTCAGCCTTCTCAAAGCAAAATAAGTCGAAAAGAACACAATGCAGAAAAGAAACCAAGACCCAGGGCTATAGCAGGGTTATGTATAGACTTGAGAACCTCCCCACGGATCTAGTAAAAGCAAACATGCAGCACGTAACCCCTTGAGAACCAGTCACCGAGTATATGCTCCCAAGTGCTCCATTTAGAACCGTGTAGCAGCACTTACCTCTTGGTGCTTCATGCAGTTAGTAACAAACAGGCTTCTTTTCGGCAGGGAGTCAGAAATGTTTTCCTAACTTGGACCATTTAATGTCAGTCTCGTCCCAAACAGCCAATCCTGTGTTAGTAGTACTATTTTTCATTGACAAATGATCCATCCAATTGATTAAATAAATGATGTGCTCTAAGTTCTGTTATATGCAAAACAAAAATTCCTTTACTGTTAACTTTTCTTCTCAATTCACCTGTACCACATTAACTGATTTTGTCCAACTGTTTTTTTTGATTGCTTAGGAAGCAAGGGGTATGGGTTGCTGCCTTGTGTCTACAAAGCATCCAGTATTTGGTAGACGTTTTTGGGTGCTACCATAACAAAAATTAAAAACAAGCAAACAGTAATGATAGGTATGCAAATCCCCCTGAAAGGAAGTGACTCAATACTGGGATTGTAAGCACTAATTAAAAAAGAAATGTATTGGGAGAAGAAAATTGGACCTTCAGTTGTTGAAAGGATTTTAAATGGTTTGATTTTAAAAGACTGCATATGGAATTAACGCTGCCTACCTGTCACAGCATTCTCTCTTTAATGGAAATTTAAAGATGCTAAACTGCTAAAAAAACCCCCCTAATTTCAGTTCTTGTCTCCAGTAAAACTCGTACATGATTAAGGTACAGCATCTGATTTTACATACTTGTAATAATAATACAAAAAGAGTATCAAGAAAAAACAGCAATTGAACCAGACACAATACCCTCTTCATCACTGACAAATGCTTAAGCACTGTTTATTGAAATGACATTTTATTTATTATTTATGCAATGCCCAGAATGTTCTGGGCTCTTTATGTAGCTAATATAAAACATACTCCCTGCCTCGAAAAAACAACAGTATATAACATTTGCAGGATCAGATCTGTCAACTACTTTGTTTCAGAAAGGTTATTCACATACACAAGTGTTCATAGGATGTCAGGTGTTTGCAGCCGCAGACAATAAGCGTGGCAAGTTGTAAGATGCAAAATGGGGGAAGAGAAAGGAGGATCAGGATAAATAAATAACTCCATGAAGCTTGCCTAGGTGAGCTAGTATGTACTTATTGTGATTCACATCTCATTTCCTTCCATCTCTCATGCTTGGCTTCTGATTTTAAAGAAGAAGAGGGGACAAAAAATAGAAGTGGGAAGGCCAGGGTCACAGCTCAATTAGCATTACACATGGAACAATCAATAGTAATGGCAATGGAGGTAGAACAGCCCTGAGCAGCAGTGCCCCCTTTAACAGAAGTAATTCACATTTTAAATCTGACCTTTCCATTTCTATAAGATCATCAATGTTCTATATCAAATTCGGCTCCAAATGAGAACAGAAGGAGGGTACAATCCTGCTCTCGTGGTAGTGACTAAGCTGCCTGCCACTCATTTGAAGTATAACAAGCTCAGGCCCTCAGCTTGCAATGCTTTTTATCATCTCCTTTGCCCACATCCCATGGCTAATGGGCAGGTCAAAATAATTAGATCGTATGTAGGTCATATGAACTGGATCTCGTTTTGTGCTCTCCCGTGGATTGCCAGTCTAACACTTCAGGAAGTGCAATATTTTTAAAGAAAAAAGGAGTACTAAGCAGCCATTGCCACATTCAAGCAAATAGTAAAAAGAGATACTGTATTCAAAGCATAATTAGGGACTGACTTAAATCACGGTTTTGCGATTTTTGCAGAAACTAAGAAAAACCGTGGTCATTGCGAAAAATGACATTGACCGTGATTTCCTAGGAAATCAACCAAAAAAAAAGAAAGCCCTTAATAAAAATAAATGCTAGCTCCACAGTGGGAGCCAGCAGTCCTTGCTGCTGTGACCTGGTTTCGCAGCCTGATTGAGAGAGGAAGGCGGCATTGACTGGTGGGGTGGCATGAAAGGCAGCTGCCAAGATGGCGGCTGCTGCCCTTGTGCTTCTCTACCAATCAACACGGAGAGGCAGGGCCACACTGAGGGCAGCCAGCAGCCAAGATTGCAACCGCTCCCTCAACCCTCCTCCCCATGGCGTCTTTCAACCAATCTGTGCCGAGAGGCAGGGCTGCCATGAAATGACCATGAAGTCAGCTCTTTGGGCCGTGACCAAGCTGTGAAAATTGCTTTCTCTTGCCATGAGTTAGGTAGGTCCCTACACATCATGGGATCAGTCCCATATTATCAGGGAACAAATATGTTTCTATACCATGCATCCATTTAAAGACTGGATGATTTTGGGGAGATTTCTTTTTACTTTGAACTTGCTTTTGGTGTCAGTCTGTCAGAGCCTGAATTCATTAAGTGAGCTTTAAATTACACAGTTTATGTATTCTTGGATATGTCTGGGGAGCAGGTAGAAAGGAGGTACTGGTAGGTTGTGGGGTGGGAGGGACAGTTGGGAAGTTAGTTTGGGGCAGACGGATTTTGATTTTGAACTTTGGCCTATTTGCACACACAATTAATTTTTACTAAATTTATGTTCTACCCATACCGTGAGTAAACCCAAATAAATGAGGCCAAACTTGTACTGACTTAACAACTTTACTAACTTCTTCTCTTTACAGCTTTAATTCACAGCTTTAAACTCACCAGGCAAGATTCTGTTCATCACGTAAGCAATTCAGACTGAACCTGGATATAATCAAGAGTGAGTCTTACAGGTAGGCCTGATTTGCAGAATATACTGATTGATTGATGAACTTAATGATTTAGACCTAGACCTTTCCAAAATTTGTAGTCATTTTGGGTGCCTCACTTTGTTTTCTTAGTTTTGGTTTTCCAAAATTTGTGGTTTTCTTAAATTTGAAATTTCTTTAAAAAAATTCTTTAATTTTTTTTCTTAAATTTGAATTTCTTAAATTTTCTCAAAATTTGTTTCCTTAAATTTTCTTTCCCAAAATGTTTAGTCATTTTGGGTGCCTCAATTTGTTTTATAAGTTTTCTTAGAGCACCTGATTTTCAGAAGGGAGGTGCGTGGGGGTGAAATTCAGCCTTTTCTGAACACCTGGATCCTTGTCTGATGCTCTGTCCGAGTTTCAGTATGCTTAGATGTCTCTCTCAGGACCCAGCACTCTTGATGAGCTACACACTGTAGCCATACAATGAAAAGCCTTTTCCTTATTTGAAAGAACCCAGGATCAAGTAAAGTTTAAAAGGTGTTACTCAGGGTACTAAGAGCTACAGGCATCCAAAACTGCTAAACACTATTAAAAATAAATAGGAATTAAAGAGCAGCTGTACAATGAAAGATGTGTTGGTGAAAATGGCACGGGGGCTGGGGGAGGACCCCACATCCAGAGCATCTCTGGGTTCC
>NW_005842229.1:829196-855779 GCF_000455745.1 Alligator sinensis
GATGTGGGCCCCCGGGAAGCAGCAGACTTCCTGGGCTAAGGGGTCGGGGCGGCAGATTGCCCCCTCAGTCCCCCTCAGGAGGGAGTCTCCCACAACAAACACCTTACGTTTTGTCTTGGGGAGAGCAGGGGCGGGAGCTGCAGTTGGGCCCATGTTGCCTGTGGGAGCCGGCAACTCAGCAGGCTCTGCTGGAATGGCAAGAGGTGTGTACCTGTTGCTCAGCTCTGGCGGGGCAGGGGCCTTGGTGTGGTAGCCCTTAGGGCCCTTGACCACCGTGCTCCATGCCCCTGGCTGGACACAGTGGGAGGTCCCGGAGTCCTCCTTTGGCGACCACTGTGGTCCATGCCCCTGGCTGGACAGAGCGGGAGGTCCCGGAGTCCTCCTTTGGCCTGGAGGGAGACTGTGGTGTACCCTTCGCCTCCCGGGGGAGAAGGGCCTGGCAGTAGGAGTCTATCTCCTGCTCGCAGTCCCTGATGGTGCGCAGTCTCTGGACTGTGGCCTGGAGTTAACTGAATGTGGTAATCCCCGCACTTCAGCAGCCTCCTGCGTCTTGTGAATCAGTGTTCCTCCGCTTCAAAATGTTGGGGGGGCGCTTGAATTAAAGCTCATCAAACCAGCTTTCATTCAAGTACCACTGCTGCCATTTTGAAGCGTGGGGATGCTGATACACAAGACGATGCAGCACTTTAATTAGAGCCGCTCCCCGGAGCATGTGCAAAATTCCCGTCTGCGATTAGCTTTCCAGTGGTGTTCCTGTGCTACTCCTTACCCTGATATGGCTCTCTTTCCTTCCTTTCCTCCATCTTCCACATAGCGACAGATCCCAAGCTGAGTGGAAAGCTCCTCATCAAAAACTGAAAAAAAGGGGTGAAGGGGAAGTAGGTAACAGAGTTGCTGTTACCTTGTCAGACTGTCAAAACCCCTGCGGGAGGGTCTGCTTTCTGCTAGAAATGACAGGGAAACAATTTGTCACCATAGTGCTACTTAGCAATTCTGTTGATAAGCTCGGAGCCGAAACATATTCCATCTCCCGTGTGTTGGTTCTGCAGAGCTAGTAAGAAGGAAAAGCAGTAAACACTTTGGCCAGTAAAGTGAGCCCCTAGCACTCTGAATACACAGGGTGAAGTGCTGAGTTAGAAGATAGTTAGATATACAGGCTCATTTTTCAGAGCTGATATACACTTTTGAATTTCTGAACACATTACACGTGGGTTAATTAGAACACCAGGTGCTGGTGGTGTTCCTATGGGCTAGAAGATCCTGGGAACAGCCAAAAGAGGATACTAATAGTCTAGCCAGCACCTGTGTTTAATTAGTTAGTCTGGAACAGGAAGGGTGCTGACAGGAATGTGCGATGGCTTTAAAACTGGGTAGATTGCTGAATTGCTCCGTAAAAAGTTTTTGGACTTTTCCTTCTTTCTGTTTTGCATTAAATAGAAGTTAAGCAGCATTTTCTTTAAGGTTCCTTGTGACACCGACTTTCAGTCACTTTTACTTTCATCACAAAAAGGACTCACCTGTCAGGTGAGGTCAAACTCATTAAATATTGGGGCCAATCCTGCAGACTTCACTCATTGTGGCATGGGCCAAAGGGATGGGGATATCATTCTTTAGTAGTGGAAATGGGCTAAGAAAAACAAAATCACTGCAAGAATTGCTTTACAGGGCATTAACCCTTATTTGTTTGGAAATTAGCCATTTCATCTCTTTTAAAATATTTGTAGTGTTTGGGGTAGGATTTTTTAAAATAAGAAAATTAATCTGCAACTTCTTCAGCGAGGAGAGTTTGAAATGGTTTGGACGGAAAAAGTAATAAGCAAAAGAGGTGTTCGCTGTCTGTACAGACACAGGGGCAGGGAGCCAGGAATTCATGTGCTCTGACTCCAGCTCTGATACTGACTGCTACTATTGCCTAAATGAAAAAGAAAAGAGCGTAAAAATGGTCATTATATTTTCCGTATGTTCTTGATTCTTTACCAACAGAAATGTATACATAAGTGCTTTTCATCCCACAGGATCCCACAGGGCTTGGCAAGCAATATATACATAGAAAGCAGATAATATATGCAAGCAAGTTTCTTTGGGTAGATGTGGTATCTTTTATTAGACCAACTGAGTAGTTGGAAAAAAAGTTCTTTGCAAGCTTCTGGGCGCAAACCCGGCAACATGGAAAATAATATATTCAGGCATTGTAAACATATACATATCAGGTACACATGGTATATGCAATGCAGCTTGCTAACTACTGAATTGCTCCAAGTGTCCTTTTGGACTGGTTCACTTCTCTTGCTCACTTTTATGACCACATTATTTGTGAGTAAATAAAGACTTCCTTTTTCCCATCTACCTAATTCATTCCATGATGATAAAACCTAGCATTTGTGACATCATGATGGTCACTTCCATGATGAATTGGACTTATCAGACACTGGACTGTGCTGTTATAATGTGCCACATTATTAAGTTTGTTCGCATTAAGTTGCCAGTTAATTGAATAACTCCCTTGTCTTTTATTGGAAGGAGTCCACAGTTTTATTAAGTTACATAATTTACAACCAATAGTGGAATCAATAAAACATTAACAAACATGTAACCTAGGACAAGCCTCAAATATTGATTTTTTTAAATAGGCTTATAGGTCTACTGCTAGCTTGCAGTGCATATATAAACCCCACAACAGCATCCAATGCTGCTAACTTTAAAAGACATACTTGAAAGGGGAGACAGACATGGCCTACTTGGGGTTTCCTAGCCTGTCTCTAAATTCTATGGGTCAACCCCAGAATAGTGAAGCATATTCCCAAGACTCACACTTCCACAAGTCATTACAGCTACCTTTTTTCCTGAAGCCTATTTTTACGCATAAGTCTACTCTCCTATTATGAAAAAGAGAAGGGTATGCAGGACTTGGTGTACAAACTAAGGGTTAAGAAACACTGAAAGTCCATCAGCACTAGCACTGGCTCACCAGCACTGGAGCGTATTTAAAATAAATATTTTAAATAAATAATATTATTAATAATATAAATATATGTAAATAATATTAAAATAAAATATTATTTTAAAAAATCCCACCCCACAAATTGCAGACTGGGTTTTGCTTTCTTTGGTTGCAAAGGTAGTAAAACCTCAGATCTGGGAGCCCAAGCCCACTGAATTTGATTTTTCTTTTTACACTCTGGTATAAAGGCCTCTGCTTTTGAAGATGTACAATTTCTCTGGTCAGTACCCCTGCATGAAGCACATGATAGCAGCAAATTAATTAATTAACATTAGTCAATTTTTTAAAAAGTGTTCACTGGTCACGATCAACCCTGTAGATGGTGGGATCCCAAGATTAATTACAACCAACATATTTTAAAGCATAATCAGTTCCTGTCTATACTAGGTACTAATTAATATGTAATGTCAGGTAAATAACACATTTGTAGCACAGGAGATCCCAAAGTTTTTATGCTGCGGCCTGGCAAACCGCAGCCTAGCAGTCACAGCCGACTGTGGCCAGAATTTCCAGCTGGAAGGCAGTAAGGATACCCCATGCCCCGAGCGGGAGGGTGGGCCAAACCCTGTGCTGCTGCGGGCCCTGCGGGAGGAGCCATGGTCTCTGCCTGGCTCTGGGAGGCCACAGTTTACCAGTCCACGGACACTTCTGGTCCAGCAGCTGACCTGCCACGGCCTGCCACTGGGCCGTGGCCTGGGGATTGAGAACCCCTGCTGTAGCACATAAATGTTTTTCTATTGCAGACAAGGCCACTGATGTCTTATGAGTGCAGTTTTCTGGATGGTACTGGTATATGTGCAGTTACAGAATTTATCCAACCTAGGAAGTTAGTATTTTATTATCTCTACTTGAATGTTCTCTACTTTTAAGACTATTTAAAAAAAACACCCCAACAGACAATGTCTGCTAGGGAATCTTTATGCATTACTGCAAGGCAGAATTGCATCAATGGTGATTTCACAGGTAATTTAAAACTAGACTTGACAAAGTACTGAAAAAAAAAGCAATGTAGGAAACACTCCTGCTCTGGCAGAGATGTAGGCTAGATGATTTTATAGGTTTTTTTCTATCTTTGGTTTCAGTATATCTGCAAATATATAAACGTCTGGAATAATTAAATCAGAAGTAGCCAACCCCATAACCTGTGAGCCACGTTGCTCACAAAGCAGCTTGTGAGAGCTGGAAGACTTAGGCCTCGATCCTGACATGCACATCATCTAAGTATCAAGATGGTGTGGGTCTGACAGGTATGCCCCTCTCTAAGACCCTCCCCTTTGACTTTTCTTCCTCTTGAAAGGACAGAATATCTTGGTATTTTGGTGTTTATCTAAAAGATGTTTTTATTTCATTTTACTTTATTTGTCTGCAGCCTTTATTCAGGGATATCCGTCACAGGATCTTTGTATACTGTGAGGTGCAAATTTGTGTGGAAGATTTAGGTCAAACCTCTCAAAACCAAATTCCACTAATTAGGTTGATTGTTTTTGACCCTGAGTTGTGGAGAAGCTACAAAGCCAGATAGAGCTGCAGCATCCTTGAAAATCTGATCACGAATAAGCCTGCATTTTGTAAAGATCTGAACAAGAGCTTAAACAAGAGCTTTTATTTGTATACAGAGTAGCCCCATTGCAGGCGTCACTGAAGTCACAAATCATTGCCAGACTGTAGTGAGGTGCCCAAATATTACGTTATTTTGGAATCTATGTAGTCTTGGAGTATTTAGTACTACCTAAGAGGTATTAGTATGAGAGGGATAATCTTACATGTCTGTGGAGGTGCTGTGTTTTACTCCCTAAATTTAACTGAATATAGATATGGCTCACTCCTCACTGTGAAATCTATCATGCTTTGTGTGTTAGTCTGAAATGGAGAAGTGACTCCTGCCCAAGAAAAGATTTTACACCCTTGAATTAAATTCTTAATCTTTTTGTAAGCTAGATCCTAAAGCAGCCATATAAGAAAACATACACATTCTTTTTTTATAACTAAATAATCCATTCATTTTGAAAGACCAGGATGGTTTCCCTTACAGAAGGGATGGATGCCTGAGAGAGACTGCAATAAAGCTTCCCAGCAAATGTTGGGGTCGGTTTGCAGAGTTCCCATGAACCCTATAGAGGCTTTTTTGTTTAACAGCCACAACTCCCCTTTATTAGATCACTGTAAGACAAGTGCCCTGGAGGGAGTCAGAAATGAATTGAATTTTGTAGATTTAAATGATTGTGTGGGACCATTTTGGTTTAATATATACCCTGGAGAGGTTCCTAGTGGAACATGGGAACTTTATAATAAGAATCATTCCTTAGCTAGAGATCTTTATCTTGTTATATTAATGATTCACTGGGGGGTTACACTGGAAAATGAAGGGAAAGTTTTCAGAAAAGTCTATTTGATAAAATGTTTGCATGGAGCCATGTACTGAGATGGTCAACAAAGATTTATGGGACAGTGAAATTAAACTGTTTCATATGAGGGTTGCTTTTCCCACTGGGGATCCAAGGCAGCCAATGTGATCAAAATCAGACCCTGCTTGAACTACTGTCCAGTATCAGGGCATAGAAAAGCAAATCACAATGGAACAGAGAGGATGAATACACTTTGAGTCAGCAAACTCATATAATGGAGCATGGCAAAGGAAATACAAAAATAGTTTCACTAACTTCAGTAATAGGGGCTCAATTCTGTAGTCAGGCCTATTTTCTATAGTGTATAAACACACACTTTTTTTTACCTTGAAGTCTCATCATCACCTTGGTTAGGTCTACGTTTCATCACTTTGGTTAGGTCTGTTTCCTAAGAACTCCCTGAAAACGGGGGATGTGGCCCTCTAACTGGGATCTCTTGAATGTATATTAACAACTTTTTACAGAAACAGGATGTTGGCTGCTGTGATTCCCCTGTTTTACCTGTAGCAGGTGAGGGTGTTATGTGTTGTGCTGTGTCGGGATTAATGGTAGTGTTATGAAGAGTTTAGATTTTGTATTTGTATATGATGATTTGGATAGGGGATGATCCTGATTCAGGCAGGGGACTGGACTGGATGACCTCTAAAGGTCCCTTCTAGCTCTACTTCTTTATGATTCTAATGCACGATTTTGTGACCTACGACATACCACAGATTCTACTGGGACATGAAGGCAGCTGGGAGAGTATCTGATAGAGTTAAAAATTAAAAATTGCCATACATGCCAAAAAAATCCAACCTGAGTACATGAATGGGTCAAAAGATTACCAGTTCACTAGTTTTAATTATCAGGCCATGGTATATGTGCATGAAATACAACACATAAAATGAAGCTAAAAAATAAGGATGACATCCTTACAAGCATCTACACTTGCTTTTCTTGGCACTATAGGGCAGACTTTCAAAGACAGAAATGGGAATTAAGTTGTGAGTTCCTGATGAAAGTCAATAGAAAGTGGGTGCCTAATGGTTCTGGTGCCTTTCAAAATCTTTGTCTTGAAGTGGAAATCATAAGTAAGGTGGAATGCACCCTTTGCATTTTGATGTCACATTTCTTATCATGATTGTCAGATGACTTATTGGCAGAATAGGGTAGGGAAATGAAAAAAAATGTTTAGGGGCTTAGAGTGAAGGCCACTGAGTTTGTGTGTTTGTGTGTTCATGTTGCCCTGTTAGAGTGATCAAAGAAATGTCTTGCAGAAGTCAGGGAGGGACAGGCATAAGGCAGTCAGGAACTCTGTGCAGCCTTGTTCACGATCTACCTTTGCTACTACGGTTTTTAAAGATTCACCACACGTTTTCCCAGGCATTGGCTGTCTGACACTGCCTCGTGTATCCGCCTTGGCAAGGCAGGTCCCTTCTGGCCCCTTCTTCAGTGCCAGCAAAACTAGTGGCCCTCATCCTTTTGCATTCAGCGAGTCAAAATGATAACTACTTCCTATAATGGAAGAAAGAGGCTCCTGTGACCTCTTTATCCCTTGCATCTGCTGCACTTTGATACAAACCTTTAAGAAAAAAACTAGTCAGATTTCTTCTGAATGAAAAGATCAGGATTAATATCATAAACACAGCCAATAGATATTGAGTATCTTGTGTGCTTATTTTAGTTTCAGTAGTAGTGGTGAGCACCCAGTACCTTTTGGAATCAGGTCCATTGTGAATGACAGGGACAAACGCAACCAAATTTCTACTGATATCCTATACAAGTGTGACAAGTGCATTATGTAGAATGTAAAACACACTTTACTTATTACAGCTTTGGAAATAATGTCAGAGGAAGTGAATTTAAATTCTTCTAAATGCAATTAGAGTTGACAAGATTTCTTGTGGTGAAAGACTGGGTTAAAGTAAGAGCTAAAAGTTCTTATCCAGTTCATAAAGCCTTAGGTAGCTATTGGAAATATGAATTAAATTAATCAAAATGGGTAACAGTTAATGATCCACTTGGGAACAAAATTAGCTCCTTAATGAAAGAAATGAAGTTAAGAAATTATAATAGAATATTAGCAGATGTGCCCTTTGGAAATTATAAATTTGCAAAACTCCTTTATGTAGATATTAGTTTGAGTCAAATTATCGCTAAATCTGACCCTGGAGATGTGATGTGAATATATGTACTAGTATCTCTTTAGAGGAACGTGGAAACCCCCATCAGAATTTTCACTGAGATGCAAAGGGTATCAAAGAATGTTCTCCTGAGTTGCAGACTCAGGAACTTTTCACTGCATTTTGCCAACCTCTCATTAATGATTTCTGCTCTCTGCTGGGGAGGTTGGATCCCTAAGAGTAAAAATCCTACAGAACGGTTCTTTGGAAGGATTCACATACAAACAAAGTATAAATCCTGCTCCCATCCAAATCACTGGATGCCTCACTGCTGACAGTTCAAATAGGATCTCTCAAAACTGAAGTGTAAAGACAGTTATCTTCCTAGATCAATTTAGCAAAGAGCAAAAGATGAATCATAGCTTCAAGATGTCAGTGTTAATGGTCATGGAAATGCAAAGAGATTGTTAAAGCTGTGACTAAACAGCATTTATTACAAGTTTGTATTGCTGTTTCCAGCTGAGAACTTTTCATAACTATTTATGGAATGTTTAGAAGCCACCAGGAGTGAAATAGGATAAAAACTAGATTGAAAGCATTCTTACACATGCTGCTCACATCAGCCTACAGCTATTTTCAGCATTTTGAGCCCTAGAAACTATTAAGTAATTTATAATAGTATGTGATTGGTATGAAAAATAGAAGATAATTTTATTTCATAAAAAGGAATCTGGCTCTAGAGGGCTAGATCAAGGGACTCTGGAAACCTAGAAGCAGTGATTCTTCACCAGGGGACCATGGCACCCTGGGGTGCCATGAAATCTTTTTAAGGGTGCCACAGGATGCTGTGCAATATTAGAACCATAGGCATGCAAACACCTATAAATTATTCACAAGTTAAATCCAGAGATTTCAAATAGGAATTCATAGTGCCAAAACATTCTGACCTGTTGTAGTCTTTCTGCGTTCTTTGCAACAGAAGAATAGCTCTATTCTTTTTTTATATACAAGCAACTAGTTGAAAACTAAGAGCTGGCATTCCCTGAGGGCTTCCCTGAGTCTAAGGAGGGCTGTCTAAAACAGCTACCTAGAAGACTGCTTGAAGACCAGTATCCAGAATATTTCTTCAGCTCTTGCTATTTTATAGAAACCCCAATGCCTTACTTCTGGAAACAAATTAAGAGAGAAGGTTACCATCATACAGATGGCTTAAGCACAACAAGATACATGCTAATTTCCTACTTCGAGGACTTAAGTGTTGCGTAGTCCTGGAAATAAAGTCTGACTTCTATTTATGCATAGGATGGGCAACTGCCTTGCCAAAGTACATCGATCCTATGCTGAAAGGCATCTCAATGCTCCATTCGATAGATCACTAACTGTAAAAGGATCTGACAAAAGGAAAAAAACAGTAGAACTCAATCAATCACTTCTACCAGACAAAAGGAGAAAATTCCTAATTTGCACAAAGTACAATGAAAACAAAAAGGTTGTAGATAAACAGAAAAAGAAGGAAAGAAGACAAAGAAAAGGCCCAAAGAATGACAAGGTTTATCAAAACGGGCCTTCCATTGTGTTCTGGACTGAGGCCAAGAACAGACAACTCAGGAAAAGAAAAACACACAACCAAAGGCAGTGAGACAAGGATAGTGACTGCAGTAATGTGATCTTAGGACAAATATCTAAGCATAATATTTGAGGTGTAGGTAAACAGATCTCAGAGTGGTTTATTATCCAGTTTACATAAAGGAAGACTGGGGCACAGAGAGGGAGAGTGATTTGCTCTATTTCATAGTTTCATAGTTGGTAGGATCAGAAGGGACCTGAGCAGATCATCAAGTCCGACCCCCTGCTATGGCAGGAAAAAGTACTGGGGTCAAATGACCCCAGCAAGGTGTTCATCTAGCTTCCTCTTAAAGACCCCCAGGGTAGGAGCCAGCACCACTTCTCTTGGAAGTTGGTTCCAGATCCTAGCCGCCCTGACAGCGAAGTAGCGCCTCCTGATGTCTAGTCTGAATCTACCCTCTGCCAGCTTGTGACTGTTATTTCTAGTCACTCCTGGTAGTGCTTGGGGGAACAGGGACTCCCCCAATGCCTGCTGGTCCCCTCTGACTAGTTTGTAACAGGCCACTAGATCCCGCCTCAGTCTTCTCTTCTGGAGGCTGAACAGGTTCAGGTCCCGTAGCCTCTCCTTGTAGGGCCTGCCCTGCTGCCCCCTGATCATGCGGGTGGCCCTCCTCTGGACCCTCTCCATGCTGTCCACATCTCTCCTGAAGTGCAGTGCCCAGAACTGGATGCAGTACTCCACCTGCAGCCTGACCAGTGTTGCGTAGAGGGGGAGGATCACCTTGGACCTGCTTGAGATGAATCCGTGGATGCATGACAAGGTACGGTTGGCCTTCCTGACTGCGTCTCCACACTGTTGGCCCATGTTCATTTTGGCATAAATGAGTCCAAGATCCTTTTCTGCCTCTGCACTGACAAGAAAGGAGTTCCTCAGCCTGTAGGTATGCTGCTGGTTCTTCCTCCCCAGGTGCAGCACCTTGCACTTGTCAGTGTTGAAACTCATCCTGTTCTCATCCGCCCACCCTGTAACCTGTCTAGGTCTGATTGCAGCCTATTCCTCCCTTCTAGCGTGCCCACTTCTCCCCACATCTTAGTGTTATCTGCGAATTTGAACAGGGTGCATTTTACCCCCTCATCCAAGTCGCTGATGAAGATGTTAAACAGTGCGGGTCCGAGGACCGAACCCTTTGGAGGACCCCACTGTCCACATCCCTCCAGGTTGAATAAGACCCATCCACCACCACTCTCTGGGTGTGGCCCTCCAGCTAGTTGACCAAGAAAGAAAAATTTTCAAGTGCAGCGCAAAGGTGGACATTTTTCTTTGTGAAATATTTTGTGATTTAAAAAACTGGCTCTATTGTGAGTTCAAATGAAAGCCCCAAATTCTAAAATCTTCTGCAAAAAAAAAAGAAAAAACATATTTCAGGTTGACTGAGGCTTTCCTTTTGCCTTTTTAATTATTTTTTATTCTAAAAAGCAAAATAGGATGTTTTCACCTTACATTGTTAGACCTCTTTTGGCTAGTTTTCTTTTGATATAAAATCTGGATGAAATCAACTCTACTTTGTCGAGTAATTTAATTTCTGTGGAACTGAATAAAGTTCTCTTGAAATTCCTCTGATCTGTTCTGCCAGGAATAAAATTCAGTGAATAGTTACACAAATATCTCAGTGACAGCTGTCTGAGATATATAGAAATAAATTTTGAATGATAAGAATACATTATTATAAGAAGTTAATTTTATGTCATTGATGAGGCCAGTTTACAGAAAATTGGCCAGTTTACAGAAAATTCCAATATTAAATGGTATTAAATGAGAGATACTATTTTGATTTAGCGCACAGATTACTTTAGCCTAATTTCATATTAGTACCTTCTTAAGAGAAAAAAAATACTTAGAAGGTCAGTTGCTGAAATCTCTCTCTTTTTTTTGTGTATGCTTTAAGAAAGAGCAAATGCAACAGCATCTTGTTAATTCACACTTCCCTCTCCTTATTTCTGCTCAGTGCCTTACCCTCTGGGCCTTGCTCTCCCCCCCTCCCTTTATAGATATATAATTGAGGCTGATTTACTGGAATTCATCAATTTTGGGTCAATTTCTGGCTTTATCATGGACTTCCCATATGTCCTCTGACAAATCATTTTACATAAGCTTCAGCTCTCCATGTTAAAATTGAGAGTGATGAAGCTTTCTTCCTTATCAATGTACTGTATGGACAAATACCATATTTTTCTCTTGTGTAACACACATCCTTTTCCCTAAAAACCAGCTTCAGAAAATTGGGGTATGCATTATATGTGAGGAAATATGGTAAGAGCTGTTTCTGTTGCTTGCTGGGGAAAGTGAAACTGAAGTCTGCACATGATCCATAGGGGAGGGGGCAGAACAATGTACAAGTTCAGCTCCCTAGCTGCTGCTATTCAGTTACTGCAAGGAAAGATCTTTTTTTCCCTCTTCAATCTACCTTTCAAAACCAAGGTGTATATCTTATTCTGAGGCATGCTGTATGCAAAAAAAACACAGTACATTAATACTTACAAGGCACTGAGATAGTATGGTAATATTGGCCACATCATGAAACAAAGACATTATTTCTGGCCTGTACTCTAATTTGGTACTTGTTTCCTTTGTGTGTTGCCTAATTTCAAAGTATTCATCTAGTTATTTATTGAGTATGGAGTTACCATGATCAGGTATCAGCACCAATACTTATCAATATGAAGTCATATGTATTATTAAGGATTTTCCACACTGTGCTGTATTTGTGGGTAGTGCAAGAGCAGGAGAAAACTTTTACTGAGAATAACAAGCTTGCCCTAACCAGACAGACAGGCAGACAGAACAGGGAGTGAAGAACCTCCTGGAATTCAAGGTTTTATATTACTTAAATACAGCCTTTAGGGGATTTTAGAGTTAGCAAAACTAGAGTGAATATGCAAACTGTCTCCTTCCTGTCATTTAAACACAATATATTCCAGAGGGAAGAGCTGCAGACAGGGCAGATACTTCAGCATAACTTAAAGCAGGTTAAGGACTACATTAATTTATGGCCAGATGCCAATGCCCCAAGGTATTTTACAGAAGCCAGAGACTCCATTTCACCTGTTTCTGTCCCTCCACCCTCTTGCAGCTGAGGATACAGTGAGGGTTGAATTGGAAAAGTATGGCTGGAAAGCACAAAAGGTTGTTGTTCCTGGGCTGGTGGAGAGGTCCCTCAGCAACGTTTCTATACAGTACAAGCCAAAACTACTTTGAGGCTTCTTTAATTTCTGTTGGGGTGCTTGGACACACAAAACATTGTCCTGGTGTGACCAAGGAGTGGATAGATAGCAGTGACCCTCTTCTATGGAGTAACTTCACACCAGCCAGTGTAAAACACCTCTGCAATGGAGTAACTTCACACCAGCCAGTGTAAAACACTATGGTTAAGTACAGAGAATTAAACATACTACGGCTGAATCAATTCAGTTTCTGTTTAGATTAAACAGATGAGCAAGCCAACAGACATTCCCTTTTGATTCCAGAAATGCAGCCACATGCCTGCAGTGGTCCAGGCCAGAAGCTGGGGGGTGCTAGAGCCTACCTTGCTGCTGGGCTGGAGCAGACAGCTTGGGCCAAGGCTAGCTTGCCTACTCTGTAAGGCGGGGTTTGCAGGGGAAGTGCAAAGCATCCTTGGATGCTGGGGGACTGACTGTTAGTTAACTTGAATAAGGAAGGGTTCTGGGACAGAAGCTCAATAAACCGATTTAACCTAAATCAGTTAAGTCTGATACTAGGTCCATCCTGGTTTATTTTAAATCAGTTTCAGCCATTTTGACAACAGTTTATGTGCACTGAACTTCTATCGTGTTACAGATTTGAACCAATTTCTGATCACTTATATTGGTTTATGTGCAACTTCTGTCCCTGACCTGTCAGTGCAAGCTACGCAGGGATGGGCGCCACGGGCCTGCAGCTTATCTTTGGGTAGTCATTTGCCTATCACAAATGAGTTACTGCATACTTACAATCTCCTATTCTGGGGCAAACCAGTTATCTGTCTCCTCTAGATCACTGGTGTAATTTATGTTGGTATATGAAACCAGCATAAATGATACCCATGTAAATGTGTTGTGTGTCCAAACTCTTGTCCAGAAGGAGGGAGGAAGGAGAGTGAAAACCCACTTATGACTCCTGGTTTCTCCAACGTAATGTTCCGAGCAAAGCCATACCTGAAACACTGGCCTAGCATGTTCTTTATGGAGGCTGAACACTACTTGTGCCTTTACAGACATATAACAAAAGGTTTAAAAGTTTGATTTAACGCTCACCATAACCTCAGTACTTGAAGGGCGTGTCTACACATGCATTTACTGTGCAGTAACTTACTGCTCAGTAGTTTTTAGACCGGCGTCTACACGTATAGGTGTTACAGTGCAGTAACGCTGTGTGTGCACCAAATTTGGAGTAAAGTTATTTCCAAGTCAGTCCACACAAACAGGGTTACTGTGCAGTTAGGTGTCTACATGCGTCTTACTGCGCAGTAACTACTTGGGAGTAAATTTGCTACCTACATCATGCAGGAAGCAAATTTACTCCCAAATCAACGTAAGTTGCCATAGTTACTGCACAGTAGATGCACACCCGTACTGCGCAGTAATTTTCAGTTACTAAGCAGTAACCTAAATTACTGCACAATAACGGTGCATGTGTAGATGAGTCCAAAGTGTCTGTCACAAGGAGCAGGAGATGCCTATAACGTACTTGGAACCTCTTAGCACTTTTGCACTGGTCTGAAGAAAAGCAGTTAAAAAGAGTCATTTTCATTGGGAAATGCTTATTGTCTGTTTTCATTAGAAACAACACTTTTTTTAAGTGAAAATTATTTTAAAAGGGCAGATAACTTACAGATGCACGAAGTATAATCCACTAAAGTGCGTGCTGTTGTGTTCATCTGGATGCCCTCTGGGCAAAAATCATCAAGGATAACAAGCAGGCTAAATACAAATAGACACAATCATAAAAAATTACATGCATGATTAAAATATCTTTTTCAAGGCACTTTTACATTTGCAACTAAAAGTCTTGTTGTGAGAAGCAAAATGCAAATTTTCCATATAAAAAGGACAGGCAAAACCAAATGACATCTTTGCCTTATTTGTAGCGACCTTGGGAGATTCCTCAAATCTGACCTCTATATCTTTTTAAATGCATTGAATTGTCAGGAAAATATGTAAATGGTTTAGATGAGAATGTCATATGCAAGATATCCATGTCAGTTGATGGAACCTGATGTGGAGAGAGAATGAGAATAATGAGCAACAGTGTAACTGGATTCAGAGTGATGTGGATCTTTCAGGCAACTGGGCCAGTAAATAGAAAATGCGATTTAAATTAGACAAATGTTACGTAATAAATCCAGAGGCAATGAACCATGACAGTGAGAGTACATTTTACGTGGAGCAGTAATTCGGAGTGAACTGACCAGGAAAGGAATTTACTCTAGGGGTTATTTTAGTAAAACCCTTCAAGCCATCAGGCCAGTGTATGGCTGTAGCATAAAAGGCAAATGGGATAGTGGGGTGAATGAGGGAGTAGAATATAAATCAGAAGAAGTGATAATATTACTGCACCAGGCACTGCTCTTCTTCATTTAGAATATGGTGCTCAGTCACCTTTTCACATGAAAAGGGCATTACTGGCCTGGAGTGGGTATAACTGAGGACAGTGAAAATGACTGCAGATTTGTTTTAAAAGATGTCGTATCAGGATGAGCTTATTCTCAGAGTAGAGAGCACTTTGCAGTGACTAAACAAAAGTGTTCAAATGTTGAAAGAGTTACAGGCCTGCCTGACTGCCTTGTCCTGAGTTACCTCTCCCAATGCACAAGAGAGTCCAGAACCGTTTTCTGTCTTTTTCCTCCCTTGGACACAGTATAACTTGTTGGGTGGGAGGGAGAAACTGTGGCATCATTATGAGACTCTTGGGATTCAAATATCAGAAAAGCCCTGGAGTAGGAAAAATGGATGAAAACCCGGCATTACTGAAGTGTATGGTAAAATACTGCCACTGAATTCAAGAGAATTGGAATTTCACTTAATTGTGAGGGCAGTGGTTCTCAACCATTTTAGACTCATTGTACTCCTAGTTAGACTCAAAGCACCTCTCAGAGAATGCCAGCTCTTAGCTTTCACTTGTTTTTTTATTCTGGGAAAAGAATTGAGCAATTCTTCTGTGGCAAAGAACATAGAAAACCCATAAAAGATCAGAATGGGGTACCCCTCCACTCCCATTGAGAATCACTGCTGTAGGGCCTACCACACTAACTGGTTCTTCATGCAGAATATGGTGCTTAGTCACCTTTTCACGTGAAAAGGGCCTTACTGCCCTGGAAAGGGTGTAATGATGATTACTTATTTGCACCGAATATACCACCTAACAACCACTGGCTACTGCATGGAAACAAATAGCCTTGGCCAAGTGCATAGACCATTGACAGAAGTATGTATTTTTCTTTCAACCCCAAAAGCACATCCTCACACAAATTGCTATAATTTGGCAAGGGGTGTGAATAAGCACTAGACCCCCTGCTGGATTTAATGCCAGCAATACTACTGTGTATGGGTAATCACCATACATTTTACTGGAAGCATTTTACAGAGATTACAATTGCTACTATTGTTATTACAACTAATGGTGACTGACCTTTCACTCAAGTGTAGGGACCTGTGTTGTGAAGCAAGAAGTCCGATATTTTAGTACCTGTGACTATCCAGGTATCTAACACAAAGACTTGTTAGAATTATGACACCCTGTGGGGAAAAAATCTGCAAGTTAGTGCCCTGTACTTACCGCTTGGGAGAAGCCAAGTCTGAACGCAGTTTTTGAACTGTAACTTTATCTTAAACCTTGAGATACTATCCAAAGGAATAACTTGTACTGGCACATAAGGGGGAGGATTGCTCAAAAATCCTTGCACAGCTAATGTGCCCCGCAAGTATACTGCCAACTCTATACCAGGATTTAGGGGGAAACAAAAGGATCACCTCAAAATATTATGGAAGGATTGGCAGTGACTTTGCAAGCAAGACTGGGAAGGAACATCGTAGATGTTTCTCACACTGTCCATATAGGTGGAGAGCTGACCACAGGATACCCCAATATGTTTCAACTCTCTACCAGAAGAGCCATTTTTAAGCTTGAGTAGGTAGTTCAGTCCTCAGACTATAAAGATCTTTCTGATTATACCACCAGCCAAAAGGAAAGAAGGAGGTTTTGTGATCTAGTAATTTCCTCTCGGGATACAAACAGATATCATATTTTTCCCAAGAGAAAGCCTTTTGTCCTGGGTTCCTACAAACGCAAAGGTCCATTATGCTGCTTCAAATCCCTCTGATGTATGCCGGATAAAATGAACTAATACTTTTTTTCAGGATATCCTGTTTTATGTCTGTACAGTTATCACAGTTCATTCCAGGGACAAACTTGTCAGGCTGTGTGCTCTCTTTGGCTAGCTACCGGAAAAGGAGCAGAAATGCAGGTTGAAAGGGCTATGTATATAAAGCACTGTGTACACCAGTTTTAACCTGAGTCAAATCCTAGGACAATCAATCCATAGTCAAATGAGATATCTGTTCATAGCCTAGAAAATGAACTCAAATAGCCAATGCATTTCACATTAGCCAGGAGCAAGCACACTGCCATCACATAATAATTGTTTTTGGCCCCTGTAGCCTTGGGTGAAATCTTGGCACCACTGAAGTCAGTGGGAGTTTGCTATTTACTACACTGAAGTCAGGATTTCATTTCTGGACTGGATTTGAAGCAACAAATCTAATGCCTACAAGTTCTAGATCCCTTTATGAACTCCTTACTGTCTATTCCTTTCATAAAAGAGGAATGAGCCTGACAAGAGCTGAAATCCTCATTATAAAAACATTCAGTAATATGGCACTAACACCCCTGATTCAGTAAAGCATTTAAATGCGAGTATAAAGCCACCCCTCTTCAGAAAAGTGTGCCTATCTTTAAGCATGAGCTTCAACTCATTTGGTTGCAATAGGGCATGTATAACTATCCTTCCATACTTTCCTGACCTGGGACCCCATGAGGGAGCTGTGGTCATATCTGACCCAACCATACAAACCTAACTCATGTTAACAGCCCTACTGATACCAATGGAACTAACTGCATAAGTCAGGGTCATAAAATCAATCTTATAATCTTGGAGCAGGATACACTATTGGGAACACAAAGCTGTGCCTTCTCCTCTACCCCACAAACCAATTTACATTCACTCACCTCCAATTCTGTAACCTTGCATTCCATTGCCAGGCAAGTGACCAATGCTAATAATCAGATGCAAGCCAATAATTTAACACTAACTCACCTCCAGTAAAACATTGGTGAATATATTCTAAGAAAGCTGAAATGTGTCTCATATTTTATGATACACGCATCAAGTTTCTCTATTTTTTCAGCTTCTGCCACTTTCTCACTGAGGGACAGAACTGACATGTTTGAATAATTAGGGATATGTCAGAGCAGTGGGGGCCAACATTTTTGGCAGGTGTGCCACAAACTAGCCTTGAACTCTCCTTGGATGCTACTCTGATCCCCTTCCCCAGCCTGATCTGCTGCTCTTCAATCTGATTTGCTGTTTTGCTTTCTGCTTCCTGCCTTATCTGCCATTGTGAGGCCTGCTCTACCCCGCCACACCCCATATAATCTCACTCCCTGATCTCCCACATGTGATGCACAGAGGCCCCCTGTGCCACTTGTGGCACCTGTATCACAGGTTGGCCACCCTTGTGTAAGACAAATACATAGTTTATTTTTCAGGCAAAATATCTGCTTAGAGTAAATGGGTATTTCTCAACAACTAGATAACATTGGCTGTACCCCTTCCTAATTCTCTCACTGGGTCATTTTGAGAAGCTTGCAGACAGCAGAAGAGATGCTTGAACAGGAACCCACTGTTATAGGAAAGAGGGAGCTGCCAACAGGGTGTTCTTCATAAAAGGTCCTTTGCAATTCACCCTTCCTTGTGGTCCGAAACATTGAGGGCACAATACAAAGAAAGATCCATCTCAGAGGGGTTCAATAAAAACCATAGCAATTCTGTGTCTGCTAATTTGTATTTTGGGGGAACTGGTTGGTTATTTGTTTTCAGCTGATCCACTGACTTTATGCTATTGTCACTTTAAAATTAGCTTAATACTACCAGGAGGCTTTTCTTTTTTTCTGTAACAAATCTAAACAAGTAAAATAAATGACTATAACCCCCAGGCCTTCTCCCACAATTCCCTGGTGTTCCCTTTCCTTCAACACAATCTCAAAACAATTTTTTACCTTCAGATGTCTTCTGGAATGAAGTAATTTTGTTATCTCTCATGAATTCATCACGAGTCTCATGGTACTTGATGTTTTTCTTAAACCTTCAGCTACTGGAGAATCTCAACTGTCATTTTTCTAAATTAAGGACATTTCTGGTCCAGCATTACTAGCCTAAAAAAAAAAAAGGGGAATATTATCACATTAGCTCATTGGGAATATACTTCACAAAAAAATGTATTGTACATCACAAAAAAGTAAGAATATGCCAACACTAAAGGTGTTTTGTCCTTAATACATGACCATGTTGTTTAAATAAAAATAGTTTGATAATTTAATTCATTGCCACCTCTTAAAACCTGAATTCCTCCTTTGGGTTTCACTGTGGAATTGTTGTCCTCTACTGTTACTTGCCTTAGAGCAGGGATGCTCAATCCCCCCAAGGAGTCGTGAGCAACTCAAAAGGGGGTTGCAAATTCTCTTCCCTCCCTAGAAACCGTTGGGGGGGGGGGGGGGGCCGCCCCCCCCCCTGCCATTAAGCACTCCATGCCACCGCAGCGTGCCACTTCCCCACACCCAAGTCCAGCCAGTTGACGAGTGAGAGTTCATGATAGCAGTGGCGGCCCTGCCTCCCGCGCCACCGCTTCTAGGGAGGGAAGAGAAGTTTGCAACCCCCTTGTCACTGTATCAGAAAATCTGAGAACCCCTGCCTTAAATCATGTGCAACATGGGACTGAGTGAGTTCATGTGCATGAGAGGCAGCACAAAAGACAACTTAAGATGAAAAATTAATCAAATACGGGCATTTTCCTTCAAATCTGAGCCCTCTTTGCATCTGCCTGAATTACCGTACACTTCGACCATTTCTGCAACTCTCTTACATGGCACAATGGTCAAATTTACCGTGTAAATTAGATAATGATCACATACCTGGCAACATTGGTCTAGCCCTTGTGATTGTGGAGAAAGCTTGAAGATATGACTCATGTATATTTGAAAGGATCAAAGGCCAAACTGCCAAGAATTCACCCCTTTAAGCCACTTCCATGATTTGCAGGATGATTTGTCACTTTTGAACTCTTGGGCTAAGGACAGACAGCCAAAAAAAGCCCAAGGCTGAATTGATCCAATCTTCACAGATTAATCTAAAATGCATAGATTAAACTGATAAGCAAGTGAACAGACATTCACTTTCCATTCTGGAAATGCAGCCACATGCCTAGAGTGGCCCAGGCTAGACACTGGTGGGCACTAGAGCACACCTCCCTGCTCGGCTGGAGCAGATGATTTGGGCCAAGGTTGTGGGGAAGGTACAAAGCATCCTAGGGTGCTGGGGGACTGTGAGTTAACTTGAATCTGAAGGGGAACTGGGAGAGAAGTTCAATAAACTGATTTAACCTAAATGAGTTAAATCTGATAAAATATCCATCCAAGTTTATATTCAGCGGATATTTATGGCCATTTTGAAAGTGGTTTGTGCAGTGAATGTGTTGTGTTACAGATTTGAACCAGTCTCTGACCACTTACACCAGTTTATGTGTAATTTCGTCCCCTAGCCTTGATGCTGTTGTTACTAATTTTGCCTGATCAGCTGTACTCACCACTCACTCTCCTTCTCCTCCAGTCTTCTGGTGGGTTCCCTTAAATATTTCTCTTCAGCCATTAGCAATCTTCATGAGAGGAGTGGCCAGTAGTACCAGCTCTCCTACATCTGAAAAAATATCTGGAAGGCAGTAGCTTGTTCCTGCCCATTGATGTAACAGTAAAACAGGACATCTTTATTCTCTATTGACACTAACTAACAGGCTTTTTAGTACTTAAGATATCCCAGAGGCCTTTGCAGCTTCGAAAACTTCAGTTCGCTGAAAGTATTGAAGACTTTTTCTGGCCTGGGTGGGCATAAAAGTACCAACCCTACACCTGACTTCCACACACACATTTAAGAAGGGAATGGGACAACTTGATCCCCTAGGACAGGAGCCAGCAACCTTTTCAAACCATGGGCCAGAACAATGGGCCTTCAGAGCTATTGAATCTGGTCCACAGAGCTGGAAGTGGTGCAGGCACCTACTCTGGACTCACTTAAGAAATGCTTGGATGCTTAACTTGCTGGGATCCTTTGACCCTAACTGACCCTCCCCTATGGCAGGGGACTGGACTTGATGTTCTTCGAGGTCCCTTCCAGCCCTAACGTATATGAAATCTATGAAATATATGAGTGTGGTGACACTCACTTCATCATCATCCCTGCCCTAGGAGGATTTCTGAGAAGAGAGGAAGGAGTGTCTAGGCCCAAAGGCACGGAGATAAATAAACGGGGATTTACCGTCTTCTCCAGATGTGATGAGATGAAGTAGTGTATGTTAGTGGTAAAGGATCTGTGGACTTGTAGGAAGCCTGCACTTCTGGAGTTTAGGAACAAGAGGACTTCCAGGAGGTAGAGTTTCATTAGGGAGATCTCTGAATATTTGCATATATAAGTGAATGTGCTGGTATAAATGACCAGGGGTCAGTGGGTTCCAAGAATAATGGCCGCTTTGGAACTTGCCCAGGTTGTGCCACTTCTGAAAAAAATAAATCTTTCTGGTACAGAAATGAAACGCTCTTGAATCTGGCCTTCGGTGAGTGGGGGGAGGAACACACTGAACTTTGCTCACTTACAGCTGGACTATAATGTGACCCTACATAGAATAGATTCTGTGTAGCTGCTGTCCTCCCCACTGCAGCAGATGGTATGGACATGGGTGAATCTAGGATTTTGAAAAGGGGGGTGCAGAAGGTGTGGCATATTATTATATACAACACACATTTTTCTCCAGTTAAAGAGAAACGGGAAGCTTTACTAATATATCAGGGGGGTAGTGCTATACTATTCCATTTAAGATCAAAGCAAAAACAAGTATAACTGTTGGAATATGTACTAATTTGCTCGATGATATATCAAGTTAAAAAAAACACAACAAACTATGAAAATAGTCAAAATAGTCAAAAGAGATTGCACCATTAGTCCTGTAGTCATTATAGTTAAATGCGTCTCTTATTCAGATTCACAAAACAAAATCTGGTCTTTTTGAGCATCTTGACAGTGCCTCCAGTCCTTCACTGTCAGTCATTTGTACACCTGAGTTAATATCACCACACCCGAGTTAAGGTTTTTAGCTGGAATTAAAAACAGTCTGCAGGGGTGTGCTCTGCCTGATGTGGTAAAGCTTCATGCTACCTTGCTTTCAACGCTTAAAGTAAGTTCTTAATCTAATTCTTTGTCCCCCACCTTCTGACCCCCACCCTTTTTCCATTGATTATTTTGTTACCACAATGGGCAAGTTCTCTGGAGTAGAGTCATGTATAATCAGTGTTTTCCTAAAACAGTGTTAGGGAATGACCAAGTGAATTCTATCCCTGCTATAGAAGTCTATAGGATGGTTCAACACAACGCACAGAAAAGTTCTTGTTCTCCATTAAATTCTATAGTTGTTGTTGTTTTTGAGTAATTTCTATAGAACTGTATTGATTTCATTCCCTGAGGCTTTCCCAGAAGGGCTGATTTATTCTGCAGACGCACACAGCTGGCTCATTACTCTTGCACCAAGACGTGTTCCTGAAAAATAATATCAGCCAATCTGAACTCAACAACAAGTTTATTATTAATTTTTCCTTCCGCCTCCTTTCCATCAAAGTGACAGTTTCTGTCTCAGGAATCTGGCACAAAAGGAGGAAGCAGCATGCTGCTGCTGCTGCTGTGGGCTAGAAGCCAAAACAGTTTGTGCAGGTTAACCGGTCGTCCTAAGCAGAAAGTGTCCTTCAGCTCAGACATATGCTAGCAGCCAACTACTTCCTTTTTCTCTTTTTCCCTCCCCTGTTATTCCACCCACTCCAACCCTCACGCTCAGCCCAAATGTATTAAAATGTTGCTATCATTTAAACAACAACCACAAAAAAACCCTCACAGCTGCTACTTCTATGAAATGGCAAGCAGCTTTTAAACTCTTTCCGAGAGAACACAGCGGTGCATTCTGACTTCTCTTTATTCTCTCCTCTTAAGAGCCCCTACATGGAGATGTTTCCACTAGAGAGCTCTTCAGGAAAAATATCCTCAAGCATGCTCTGTGGGAGCCTCTGACAGAGCTAACCACCTGACAGCATCTTTTCTAACTGGCTGCTGCCTGTTGCTAACCCACGTGACCCATTTTTGGAGCACGTGATCTTACAGAGAGGACACCTTCCCCTGCTGTTACTCTATACATTTCTAGGCTCTCAAGCAGATCCAAAGTTACGGAAGCCAGGCATTTGTCTGAATTGTAATTCAGACTTGCCTCCTTCCTGAAAAAAAGGTCTGGCGGTGCAGCGGCGATACTGCAAGCAAACACAAGATGGCAGTATAGTTCTGTTTGTTTACAGTATTACCAAGGCAAACTATGCACAATGCTGTAACATCGCCCTTGCTTTTTCAGATAAGTTTAAAGGTTGGCATGAGTGAAGACCACAGATAACAGCATCTCTGCGCTTTGAGAAGCTCTGTGCTTGGAATCTGAACTTGAATCCAGATGTGAAATGCACAGGCCTAAACCAGGCCAAATCCAAAACACATCTATCTGCAGGCCCAGCTTTTTTGAGGCTTCAGAATTGGATTTAAATGTTACAGCTTGAGCCATTTGTATTTAAGCTATCATAAGTGCAAGAAAATAATCCAACTGATTGTTCAGGTTGCCAACTCTTTATCTGGGAGGCTGTCTGGATGACTCTGTATCTCAACCATCTGAATACTCAGGATCTGACCTCCAAAATTTCACAGCAGACGAAACAAGCTCAAGAGTGAAGGCTTTCGTGTACAATCCACTGCCTGTTTGTAATAGATACCAAAGCCATTTTCAAACATAGTTAGGGAGGAATCTAGTTGTAAAATGGTTTGGACCCAGAGTCAACTTAGTTACATATTCTGCATTAGCAGACTGAGCTGAAGGAACGAAATCTTTTCTGAAAGTGCAACAAGGTCTGTATTTCCTGGGTAGCAGCTTGCACTCCTTGGTGTCTCACTAAACTGCATCCCTCCAGAAACATGTCCTCTTTTCACCTTATCTACTCATCACATTGATGGACATGGTCAGAAACTACACCAAAACTCTTGCTAACACCTATAGGTCTCAAATACAATCTAAGAGGAAAAGGGTAACCCCATTTATTCTTCTTAGCAGGTAGATAGATTCAGCACTGCGAACGAGGGATGGGGAAAGCGAGGCACTACCTATGCTACAGTATTAACTGAATGAGAGAATCTGGTGACACCTTGAAGGACCATAAGAGTTTGTCTATCTAGCACAAGGCAGCCCTGTGTGCTAGCACAAGAAGCCAACCTCATCAGCTTGCCCACAGGGGTGTACTAATGTAGCTATACTGCTTCTGCTTCCTGAGCTAGTGTGTGCAGAGTGGGAGTGGCATATCTGCACCACATCCAAGTTCCCGCTGTAGCCAAATCCCCTTGGCACATTTGCATAAGGCTCTCCACTCCAAGTCTCTCTCCTTTAATTATATGCACAGACACAAGGTAACATGGCACTCTTTCTCTTTCCTCCTTTTCAAAGGAATGCAGTAGGGTATTTTAACGAGCAAAAAGAGGTACCGTAGTTAGCTATGTTACTCTGGAGTCAGGCGGAAGACAGGGTAAAGTTGCACCTTACAGATTAACTAAATCAGAGATGCACAAGTTTTCATAAGCAGCACCTTACTTCACAAGATGCTCTCTGGTGAAGTATGCTGCTGCTTATGAAAGCTTAAGCAGTTCTTATTTAGTTAGTCTATAAGGTGCAACTCTACTTTGTCTTCTGCCTGATTAATTCAATTCACTTATAACAGTTCTGCATCACAGGTAGATGGCCCAGTTGCACACAGTGGGCGCATCACTGCGAGCAGGATCATACATTTCCCTGGGGACAAAGATGAGTGGCACAATATGTAGAGTTCTTCAGGAAAATATATGTACCATGCTGTTTGTCCCCAGGAAATGCCTGTGTACATGCATGCTGGTGCATGGCACGTTGCCCCGGATGGGGTAGAGGAAGCTGGGTCCAGCACCAGGGATGGCCCCAGTAGCCTTACCTGAGGTCCTGAGGGACTCGGGGCTGCAGCCACGGCAGTCTGGTAGCACGGAGCCTGGGCGGCAGCTGGAGTGTGGCTCTGGCCATCCTGGCTCTGGTTTCAGGTGGCATGTGTTACCACCACATGTACTGCCTTAGTTTTTAAGGTTTAGGTTTTTTGACACCAGCATCTTCTGGTGTTAAATCCCCTCCCCCCTGCCCCATATTGAAAATTAGCATTGTGGGGAATGCCTGCGTGTGCAGTGTACAATGCTGCAGATGGGCCTGTGGCACTGCATACCGCACGTCCGCACTTGCCTAGACATGCCCAGTAACTCTCCCTGCTCAATTATGCTGCCTTCCTTTTATCCCTGTCAAACACCCCCTTGTTAATAAATTGGGCAGGGTTGCATGCTCAATACTGTTTATTAACAAGTCTAAAGAGTCATTTAAAATAATGGTATTGTGCTCAAGCCTCCAAAAATCCCAAAACAAACTTAAAAAGGGCAAACATTCAGTTGAAAAATCATGAATGCTGTTAATACATAGTTTTGATTTTTGCTGGATCTTTATCAGAGCTGGAGCACATTTAATTAAGTTTTCTCTAGCACTATTTGGTCATAGAGATAAGACCAAATTATGATACAGTGAAACACAATTAGCTTATTACTATATTTAAGCAGGATGCTTAAACACAGTGACCTAAATTTTGAAAAGGGGCTAGGGGACATCCTAAACTGAGCCATATTTTCAGAGGTCAGCATAGGCAGAGGGAGAAAAAATTATTTGGGGGGGCTGAGTATGTGCACATATGTGCACCCTCCCCCCCCCACCCAGCGGGTAAGTCTGTAGGGGATGGGGTGGGGTCTGGGAAGGGCCCGGGGGGGTGAATGGGGCTCCAGCAGGGCTGGGTGGTGGGACAGTTGGAGCCCAGGTGGCTCATCCATGCTCCCCCAATCTGTGCACGGGGTGGAGGCAGCAGTGGCTGCCACTGCATGCTGAACTTTGCTTCCTGCTGCAGCTGCCCTGGAAGGAGTGCAATACCACATGCATCCCGCTGCCAGGTGGGCAGGGGACATGGCACAGCCCAGCAGTGTTGCACTGCTCCCAGGGAAGCTGCAGCAGGGAACAAAGTGCACCGTGCAGCCACAGCCACCTCCACCCTTGTGCACAGATGGGGGGGCACAAGCCCCCCAGGCCTCTGCTGGGGTGCGTACAGTGGTGGGAGCCCCCTGTCCCCTGGACAAGCCGCCTGGGCCCCTATTGTGCCACCACCTGGCCTGGCCAGGGCCCCATTCACCCCAGCTCCACTCCCTCTCTCAATGTGGGGGCCTCGATCTCCCCCTCCCAGGCCCCTTCCCCTTCAGACTGGTACTTGCCTGCTGTGCTGCTAGTGATCCACATGCCAGGCTGCGATCCTAGCTCTGTGTGTGCCCCTCCTCACCTCTGCTGCAGCTGCCCAGAGCCTGTGGCTGGGCTGCCTTGCAGCTCTACACACTGCCCTGCATTTGCCTGCTGATAAGGGTTTACAAAATACTAAACGGCAAAGAGAAAGTAAATAGGGATTTATTATTTACTCTCTCATACAATATAAGAACTAGGGGCCACACGATGAAACTAGTAGATACGGTAGTTTCAAACTAAGCAAGGACATTTTTCTTTTTTTCACACAGCATGTCATTAAAGTGTGGAACTCATTGCCACAAGTTGTTGTGGAAGCTGACAGTCTAGCCAGATTCGAAAAAGGGATTGGACAAATTATTGGAGGAAAGGGGCATCAGTAGCTATTGAGCATCGGAGTTAGGGATGCAGCGTTTGAATTAGAACTTTCTTAGATCCTGGAGACTGCAAGTGGGAGAGGGACAGTGGATAAAACCTTGGTCATACACAGTTCACTCTCCCTTTCAGCATCTGCTCTATGCCCTGTGTGACAGGATTCTGGGGAAGATGCACCTGTGGTCTGACTCAGTAAATGGCAATTCTTATGCTCGTATGTTCTTAACAAAACTCCAACATTTCTCTACAAATCTACATAACCTAAATATCTATTCCAAATTATCTTTCAAACTACATATATGTAAAGCTGTTTGAAACTTGGAATTTTTGGAAAGTGCAGAACTCT